>NC_056738.1:497785612-497970612 GCF_019279795.1 Protopterus annectens
ATACTATGTCTGTTTTCAATGTATAACTATTTTGTTTAGCAAATGGCCATCATCAGTGTTTGTGCTATAGATTTTAAAAGCAGTGCTAGTAGCACAACAGGTAGCATACTTGCCTTTGGTGCAGACGTCTGTGGGTTCTACTCCCCCACCATGTAGATGGAGTGCTGATATTGCAGTGCCTCCTTTAAGGGGGGTGGGGTGCTGCACTCCTGAGTGTATCTTCTTTGGATGATATGCCCAATGCCTAGTAAGTATGGGCCTGTTACTGGTTTGACACCCATTCCCTATTGCAATTTTACCAGCTTACCAATTTTTTTATGTAAAGTGGGCAGTTAAGGGCAGCTGGCACTGAACTTCTACTTGAAACACTGCAATGTAAAGTTTTTTTTTTGCCAACAGCAACCCTCTTCATTACCTATAGATCCCTTTAATATGGAATTATTCAGATGACTTTTACTTCTGCAGAGATTGTGTATACTGACTGATACTGGCAGATTGTAATGACAGAAGTGGGTGGGCTTTTATGGCTGAAACACTGTGTAATGTGTAGCTTTGTCCTTATTGGTTTCCATGTTTTGCTTCACTGCTTACTAGAAAAATGTTCAGATTTACAAATTTACAACACACTCTAACACGTAGTGCTGTATTATACAGGAATATAATTTAATGCAATCAGGATGGTGCATTAAAGAGCTCATACATGTATGCATGGTCCAAAAAATGTGTGCAAGGGGCCTATGATTTGAAAATAGCTCAAAGGTACAAGTAATCCACCTCTGACGAGATGCATTTTCTTTGAATGTGGGTTTCAATGCTGTTTCAATGAATGTGAGTTTCAAGGGCAGAGAAGCTTACTGGTCCTTGTGAGACTGTATTGTTTTGTTCAGCAAATAGCTATCAATGTTTGTGCTATAAAATTTGAAATAAAAGTTTTAAATATCTGTAATCATTGTAGAAGTAAAGAAGAAAATAGTATGGTCACTGACAGGTCTGAACAGTGTTTATGGCAACTGGGGAGAAATAGTCAAGTAATGGGACACTGGAATGGCTGGGAGTGCTGTGGGGGGAAGGCTGCTGGGGGGGGGGTGTTGCTGGGGGGCCTGTTGTGGGGGCCTGATCTTTTACACTACCTAAGGTCCCACTTGACCATGATCTGGCTCTAATCATGAAATATTATTTTTAATGTACATTACAGGAGTTCCTATTAGCCTGACCAGCCTTATCTGCAAGGCCATGGAATGAATCATCATGGACCTTATTAACAAAGATATAAGAAATCTCCAAATGCTTGATCACACCCAGTTTGGCTTTGTCAAGGGGAGATCATGCCTGTTAAACTTGGTGGACTTCTTTGTGACAGTCACAAAAGCCCTAGACAAAGGCAAATCTGTGCATATGGCCTACCTAGACTTAGCCAAGGCCTTTGACACAATCCCCCACTCAGGTATAATTGATAAACTCACCCAGCTGGGTTACCAACCCATATATTGTCAGCGGGGTTGCAAACTGGCTCACTGATAGAATGCATACAGTCAAAATAGGGGACTCCACCTGCTCTAGCAGACCCATAACCAGTGGTGTTTCACAAAGATCAGTTCTGGGACCTCTACTGTTCAGAATCTACTTCGCTGAAGTACAGGCTAAAACTAAAGGACTGTGGCTGACAAAGTTTGCTGATGACTGCAAATTGGGAGCGATCACCGAAACCCCTAGTTATGTCAACATCCTGCAAGAAGGTCTTATGCAGACTAATGACTGGTACCAAAGTCATGGTCTTAAACTTAATGCAAAAAAATGCATTATCATCCCCTTCAGCAAGGATGATGTTCCTGTAAACTATCACATCAATAGCAATACCCTAAGTACACAGTCAGTGGTGAGAGATCTGTGCACACAGCTTGACAGCAACCTTAACTTTGATCACCATTTCTCCTCAATGGTAAGAAGAGCATTTTATGTTGCTCATCTCATAAGTAAGGACATTGCCTCCAGAAAAAAAGGGGTTATAACCCCCCTGTACTCTTCCCTCATCAGGACAATAATAGAGTACAACACTCCATTTGGTATGTTCCTTTCCAAATACCTGCAACAATTGGAGAGAACACAAAGGTTCCTTACAAAGAAAATTCAGGGTCTTCAAGATCTGTCTTATGCGGACAGACTGAAATCATTGTCACTTTACTCTGTGTCATACAGACTGCTTAGAGGCGACTTGTGCCTTGCATATAGAGCAATTTCTGACTCAGCTTTAATGGAAATGCTGCACATTTGCAAGTAAAATGGCACATGGGTCAATTGCTCAAAGGACCTTAACATGGTATGTGACATCAGCAGAACTTGCTGGAGAGACAGATTTGTCTCACAGAGGTTGCCCCACCTTTGGAGCAAGCTTCCTAGTCATGTTAAACAAAGCCCCTAGTTAGCCCTACTTAAGTGCAGTTTGGACAATTGGATGGGTAACTGAAAATTCACTCCAGAGGTTCCACCTGTGTCCTCTTGGACAGGGGCAATTAGCTGCTGATTTTAGTGTCTGCTTGAACCAAACACCCTTGGGAACATGGGTTGAACTTGTAAGGGCCCTGGGGCCATTAGCCTAGTAACCTCCTATGACCCTATGATCCTATGAAATGCATCACAGGTACATAACACTGGCACATAGACTGTTAGTGTTCCACAGATATTATGCAGTGATACAATTAATTGTCAAGACGTACTTCTGCCACTAGCTCATAGGAAAGTAAGTACATATCAGGATAATGAACCCCTCCAAAATATGATTATAGTAACAGACATTGCACAATTAAATCCAGGCAACCATTTTAGGAATCAGTAAGGAACTTTACTATTAGTGCTGCATTTGATTCAGAGCAGGACCTATGTAAGGAAGAATAAAAAGTTGGATGCAACTTGCTAATCAGGAAAAGACAATACACAGGAAAATATTTTTCAAATATATTATATGTTTTCTTTATCTTTAGTCATTATTTTTCCAAGTTTTATTAATGTACATTATGGCATGTTGCATTTCACCTTTAGGCACAGTCTTTTATTTCAGCAAGACTAACACAGTATTATGATACTGTGGTTTATACTAATACTGCATGATACTGTGGTTTATCTTAATACTATCTTAACCATTTTATTTGTATTTGTGAACTGGGGTAGAACACTAATCCACATGGACCTTTTGCACACTCAGCCTGGGAGAGTGGTCTGGTAAAGTGACTTATTTGTCACACAGTACATGAAATGGAGGCTGAGAAATCAGTCCTTCTGCCACAGGAAGCAGATGGGTAACAGCTTATAATCTTAGCCCTGTGTACTAAATGGCAGACATCCTGAGTCCACAGTGTACTTTGCATTCAAAATATACTACTGCACTCTACTACAGAAAAGTCTAACCAGCAGCAGGTAAATTTCTGAGTAGAAAATATATAATATTCTAATTTCTGACTAGCAAATATAAGCACAAATATATATACTTGTAAACTAGTACAAAATTACATTATATAAATAAAATGCACTGATTTCCATTGTTTTTCCTTTGTAAGTTCCCTACATAAAATGGATTTTTCCTGCTAAATAACTGAATGATGAAGAGAGCTGATCCATTTTTAAAGGTACCTAGCCATAAACTAGGGCAAGAATGTAATTTCTGTTCCATATACAATCTGCTTTTTCATTTCTTTCAGATAATTTAGTGCAATTTACTTGAACAATTTATTTTCCATAATACAGACTATTTTTTTCATTTCCTTCAGATAATTTAATTCTGCGTACTTGAAAAAATGTAAAGCTCTCCTGTACATTGGAAATATATTCTTTGGTCACACCCAAAACTAAGCTATCCTTGTAATATATTTAGAAACTATTTATGTAGTGCGTGGTGCTCTATGTTATTATGTGAATATGTGTGTATGGTTTGCACTTGACTAAAACGTGGTGCGTAAAGCAATGAAGATACAAGAACACCATGTGCTAAGTGTGAACAGCAATATGTAAATGAGGTTACTGGAGAAGTATGCATAATTCAGAAATGCAGCAACATGAAGTCACCCCAATATAATGTGGAACTAAAAACTGGAAGAGCATGTCAGACAGTAGAAATGTTTTAAAGCTACTAGAATGCTGGGATTTGGAGCAGCACCTATGGTAAGGACATAGTACTCATTGTAAATGTAATGGAACCACAACTGATACTAGCTCATCTTAGATACTTGTGACCCTGATGACTATGTCTCACTCTGCAGTGCCTGACAAGATCACCATGACAATAGCCGCAATTTACTTTGCAGTGCCTGATAAGATCAGCATGACAATAGCCATGGCTCACTCTGCAGTGCCCGATAAGATCACCAGAAAAAGTTAAGGTATTTTTTATAGAAGTACAGTAAGTTTGGAATGGACAGGATGCATCTATATCCCTCAGGTGCAAGACTACAAGCTCAACAAATAAGCCAAACTCACTACTTTTTGATTTTTCAGTGAAAGCCAGGACAATTTTGAAATGGGTGCAGCAAGAAATAATACATAATTAGAAATACTGTTTGCAAATGTTCAGTCTCAGAAATAAGAAAGAGGAGTAAAGTTGCTTGGGAGTCATGTTGATTGACTGACAACTCTTTAATTGAGTACCGATCGATCAAAAAAAAAAAAGCAGAAACAACTTTAGTGAACTGCAGAGGAAAGTTATTTTTGCAGAGGTCAAGCCACCCTGTACGCCCTATGAGTGGGACATCCCCACACCTCTCAAGTTTAAATGTACCTACTCCAAGGTCACACAACAATGGAGAAAAAAGAAAACTCCACTGTTGGCAAAAGCTGGTTTACCAAAATTAGTTTGCTCAATTGGTAGTTGTTCAAACTGGTGTCGATTGATTGATACATTCCTGAGGAAATGTTTGTTATAGGTATATTCTTTGAATTGTGATACATAGATAATGATTGGAACTGTGAAACTGAATGTTTACCATGTTGTCTAGAAACAGACAATGCAATAACAAGAGTGGGGTTACTTAAGTTATGTTAAAACAATATTACATTACAAAGTATGCCCCTTGTTTTTTTTAATAACACATTTATGCAAATAGTTACTGAGACTGGTATTAAAAGAGGAAAGGATAAATATACCAGGCACATTGAGCAAAAAATGCTACAAGAAAGTAAAGTATTGGAACTAAATTTGAAAACTTGAGCTGTAGAGCTCATGTCACGATATGAATTTACCTCATAGGAAATGGGGTAAGTAGGGAGATGTAGGTTTTCTCCAAATGTTCATTCAGAACTTCCATTTTCATTACACAGTTAAACACAGTACTTGATGTGGTTGTGTCAAAAATTGCTGAATGGTCCTCTGAAATTAAAGTGACATCACCAATAGCAATGAGTTATTGTTGTGTTGAAGGTTAGATATTATCAAAAAAATGAACCAAAGATATATAAGGGGGAGAGAAATGGAAGGATAAATATATATAATGGACAAAAGAGTAAAATTATGAGAAAATAAATCAGTACCTATTGCAACTTGGAATGGAAAAATTAAGTTAAAAGTGTAGATTTACACAGTACTTGGACTGCACTCAAAACCAGATTATCAGGGAATGTAAAATAAGCTCATATTTAAAAATTGAGTTTTACTAGCTAAGATTTAAGGACTTTAAGAAATAAGAAGAATAAGATGTGTAAGACGTAGAAAGGGTGTGGAGGTGAAGCAGTCTACAGACAATATAAAAAGATGTGTGTTTAAATTTAATTAAAATCAGGGGAAAGCAGGTTAAGGGAGAAACAGACAAAACTCAATAAAATAGGAAAAGGTTTTATGTCTCAGCAATTTAAGGGGAGACGGCATGTAAGAAATCATCACAGTGAATGCATTTGGCTCATATTTAAACATAAATCAGATTCTGTTAAGATTTCACCAAAAAACTTTTAGACCTGGTTAGCAGTTCAAAGACAACGCAAGCTGATGTAAGGATGGAGACAGACAAGAAGGTACAGTTCCTTTGCTGCTTATGGTTAAACAGGCGAAATGAAGTTTAATGTTCCTTAAAGCTAAATAACTGAATGGTTCAGTTGGGATATTAAATTCTGACATGAAATGAGCAGGACATAGTAGAAACTCAGGGCGTTACTACCTATTTAGTAGAATACTAAATGGATGTAAGGTGGTCATAGAAAGCAGTAATAACACTCATTTACAAGGGAAAAGTCATAGGCATTTAAATCAGTCATAAAGACATATCATATGTTGTATAACAAGACATTAGAACATAATTCCTGATGAGCTCACAGAACAATTGGTAAACTCAGGAAGAGACAGCATTTTAAACCAGCCTATAGAGCTTTTTCCCCAAAATTATTACATTTTTGAAATAAACACAATATATACAGGCAAAGAACAATTAGATTATTGTCCACATATAAGAAATTAAACAGAATAAAAAAAATACTGATACAATATGATTTATCCACTTTTCTAACAACATTAAAATTTGATCCAGTATTTAACATTTGGAATATTACTCCTTTTTTCATACAGCAGTGGCAAATTTAGTTTTTTCTTACACCACCAACAATTATTTAAGTTAGTCTGGCATATCTTACTTTACATGTAAATATTTTCCAATATAAGCTGGTGGATGTTTGTATAGAGGTATTTCCACAGCTATTAGTTTTTGGATAATTATGTTGGCATGGTGATGGATGAGATTGGAAATGAATGGTACATTTATAGACTTAAACAGAATGTTTAATTTCATAAAACTTGACATTTTGATCAAGAGGCTGTTAGACTTTGGTAAAGAGCAGTCATTAGTGTTTCATCTGAGTTAATGGCTGGATATTAAACAGAAAGTTTGATGGATGGATGGATGGATGGATGGATGGATGGATGAACGGACAGAAAATCATATGGGTGAAAGCACTAGTCTAAAACTACTATACCACAGAAATCAAATCTGGCTCTGTTAGTTTATCTGATGGGAATCAAGACTTTTAGTGCAACTTGCTCTCTGCTAGACATTTTGTATTCTGTAATTAAAAAAGACAGGTACAACTGAAGCTCAGTAAGAATGAACACTGCAGGTTACCCAAAGTAACAAGTTATCCATCGGCATAACAGCATGCATTAAAGAGCACACACTGCTGAAGAGATGTGATAGTCACTGCTCTGTACCCACAATAAAACACTCAAACAGATTTAAACATGAATTAAATTTAACAGAGGCTATGTATTACATCAGGTGAATCTACATGAAAAAAGGGAGGCTTGTGGCATTTTTATCTTTCGATGAGATAAATGCTTGATCTAAAGTGAATATTCACATGCTACAGCAAGCTCTCTACTATAAGAATTGTTGGCCCTATCCCCTGCTACTACTGCTACTATGTCTGGTGTTCAAGTATCTTTTCCAAGAAAATGGAAAATCAGTCTGTCTCCATCCTTACATCAGTATGTGATGGGAGTGGGTCCCATATGATTGGTGCCTTTTAAGATAAGGATCTGTCACCTCAAAATATGTTGGTAATGTCAGAGATTAGTCACGAAAAAGAAAGTCATGTACTTACCATAATTAAAAGTTATGTACGTACCATAATTAAAAGTCATGTACTCACTATAACATTCTATCTGTGCTGCACATTTTCATTCTTCTTCAAATGATGGGTTCGAATCTAAGACTCAGATCTGACTTGGCTGCTTCTAGCAGATCATCAGATCCTAGAACTCTCAAGCTCCTCCCTTTACTCAAATTGCCTCACCAACCTAATATACCTCAGATCAAGTTTGCTTCCCCTAGATATAAAAGGACAACCTATAATAGAAATAACAGAGGCAGAACAGAAAAGGGGAGCTGGAGCTCAAACAAGGAACAGAGGTTCCTATACAACTCTTAGATCACACCAGAAGACAAAAAGGAGGGGGGCAGGTGGGCAGGGAGTTAAGAAAGAACGAAGATGGACAACACAGATGGAACATTATGGTGAGTACATCACTTTTTAATCTAAAGTTGTCATTTTTACTCATTTCTCAACTGATGGGACAGAATACCTAGCTACTGTAACCTTGGGAGTCCCCTAAGAGAGGATATTCTGGAGCACTGTTGAGACAAATGTTGCTCTGTTCCTACAAATCAAGTCTAATTTGCAATGAGCAATGAAAGTGGGGGGGATTAGCCCAAGTTGCCCCTATACAAATATCATTTAAAGATGCTCTGGACCAAAAGGTTGAAGAAACAGCCATAGATCTTGTGAATGGGCCCTAAGAGATTTTGGTAAAGATAATTCCAATTTACCATAGACAAAGATTATACAGTCAGTCAACCATTTGGCCAATATATATATATATATATATATATATATATAAATATATATATATATATATATATATATATATATATATATATATATATATATATATATATATATATATATATATATATATATATATGGATCTACTTCAGAAGCTCAAAGTTTCAAACCTTTGAACTTCAAATGGCCAAGACCATAAGTTTTGAAACTTTGAAAACATAATTAAAAAAAAATAAAAACAAAAACATTTTTTTTACATTTCTGTATGGGGGCAAGTCCCCCCTTCACCCCCATACCTGCTGATAAATAAATATACCAGCTCTAATATTGCCCTACAGTGAAGAAAATGGTAAATTTCCTGTTCCGCACTGTGTGGCGATCTCCATTCAAAATGTTAGAAGTTTCAAAACTTCAATCTTATGGTCTCTGTTTTTTGAAGTTTGAAGTTTTGAAACTTCGAGCTTCTGAAGGGGACCCATATATAATATATATATATATATATATATATATATATATATATATATATATATATGTATGGGTCCCCTTCAGTCAATCAAATGTTTAGAAGTTCGAACCACATATGGCCGAGACCATATGTTCGAACTTGTAAAAGTTCGATCAGACTGAATGGAGATCTCCGTACAGAGCGGAAAGGGAAGATTTCCCATTTCTGCAATGTAGTGCGATCTCTGAGTTGGTATATTTAAGTAAGGGGTGTGGGGGGGGGTACACCCCCCTGCTATAAACGTTTAGTTTTATGTTTTTTTGTTTTATGTGTTTTTATTTCAGTGTTTGAACTTTTACAAGTCTGAACATATGGTCTCAGCCATATATGGTTCGAACTTGTAAAAGTGCACTCTACTGAAGTAGATCCATATATATTTATTTATTTATTTATTTATTTATTTGACATTTGTTAACCGGGTTGGTCCAGCTGGGCAGGAGCCCATTTTCAATGAAGACCCGAGGAGAAAAGCTCTAATTACAAAAACAATTAGGATAACATAGGTAACAAAACATAGAAAGTACCATAACCAATTATAACTCCATAACATATTAATACAAATATGACTCAAACATATTCAAATTACAGTAAGAGGGTTTTCTCAAGGAAATGAGTATATGAACCCCTACTGTGTGTGTTTTTTTTTGTACAAAACAAGTTATATACAAGTGATCAAATAAGAGATATACAAATGAATCAGAATTCATTGCATAGGCTTTGTAGGAAGGTATAGGTACTTTCAGGAGTTCAGAGGGAAGGAGCACCAATTGTATAAAGGATACATATCAGGTAGGTTCTAAGCAGAGACATGATTTAGTGTTGAGAAGATAAAGTTTGAGTTCCTTTTTAAAGTGTGCAGGGTGTATGATGGAGCAGATGTTCAGAGGAAGTTTGTTCCAAGTGTGGGCTATAGACCAGTTATATTGCAGTTTGCCTGTGTTCTTCTTTGGATGATCTACATTCAGAAGTTGTTGGTAAGAGGTGCGGAGGGTATTATAAGGGGTATAGGTAGATACAAGAGTAGTGAGAGCTGGACAGGATGAAGGCCTGTATAGAATGGAGTGAATAACTTGAAATTGAGAAAGTAGCAGTAGTTGAGGGAATTCGAACCATTGTAATGAGTTCAGGGCAAGGCAGTGATGGGAATTGTAGGGGAAGTTAGTAATGAAGCTTGCAATTTAATGGTAAGTTTGTTGCAATTTGTTCATGGTAGTAGCTTGTATATTGGTTAGTATTGGGGCTGCATAGAGAAGTGTGGACAGGAGGAAGGACTGTGCTAGGGAGAGTCTAGTATTTGGAGTAAGAAATCTTTTGTTACAATAGAGCAAGTCAAGTTTCTGGTGTGTTTTTTTTATTCTTTCCAGTAAGTGTAAGTTAAATTTGAGCTCATCATCTATAATGACGCCTAACAGTTTAGTGTGTGGTTCAGGTTTTATGATTGTGTTGTTAGAGGATGTTATGGTAAATGTAGATTTGTGATTGGAAAAAGAGCAGGGGAGAAAGAGCAGGAGCGTGGTCTTCTTAGGGTTAAGGATAAGAAGATTGTCAGATAGCCATTTCTGTCTGGATAGAAAGGAGTTTTGAGTAAGGGTGAGAAGGTCTGTGATACTACTGGAGATTGAGATGAGTGTAGAGTTGTCTACATGTGTATAAGAGAAGATTGTCTGCAAGAGGTGAATAGTTCATTTGTAAAGATATTAAATAAGAGGGGACCCAAGATAGAGCATTGAGGAATACCTGTTGAAACAAACATAAAGGGAGAGCAGGAGGAGAGCCATTTGACAGATTGCTGCCTGCATGAGAGATAGCTGGAGAACCAAGCAAGGGGCGAAGAAGACAGGTTGGGGTTAGATAATTTAGAAAGTAGTATAGGGTGAGAGACTGTGTCAAAGGCTTTGGAAAGGTCAAGGAAGAGGCAGGATATTAGCTGATTGTTATCAAGGGCATTGGCTATGGTATGAGTGAAAGAGAGGAGGGCAGTGGATGTGCTGTGGTGGGGACGGAAACCATGTTGAGTAGAAGTGAGAAGGTTGTGTTGGAGGAGATGGTTGAGAAGTTGTGAATGTATGCATTTTTCGAGCAACTTGGAGATGGGAGAAAGAATAGCAATGGGACGATAGTTAGATGGATCAGTGGAGTTGCCACCTTTATGCAGTGGGATAGTATAGAAGGATTTCCAGATAGTAGGAACTGTAGCCTCCTGTATAGATCTGTTAATAAGAGTGGATATAGGATAGGCTTTAGATTCAGCAGCGAGTTTGAGAAATGTAGGAGGTAGGTTATCAGTAGAGGGAGAGCATGGCTTAATCTTAAGAAGAAGGGATTTGATGTAGGAAGTTGACACAGGTTTAAATGAGAAGAGATTCTGGCTATGAGGGTTGTTGGTAGCAGTGATAGTTTCAGCATTAGTATTTGAGGGTAAAAGGTTTTGGATAGTGTCAATGAAGTGTTTGTTGAGTAGGGTAGAAATTTCAGGAGGAGATTTGTTGGGGTAGGGTGAGGGGCAAGAAGGCTTGCCAGGGTAAAGTATTATGTTAAGAGTAGTCCAGAAGTTGCATGGGTTGGACCTGTTGCCCAGTTGAGGAGAGTCATAGTAAGAGGTCTTGTCTTTGGTGACCAATTTCTTAACTAGGTTACATAATGTTTTGTATTTAAGTAGATGGGGAGTATGCCTGGTTTTAAGCCATAATTTCCAGGCGCTATCCCTGGTATGCATTAGTGCTCTAGTATCTTTAGAGGGCCATGGAGCATGGTTTGATTTAATTCTGATTTTCCTGGAGGGGAGCAAGGGAATTAAGGGTATCTAGGAAAATGTTGTTGAATTTAATGACAGCATCATCAAGAGGGATGTGTTTAAGGATGGACCAATCAATACTGCATAGCATGGAAATAAACTGGGTGTTATTGAAGTTAGCGAGCTTATGGCAATCTCTAAATAGGTGTGGTTTGTGTGTTTGGGAGGTGTGTCTAAAGATAGAAGTGGGAGGTGATCACTTAAGGAGTTAGGTAGGGTACATGGGCTATGGTAGAGGTGAGGAGAGTTGGTGAGTATTCAGTCAATGGTGGAGCTGGAAGATAAGTCTTTATTGAAACGGGTGGGGGATGTAATTAGTTGATGGAAACCATGTAAGTTGATGCTGGATTGTGGTGAGTCAGTAGTAAGTTTGGACCAGTCTATATTGACATCACCAAGAATGAGGGTTTCATAGTCTAAGTTGTGACTAAACCAGGATAGGATATTTTCTAGGTTGGGTATATTATTCCCAGGGGGATGTAGATAGAAGTGACAGCAAATTTCTTGTGTGGGTTGAGATGGCAGTTTAGGATGAGAAGTTCAGCAGGATAGAAATTGGGGATAGGGATAGTGATAGGAGACATGTTTAGGCTGTCTGAGTAGAGTATGGCTACACCGCCACCTTTTTTAGGGGATCTGTCAGCATGATAGATGTTGAAACCTGGTGGCAGTATTTCACTGTTAGTGATGTGGGACTTGAGCCAAGTTTCGGACAAGGCAATGATGTTAGGGCTTGTATGGGATATCCAGGAATGTAGTTCTGAGATCATGTTTGTTAGACTTTGAATATTTATAGAATATATGGACAGATGTTTATGTGCAGGTGTTTGTTGTAAGTCAGTATGGGTATGGTTAGGGGTGAGAGCAGAAGGGGTGGGATTGGAGGAATGATGAAGTGACTGAGGGCCTGGGTTAGGGTGGATGTCACCAGAGAGTAGAAGTTTATTTGTAAGGTGAGTGAGTGGAGTATAAGCTAAGTGAAGGAAGATGAGTTTAGGCTTGCGTTTGAGGGCATTTGTATGATTGGAAAGAAGGTTAAATTTGTGAAATGTAGAGGAGAAGATACTAAAAAGTGATGGGGGGATAGCTGAGCAGGAAGTAATGAAGAGGTTAGTGTGGGATGTAGAGATGGGGGAACCTTTAAGTGGGTTGGGGAGGTATGAGTGGAATTAGTGAAATGAGGTTAAGGCTGATAGGTAAAAGAGTAGTGGAATGGCAAAAGAAAGGAAGAGTTGCATTGTTGGGGGATGGGAGAGAGTTAGTATGGGGACTAAAACTGAAGTGGAGGAAGGAAGTGAGGTGAGGTGGGGAGGAGTTCTGGCAAGAGATGTGTTGTAAAAGGCTGGGCTGGCAGGACGAGGAGGGATGGACGTGAGGTGAATGGGGAGGCATACTGGTAGGAAGTGTGTTGTGAGAGGCTGAGCAGGCAGGAAGGGGAGGGAATGTAGAGTATAAGTGTAATTGATGTAGGGGTGTGTGGGAATGGGGGTAGGGTAGGGTAGTGAAGAGAGGGCGAACAGAGCGGGGCATGCACCCCTAGAAAAATTAAGCTACTAGAAACAATTAGGAAAGCCAGGGAAGTTAGACAAAACAAGAGTAAAAGAAGGCAGGAAGGCAGAGGTGCAGGGAGAAAGAGACAGGATAGGTCAGTAGTGATTTACAGCAGAAGTTTAGAATACCAAACCAGGGGTCAGGCACCCAAAGTAGAGGAGTGCAGATGAAGGGAGGGGGGACCAAAGATATGTGCAGAGGAAAGGCAATGTTGGCAGAGAGCTGGAGAGGGCTGGTTGATTGATTCAGGGAGAGCGAGAAAGAGGGATATAGAGAAAAGAGGCAGACACTAAGGAGCGGTCCAGAGAAGGTACTAGCTTACAGCCAGGACAGGAGTAGCAGTACATGTATTAAATACAATATATATTTCACTTGGCTACACATACATAAAGTATCTCCAGGTATTCTCTAGGGGAAATTCCCACATAGGGGAACTTGATTGTAGGGTGTTCACGCTGGGTCACCACAGGGTTAGCTTACTGCAGACTGTTTGCTATCCTAGAAAAAAATAAGAAGAGAGAAAGATAGGGATTAGGGGTAGAGAAAGAGCAAACAATGGTAGGTACATACAAGTGAAATACGTTAACCAGTTGATGCAAATGGGGGTGGGGGAGTAGGTCAGTTTGTGTGAGTAAGTATATAGTAAATGGGGGTGGGGGAGTAGGTCATTTTGTGTGAATAAGTAGGTAGAAAGTCTGTGAGTGAGGGCAGTAGGTAAGACAGATATGTGAGTGGGGAGGCTAGAGCAAGGAGTGTACTTAGGGTGTGCTGGGTGTAAGGGAGAGGGAGCTGTTATGTGTCAAGTGTGGAGAGGTGGAGGTAAGTAGTGAGTATAGGGGGTGAGTGAGAACCCTAATGGGAATACTATGGAGTGTTTCAAGTAATTAACAGTACTGGAGTGTAGTAAGCAGTGGCAATTTTAGCAAATAATCATAAGTAGACATCTACTATAGCAGTGGGTAATGGTAAACAGCAGAAAACAGATGACATAACATTCACAGCAAAATCAGCAATGGCATATAGCTAATAAATAAGCAGAGGTACAACTGTGAATAAGAAAACAAAATGCATACAGTCCAAAGCATTCACAGATAAGCAGCTATGTATATGACAAGGTTGTTATCACATTACTGTGCACTAATACATGTGTGCAGTTTACAGACAAATAAAAACACATTTCAGACAGACACACTCTCAAATAAACAGCTGAAGTTGAAGCTACAGAAAGTAAAATGCTTTTGAATCCCACTACAGGCTAGGAACAACCCCATAGTAATAAGATAACAAGAGCAACACTCAGGAGGAATTGAACAAAGCACTAAAGGTAATTTGATAAGGCAGTAAAGCCACACACATGGGAAAGATAGGCACTTCAGCACAAGAAGAGACCCACAGTAAAGTGTATCCCCAAAATCAAGTTGGGCTGCCTTTGTTTTCCTTGTATTTCTTGAAACCCAGAGTACAGAGACCCAGGAGAAGCAGCTGCTAGGTAGGAAAAATACCCAACAGTAAAAGCATTCCAACAAAACCACACCATGCGACGTTAAGTTTGACCCAGGATTAGTAACTTCTAGATAGGGAAAATATCCAACATTAGTTTTCCCAACATTAGAGCGAGTCCACCAAAAACCACGCTCTCTCTCTCTATATATATATATATATATATACACGTACACATATGTGTGTGTACATTTGTGAATTAACTTAGGGAAAGGAAAAAACTTGGCAGAAGGAAATCAATCTACTAATCTGAAATGGCTAGTGAAAGGTATTTCATTCTAGTGAGACTGTCCACAGACAGGGAGGAATCTCCACTCAGTCATCAGGAAGCCATAGCTGACAATTTGGAATGGGATAGAAGGGAGGAAGTTTGAAGCAGATGAAAATCAGACAACATGGATCTAATGTTATGGTAAGTACATAACTTTCGTATCCAATGTTGGCTATTTCATCTATTCAAATCTGTGAGACAGAATCCCAGACTGTCAGACTGGGTGATCTCAGGAAGAACATTCCTGAGTATGGTGGAGCCAAAATATGAATGTAATCTTAATTGTGTGTCAGGTTTATAGTTCATATGTTCACAGGTTCATAAGTATTTACTAGGCTAACATCCACAAGGGCCTTTTTAAGCCTAGTCATGCATCCCAAATCTATGACAAGTTCTGATATCCTTGGTAAGTGTGAGCATGGGCCTAGGAGATGAACCATTTACAGGTTGCCTGGTTCCATTAGAGACATAGGTGTCAAACCAGGGATGAATTTCCAGTTTCCCATCCAGTTGTCCACATTGCACTTGAATTGGGTTAGGGAGGAGCTCTGCTTCACATGGATGGAGAGCCTGTTCCATAGACGGGGTAGTCTCTGGAATACATACCTATCTCTCCAGCAGGTTCTATTTATGTCACAGGCTATGCTTAAGTCTTTAGAATGGGTAATTCTGGTGCTGTTTGTTTTGTGGATATGCAGGAGGTCCATCAGAGTGGGGATTGACAATGCCCAGTATGCCAGGCATAGATCTCCCTTAAAAAGCCTGTAGGAGACAGAATATAGGGATAGGGTGGTCTGCAAAGGACATTTTGCTTACACCCTGTATTCTTTTAGTGAGGAACCTCTGTGGACATTTCAACTGTTGGACATGCCTGCTTAGGTACATACCAAAGGGGGCATTGCACTCAATGATAGGTCTGATGAATGCCAAATACAGTGGAACAATGACTTCATTGGACTTAGATGCCATACCTTTGTTTATAAGTTGCGCAACATAGAATGAGCTCCTCACCACTATAGACACGTGATGGTCAAAGGCTAGATTCCTATGTAAGTGTGTCCCTAAGTTTCTGACTACTGGGTCAACTCTAAGGGGTGTGTTGTCAATATGATAGTTGCCAGGGATGGATGACTTCCCAAAGGATACTATTATGCATTTCTTGCCATTTAGTTTTAGTCCATGCCTCTGACACCAGTTGTTTGCCTGAGTTAGCCCCTCCTGGAGAACATTTGTGTCAGTGTGAGATTCAATGACAGCTCCTAATTTGCAATCATCTGCAAATTTATTCAGCCAGAGACCACTGACATTGGCCTTGACATCTGAGAAGTAAATGTCAAAAAGGAGCGGTCCAAGGACTGTTCCCTGAGGGACTCCACTTCTGAGTGGCCTGTTTGTAGAAGTGGACTCCCCAATTTTAACTTCCTGGGTTCTGTCTGCCGGGTGACATATGGGTTTGTACTGAACCACTTGAGTTTGTCAACAATGCCAAAGTGGGATATTGTGTCAAATGCCTTGGCAGGTCAATGTAGGCAGTGTGAAATATTTTTCTCTCATCCATTGTTTTGCTGACCTTCTCAAAGAAGTCCACCAGGTTGAGAAGGCATGATCTGCCCTTGATGAAACCAAACTGGGATGGGTCCAGCATCTGGAGGTTTACTATATCTCTATTGATCATCTCCATGATAATTCTTTCCATGGCTTTACATATAAGACTAATGAAATTTATGGGTCTGTAGATAGCCTACCTTTGTGCAGAGGGATGACTGTTGCCTTTCTCCATTCATGAGGCATGAAGCCTGTTTGGAGCCTACAGTTAAATAGTAATTCCAGAGGCCCTGATAGGTCATGTTTCATGCTATTTAGAAGGTATCATGGGATATTGTTTGGGCCCATTGATGCAGTGTTGTTGGTCTTAGAGAGAGCATTAAGGACTGTTCCCTAATGATAGTAGGAGGAGTTATATTTGATTATATTCCTGAGGGAAGGTTGAGAGGGAAAGAGGGGAAAAGTTGGAGCTGAATTTATCAGCCAGGAGGTTTGCCACATCTTCTGGCTCAGTATAGGTGGCTCCATTTACAATGAGCTCTGCACACAATTGTGTATTGCCTTTGAGGATGCAGACATAGCTAATGAATGCTTTGTAGTTGTTCTTGGCCTGGGAGGCCAAACTTACCTCAAATTTGGCTTTGGTAGACTT
Source organism: Protopterus annectens (assembly GCF_019279795.1). NCBI lineage: Eukaryota > Metazoa > Chordata > Ceratodontiformes > Protopteridae > Protopterus > Protopterus annectens. Next base: position 497,802,738 of record NC_056738.1, read on the forward strand.
TATTTGTCCTCTGAGTTGTTTGTTCAGTTTGATGAGAGTGCTTTTATCCTGCTGGGTGCTGCACCTCCTAATTTTTGCCATGATTTTCTTCCTCCTGTTATACAGCCTATTGATTTTGTGATTCTATCAGAGTGGCTTGTTTTTTGAGTTCTTCCTGGTGGGTACAGCTGCTTCTATGCAGCTATTAACATGCTTGTACAGGGTTTCTTTGAACAGTTCTGCATAAGCAGCAGTGTTCTCAGAGTTTATGGGGGGCTTGAAATTTTGCCAGGTTCTCACTTAATAGTAGGAGGTTAGCCTTAGAATAGTTATTGAATATTCAAGTTTTAGCTGGGGGTCCAGGTTTTATTTTTACTTCAAAGGAGACCATTTTGTGGTCTGACCATACCAAGGAAGACATTACAGTAGGGGGTGTGCAGTAGTCTCCCATATTAGTGAGGACCAGATCCAGTATGGCTGAACCCCTGGTTGGTGTATTGACTATCTGCTCCAGGGAGTTTGTGTTTACAAAATCAAGGATTCTCTGTGCATTAATGGTTGGTGTCATATAGGATTCCCAGTTAACACTGGAGTAATTAAAGTCACCCATGAATATGGTATTAACTTGAATGGTTAGTGTTTCTAATAAGTTTAAATACGTGGTATGGGTTTCCTGGGTCATAGAGGGGGACCTATAGCTTGCAAGGAAGTGGTACTGGATTTTACCTATGGTGATTTTTACATGGAGTAGCTCAAGTGCACTGTCATGTTTGACCAGCCTTGAAGTATATTTATTTTTGATGTACATAGAGACACCTCCACCTTTAGTCCCTACCTGTGAAGTAGCTGGCATAAATGTGTGGAAGGCATTATAACCTTGTACTGTTGGTGTGCTCTCTGCAGCTTTAAACCATTTCTCAGTGACTGCACAGACATCAGCATTATCTAGGGTAAAGAGAGCTTCTAGGGAATGGAGTTTTTTGTTTAGACTCCTAGCATTGAGCAGTAATACCTTTAGATTTTCTTGGTTTTGGTTTGTTATGCCGGAAGCACTTTCAGTTTGGGTAAAAAAGGCACTATGGAGGAAGACAATATTTTAGCTAATATTTGAAAGTGGGACATAAAGGTGTGCCCATTTGCCTATGTGGCTGCTGCACATATATGATCAACCTGACAATCCTCTATTGAAGGTTGTAGAAGAAGAAACTGCTCTTGTCAAATGTGCCTTAGGCTTACTTGCTAAATAATTGATCATTCTTTCTGAATTCATCTGTCCTATAAAGATGGAATCTGAGTTGTCTGTGTGCATTTAACAAATGTAGGAGGCATTAGCCCTTGTTTCAGTACCTTGGAAAAAACACATGAAGATGTACAGATTGATTTAAATTAGCATTGGATGCCACCTTAGGAATAAATGATGTGTTCATTTTTTTCCTGTGAAAAAACAGATATGTTGGTTTTGAAGAGAGGGCTTGTAATTAAGAGTCTTCTGGCTGATGTTACTGCAACTACAAAAATGGATTTCCATGTAAGGAACTTTAAATCTACTGTATTAGCAGGCTCAGAAGGAGGTTGAGTCAGCACTTGTAATAGAATGGTGACATCCCATGGGGGTGCTGGGTCTATAATTGGAGGTCTCAACAGAAATGTATCCTTAAGAAAGGCTTTGGAGATCATAAGGGATGCAACTGATGCATCATTAATTCCAATATGAAAATTGGAAATAGCCACCAACTGAATCTTGATAGTAGCAAAACTGGAGCTTTTGTCAAATAAATCAGACAGAATTTCAAGCATGGAAGGAACCTGTGCAGAAAAGGGTACTAGACATTTGGAGTAGGCCCAAACTTTAAATCTCTTCCATTTACTGTAGTAAAATTTCCTAGAAGACGTTTCTGTAAAGCAGATAGAGTACTGACTGCTGGAAGAGAAACCTGGCTTCTCTGGCTATCCTAACAACTAGGGGAACCATGCGGTTATCTTCATAGATTTCAGATCTGGAAGAGGCAGTCCAGATGGGTGAGAACCAAACAAGGTGGAACTGTTATATGGGGCATTAATGAAAGATGATCTGAATCCTTCTGCAAAGTCACATAGTCACATCCAGGTGTGACTGCGCACAGTGGTGCTAGTGTCTGCTGCTGTAGCCATGCTATTCTCTGCATTCAAAAGCAGACACATGGCCATGTTAGAAGAAGACTATAGGGCGGAAAGCTGGGAGTTCACTATCTTCCAAACATCTGCTTTCAATACCCCTGACAGAGACTTGGAGATCTCTTTAGTTAATTCTCACTGGAATCTAGTTAGGTGGGCTAGATAGTTCAGCCGTCTGAGGGTGAAAGTTGTTGATGCATAGGTCTGCTTCCCAAATCTGAGCTTTTCTTCCAATAGCTCCTTCATGGAGCCTGCTGCCACCACTGTAGCATCTGCCAGTCAGTGTTTACCACCACCACATCCAGATCCCTTCATGCCCACTGAGCCATAAGATCTATGAGAGAATCAATGAGTGGTACCACCCAGTACGATGTCAGTCCAGTACCAAAAGCCTCCAAGAATACTGACTCATTAGGTGAAGGGTCTTGGCCAACTCCCCCCATCTGCTTCATTAATTAGAGGATGTCACCAAAAGTGACATCTTCAGAGATGGAGCGAGGGGAACCCTCCCATTCTTTCAAGTCAGTGTCTTCAGTGAAAGATTCTGGTAAAGAGACCAGGTGATTCCGTTTGCATGTCATCTTTCTGAGAACCCTTCTATGGGAGTGTTAGATGGGTCAGAGTCAGATAAGGAGCTAACAAAGCAAATATCCTCAGAGGTGACTGGTACTAGCTGTCCCTGTCATTCAGACTGTAGAGGTGAAGACGCAGTATGCAGATGAGGTTTGGATGGAACCAAACAGATTGAAGCTGCTTTTTCTTTGGAAGATTCCAAAACTCTTCTGAAAGCCTTAAAAGCTGATGCTACCATCAGAATAGATGAATCCTTCCATTCTGAGGAAGAGAGAGAGATCTCCAAACTGAGGAGTACTGGCTCAAAGGTCAACCTTGGATCCAAGCTATCCAGGGCCAAAGCTTTGAGGGGAAGAGGTGACTCTGAAATTCTCATTGTTGATATACCCCTGAAGCTCAGTGCAGAGCTTTAGCTCCTAGTCTCATTTCAGTCCAAAGGCTTCTGAGTTGAGAGAGATATGGATGCAGCCAGTGTCAAAGAGAAGAGGGAAACAACTTTGGCTCCGACAAAAGGATCTCCAGTTCCAGGTGGTTCCAATAGACCCAAGCCCAAAGGTAGAGTTGGTATTAATTATTGTAAGGGAGGGGTGAGTTGGCCTGTACTCTGTTCCTTTCCAGAGGATGGTACCAGAATAACCCCAAGCTGTATCTGCCTCCTCAAAAACTTCCTCATCATCTTGTCCACATTGAGTTCCATAAGGCTTCTAGATGATCGAGTGGATGACTCTACCGAAGAAGGGCATGAATATCTCCATTCCTGAAGAATGTATGACTACAATCTGGAACTTACCAGGCCTGGTGAGAAATGTGTATGGGGCAGAGATCAGTCTTGAGTCCGAGTTATTTCCGACATTCTTGGAACCTTAGGATCGGAACTTACTGAAGTAATCGGTTCTGGAGATCACTTTTTCAATGTCCTGGTAGGAGATTTACTCCTTTCTTTTTCTTTTTTCTCTTTTATCTTGTTTGTCTTTATCTTTTTCTGAGGTTTTAGTCTTGTGCTCGACTCATTTTGATGGTGAAGATGGAGATGGGCTCGCCCCTGTCTGTCTTGGAAAGAGTCCCTTAAGAACCAGCTTGTCCGTCTTGTCTGGAGGGACCTGGCACTAAATGAAGCACAGGATTGGCATTCTACATCTATATGTGCTGCACTGACACAAAAAAAAAACATATTTAGAGTGTGGGTATTGTCATAGGCCAACTAGGCGACCGCCTAGGGCACTGCTCTAGCAGGGGTGCTTTTCCAGTATTTATTACGTGTAGTTAGACCAGGATGGGGGCACCAGGTGTTGTGGTGGGGGAGCTGTGGAGCCAGTTTGCCTAGGGCACCAGTTGACCTAAGGCCGCTCCTGGGTATTGTGGAGGCAACTTGTGCCTTGTGCCCACACTCCAAGCACTTTTTGAAACCTGTAGTATCAGACACTGCGAAAAATAGCTAGAAAGGGCAACCTGAGAATTAAACTTTAAACTTAAGATTTATATGTGATTTTTTTTTTTTTTTTAGGAAGGAGAAGATAGAGAGAGAGTGAAAAGGACCATCATTATGGGATAGGCCCCAGGAGCCTTAGTTACTAAAGTTATACAGAAAAAGTAAAATAGAAAATAGGTAAACAATACTAAAAAGCTGGTGCGAAGAAAACATGGTAGGAGAGGAGTTGCAGTGAAGCAAAGATAATATAAAAATATTATAATCTGCTGCCCGTGTGCAGCTCTCTGCACACGTCCATACTGTTTGAGCGGCAGGCGAGGTCTGAGTATCTGAGGTACAACCTAGGGAGTTATGGGTAGGGGAGGAGTCAGAGCTCTGGAATCAATAAGCTTTGAGATCTGCGCCAAGGTTGGATTCCATCAGATCCAACAACCCACAGGTTTGAATGGATGAAAATAGGCAGCATTTGATACATATTTAAAACTTCAATGTCCAGAGCAGTCTGACCTCTCCAGCATGGGTGGCCCGCCTGCTCTTTTTAGTGCTTCACAACAATAATCACATCTTAGAGATGGCAGCACAAAGCAACAAATCATAACTAGCAGCACCTACTGCATTGTAAATGGGGAATACTAATCCTTTTACCAACTCCAGTCCTATCCACTGAGCACAAATTTCTGTAATATTTCTAGCAGAGTTCCTTATGCTTAGTGGTTTTAGTCTGATTTTTTTTTTAACCATAGAGTAACCAAGATCTAGATAGATAGCTAAAGAACTGGATAATTACTGAGGGGGTTTCTCATATGGTAAACATAGTTTATTTAATGGGATTCTTGCAGGGTGTTGAAGGTGTACCAAAGTATAAAATTTGTTTTGATAAAATTAAATTTGAGGTCTGTTTGCTGAAAAAACAGAATGTCCTAAAGTGTCCCTTCTTGTGTATCCTTAATTGAGGTGGGTGATGTGGCAGAGTGACCACTGACAAGCTGTTGAGCATGTAACACTGCACCATGATACTAAATATACCACTGAGGGCCATAGTACAAAAGCTTGCGCCACACTAGAAAGTGTAGGAGAGGAATGAGAAAGGCAGTGTCTTATTTTTTGTTGCAAATGCCTATCTAATATTTAATACCTGAACCATGCTGATGACTCATTGGCACACCCATATCAGTTTATTAGTCAAAAAGGAATGATGAATAAAGATCAAAGACTTTAGTCACATCTATGATGACAGCTCCTGTAAAGGAGCCCATTATCTGCAGTGCACTTTTTATGAAGCTACTATGTTGGTGGTCAGATACAAGGAATCCATGTTGTGGTAGGAAATTTCATAACTATAGGACAAACTCCTGCCTGAATGCTGCTGCTAAGGCCAAATAATCATTCAAAGGCCGACCAGCAGAGTTAATAAATGCCGGTGAGATGTGAACTGCATATCTGCTGAGTCTTCTAACTTCCCTCCAAAAGTTTCTCATATCAGAGACCACAAAAGACATTTTTGACAATAGAATAAATTTTGTTTGACCTCAATGTTTTACATAAATTTCTATGGAGTATAAATATTGTTGTGTCTTTGTAAAGCAAAGTACTTCCAGGAGATCCATGTAAACCCTTCAAATGTACATAACTGTTTTTATTCATTGTGAACTTGGATTCTGTTCCCTCATTCTTCTTAATCTTGATAGGAATTTCCTATCTTTCAGGGAAGAAGTGGTAGGAAACAGCACATCAAGGACAGCCAGGCTAAGGAAGTTACCAGTCACTCACTGACCACCTTAGTTCAATTAGTTATGAAGTGGTGAAGACGTTTTATTACTTTCCATTGACTTTTGGTAAGTATGGAGTAGTGATCATTCAAGATGAGGGCAAGAACACAGTCTGTATTTTGAAGTCTTCCTGGTCTCTTGGTCAGTACAAGGCCAAGGACAGAATGGCTCCCAGTTGTCTTATTAGGGCTATATATATGACCTGTAACTATCTGAGCGCGATGATGGACATGGAGAACTTTTCAGAAAGTATGATAATTTGCATTTACCCAACAGTAAAATATTTAAGTGTCAGTAAGCGTAGCTGGACTAGTCAGAAATTTTCATTCTGAATGGCTAGCTTGGTAAATAGAGACAGGCAACTCTAAGACAAAGTTTTTACTGTCTTCCATGGGTCAAGTCAGACATAGTTCAGTAAGGACTATATCCATCCAGTGGTAAAGATATGCTCAGCCCAGTAAGGCATAAGAGAGTTGCAACTTACTTAACAACACAACATGATCCCACCTATGGACTGATCTCTCTATTCTAATGTAAGCATATTGAGAAAAGGATAAGAGATGTCTCTGTGATGGCCATTATACTTAGACAGCCCCACAGAAACTGGACATCTAGGCCATCAACACTTTTAGCTTGGTAGTCTGCATTCTAATATGTAGATCCTGTACCTTTTCTCCAAACAACTCGAATGACTCAACATTAACATCTTTGTTTCTGACTTAATAAATGGAAAGAAACAGGTAGGTTGAACTGACTTGTAACAGGAGATTAATAAGTCAACAATAGTAGAAAATATGCTGAATAAATAAAAAGTATTATAGAAGGGAGGGATATGAAACTAAAAAGGGTGATAAAACATTAAGTAATGTTTGGTGGTGGTGTGCAAAAGAAAGGTTAGTGTTGAAGAAGTAACAAGTACTAATGGGTATTGAGAAGTTTCTGGAATTTTTATCTATTTATTTTTTTATTATGGAGTAGATCGGATGTAATGTTTGATGATGGAATAGGTGTTAGCAATGCTACACCCATACAGCGTGAATGGGCAGATCTGTTTAGTAATGTATCACTTTTCATCTTTGTGCTTACTTCTTTAAATTCTACGTCTTTTCATTTTTCACTCTGCTTGCTAAAAATAAAAATAGGTTTAAAAATCTACTTCCTATGCTACTTTCTGTTACACCACTTCTGTCAAAGATTAAAAAGCAAAAGCATTATCTCTTTTCATTTCTATCCAACCAGACATAGGCCACAGTATCAGTCACATAACTATCCCGTGCATTAATCTACTATGATTAATTGCAAGCTATTTAATTGATGTGATTAGCCACAGCTAAAACATCTAATATAGCAAAACATTCCACTCACAGAACAGTGACACTCCAAATGTTGCAAATCCTACAAAATATTTAAATTTGCAAGGAAAGCAAGACTTTGTCCAACCCCCATGTGAAGGGAAGCCCCACACTCAGACTTTTATGCCTTACTGGGTTGGGTATATATATCTTCAATGTCAGTCAAACCTGAAGAAGAGGGAAAAAACGAGCAAATCCCACCTTCCCTCTCTCTCTCTCTCTCTCTCTTCTCCACATGATGTGAACTGAAACAAAAGCACTTGATATGTAACATAGTCAGTTCTGATGTATTCAAATGTCAGCCACACAAACGTCTGAGAAGTATTAAGGTGCATATGAGACTTTTAAGGGTGTACTCCTTCCCTGGATGCATCTCCACTGCTGTGTCATATTGTAAAGGCATTCCTACAATATATTTTTATTCTTTTGGTGGTGCTAGCAGATATATATCTTGGTGCCTATAAGCATACATGATTCTACACACATGTGTATTATAACAGGTTACACTGTCCGGTTCGATTCTCAGCTAGAGCGTCATCTGTATGGAGACATGCGTGAATGGGTGTACCTTCGTTGAAGGTTGTGCATCAGGGCTGGTAACTCGGCACGTAAAAATCAACTACCAATCATTAGCGGACCGGAGTTGCACTGTGGCGACCCCTAACCAGGAAAAGCCAAAAGACACAAACAAACCTGTCCAATCACTGTAATCTGTGGTGCTGGTCTTCTGTTTGACTGGAGAAGCCGTTTCCCATTCTCATATAGTGAGGATATGCAATCATACATAATGTCAAAGGTATTTTCACCCCTGTTTTATAAACTGCACTGTTCCTAATGCAAATGCCCTCTGAGATAGGCTGTGATGCCATCTGTGGATACCCAGCCTTGCTCTTGTGTGGGAATTCATCAAAACATCTTGCTAACACTGGAGTTAGAAATGTGCTCACAAAACTTCTATTATAAACCCCTATTACAGCTGTCAGCCTGTATGTGCTGAGATAAAGCCTGGCACTGACTAATGTCATGTACCTCCTAGTGACTCAGATGTTGCAGGTGTAGCATTGGGTGTGCAATTCACTATATAATCTATTAAGACTCTGCTGTTGTTTTCTGCTGTACTGGGCCATGGGGATGACAGAAAACCATGGGGATTCTCTACTCTCCAGTTAAGACAGAAGGTAATTCTCAAAGTTTACAACCTCATGTGCCAGCTGCATAGGCTAGGGTTCCCATAGTTTGCAGCTGTTTTGTGCCACTGTGAGGGGAGGGCATAATCTTGGTTTTCCTGTTGTGTTGTTATGCTTGGAATGCATACTGGCAGATGTTTCAATGCATAACTACATGATATCTTAAGCATTAGTTGTAAATAAGGTCGCTGCAAGCTGATGTTATTCTGCAGACAGCATCGATTTGCTCAAGACATCAAAGAATCGTGATTAATGTTTTTTTTACTCTTTTAGTCCATGGTACTACTCACATAAATATTTGTCTATCCTTTATGATAAATGCCGTGGTACATACATTTCTAAATGATTCCCTAATAACACAGAGAATAAATTCTGGTGTAAAAATGATTGAGCAAGGGGCAAAATATTAAGAGAAACAGGCAGGATCTTATCAAAAGATGTGTCTATATGTAGAGCAAGTGAAATTACTAGTGTGAAGTTAAACTAATTGAATAAAGAAAACAATGGATACAAAATAAAATGTTACCCAAATAAAATGGCAAAAATGAAAAATAAATTCAGGATGTGTTGGAATAATAATAATGGAAATGAGAGAGCTTGCAATGCATGAATAACTTCTGAGAGTAACAAAGGCTTGAGAAAGCATGCATTTTTAATTTAAGTTCATCACAGATACAGCTAAAGACATGAGCGAAAACAGTGTCCTATACTTAATTAATGTTGCAGAGTGTCTTCTAGAAAATGGCACTTGTTAGGATGTGTAAATGGAAAGAGAAGTGCAATGAAAAGAGTATGCATGCTGCTGAAACGAGACATGACAATGAGCTGTCTGTTTATGCTATGCAAATAAAAAGGGTTCCTATTAAAACGCTGACAGCTTAAAATAGCGAACGACCTAAAGGTCGGAAATGCCAGATCTCAATCTGCTTTTTGTGAGATTGCAGTACAGTGAGGATTGGAATATTTGCCCTTTCCTCACTGTAGTGTCAGAGTTGGTATATATATATATATATATATATATATATATATATATATATATATTTAGCAGCAGGTGTGGGGGGTGCAGCCCCCCACATTAGCATGTTCGAGGTCTTGCATTTTTGACCTTTAGGTCATTCGCAGTTTTGGATTTTCAGCAGCAAGAAAATCCAAAAGCAGTGAGCAGGCAGAGAGGCAAGGCTCACCGGTTGTAAAATCCACACATTTTATTAAAAGTTAGCACTTTCACAGTGTTCATCACCGCTTCATCGGACAAAAAAGTAAAGCAAATGAACTTCTTTTATACTAGATTTCAGTACTGCACAAGAAGAGGGAATGATTGTAATGCTTTAGCAAAACACACACTAACAAATGGCAACACATACATTTGTATTCCAAGTTTTACAAGTTGTGAATGTGAGTATGAGGGGGGGATTTAGTAAATATGACTGAAAATGCAGAATTACAGTGGATTTTAAGGTTAGGAGTGCACAGAGGAATGGATCTAAATGACCATGTACCCCTAAAACCAGTATTAAAAGCAAAGAAAAGTAGATAAACGTACTATTCTGTATCTTGGTATTTTTACTGTTATTTTTTTATGTGCAGTTTTTAAACACTGTTGCTTTAAAAGCAGATGCCGTGTGGATCAGTTAGGATTCTGAATTGTTGTATTAATTGATACTGAAATCTAGTATAAAATAAGTTCATTTGCTTTGCTTTTTTGTCTGATGAAGCGGTGGTGAACACTGCGAAAGTGCTAACTTTTAATAAAACTTGTGGATTTTACAACTGTTGAGACTTGCCTTTCTGCCTGTTACCAGCTGTGGTTTTGCTTGGATTTTTGGGATTTTCATTTATGTAATATAGACCCAAATAAAAAGACTTTATACGATAAAGTCTGAAACATGCATCAATGACAGAGATGAGAGAGCAGATCAGACTCCTAACATAAATACTGACAATTAATGGTCAGAATGTGGAATTTAAACTACAAATAGGTGTAGAGAACATTATTTTGTCTACAGATATCTTTAAAGAAACAAAAATAAACAACAAGGAAGACAGCACTGTATGGATATTGTTAGCTTAGTCTGTACACTTGGTGACACCATTAAATCCATCCATCCATCTTCAAACCCTTTTTCCCATTTTTGCAACTGGGGTCAAGGTGCCACTTCAACAGTGGCAATCATCTTGTGCCAAGGTTTACACCCCTGAGTGGCTAGCCCTGCCATGGTAGCTCCCATACCACTCACTCGCACACACACTCACTCCTAGGACCAATTTAGAGTGTCTAATCCATCTGCTGCATGTGTTTGGAGTGTGGGAGGAAACCAGAGCACCCAGAGGAAACCCATGCAACCACAGGGAGGACATGCAAATTCCACAAAGAAGGCACCCCAGCTGAGAATTGAACTGGAGAACCTGTTGCTGTCAGGCAGCAATGCTAATGGCTACACCACCATGGCTACCCCACACTATTAAATCAAAAATTGCTAATGTTTAAATTTAGAAATACAAAGTTATTTTGTAAGACTTAAAACTTAAAGAAGTAAATTATCCTATTACTTTGGGTCATTTGGTTTGTAAGAAACTAAGAATGGTAAAACAAATTCACAATATAAAAGCAAACAGTCTTGGGTGGAGTCAAATAGTCAAAGAGACATTTAAGATACTCTACACAGCCACCCAGTGATATCCTAACAAGACCATGCTGATTCGTTTAAAGGCTTTGGAGTTTTTCTGGAAAATATCATACAAAATAAATCTTGATATTGTGCCACTGAAAAAGCCCTGGGAAAATAAAAACAGCTCTCAGGAGTAAAATGGAGAGCAGAAACTAAAGCAAATGAAAAGCTTAACTATCACTAAAGACAATTAAAGCAAACATAGTGGGTAAACTGTATTGCTACTGTTCTAAAAAATCATAAGGGTTGTATATGTTGCTCTATAAGATATGAATAAATCGATTAAATAGCATTATCCATTATTTATTGTTGAAGTGAACTCTTTCAAGAATGCAATATACCATTTTTTTTAAAATTCTAGGTGCAGATGCAAACCAGAGTTTCTTATGGACAAATGTAGCTGAAGCAGTCTACAAATTATGTATATAATTCTTAGACGTCTGTTAGGTATTTTATTTATTACCAGTGGTGCTCTAAACAGCTGCAGCACAAGTAACGGAAGATTTAGTATGAGGACAGACACAAGAGGATCAGCACAATAAGAAGCAGCTTCCGCTATTAAATATATAAAGACAACATAATTTAAAGTTAAGTAAGAGCAAGCATGAAATGATAGTAAAATGTATAAAATACATGGGCTTTACTTTAATGTCAGGAGTCTGAAGTGTAATACAGGAAAAGGGAGACCAGTTTTAAAAGTGCCAAGGTGAGGAAATATACAGGCATTATATAGGTTTCTAGGAATGATACAGCATCCTGAAAAGTTTGAACATAATATGTCTGAGATGGTTATGCCTCTAAGAAAGCTGTTAGCAAAAAGATGTAGCCTGGGAGTGGATCCATGAACAGGAAAATACTTTTGAACTGCTTATGAAACTTGTTAAAATGTATCAACATTAAAATATTATGATGTGAATTAAACTGGTTGTATTGCAAGTAAATGCCAATCAGAATGGTGCAGGAAATGTAATCTTATAATGTTGCAGATCCATTGCCAATAGGTCAAGGATAATTACAGATGCACAACAAAGGTACACTCAGACAGAAAAGAAAGAGCAATAGGTGTGGATGTGAGGAGTTCCATCATTTATGTTCTAAGTACAGCGGTTCAGGTAGAACAGACCACATACCTTTGGCAAAACATATTAAGAAATACTTTGCACAAGGCACCTTCAAGATTGCAGAGGATATTTCTTAATTTATAGAAGTATGATCTGAAAGCAAAATACAAGCCAGTCATGGAAAAATATTCATATAACACACATGAGAAGTAAAGCATACTTACTAGGGAAACATGAGTAGCTGCTGATAAAGAATTAGAAATTTTTTGGTTAATATCCCAGCTATCTATAAAAGAAGGAAAACAAAATAATTTCAGCATCTACAGACGCGAACTTAGAGATGTAGATACAGTAAAATGCTAAATGAAAGAATGACATGAGAGTTATAATTAAGGTAATATTCAATCACAATTTTCTTTCAAGGAAGAAATAAATCGTATCGAGTGTTTAATGTTCAAAACTAACAAAATAATAGTTCACAATCAGCTGCTTGAGATGATATATAAATTTCATTTGGAATAATAAAGTGCAAAGACTAAGAGATACAATATATTGGCCTTGAATATCATCTCACAATAGAAAAACATAATATAGAGCTGTACCATTTGCAGAACAAACAATGATCCAGAGAAAGTGATGTCTGCATATTTTGTATCAAATTATCCATGGAGTTAAGTGGATACTGATGTGTTCCACTTCAAAGAAAACATACATCCAATATGTGTGGATTATTATTTCAAGGTCCCTGAAATAATCAGCCTTACAGACATAACAAGTGCAAGTGTGATTGTTACATTATTAATGCATTAATGTCTATATTTTTATGATATGGAGTACACAAGAACAATGCAGGACAACCTCAAGGTTTGTAACGAAAACCACAGCAGGAAACGAATCGGAACCAACGTTTTCTTTGATAATCCAATTTTATTCAGATAGAGCCAGTAAAAAACAAAAGGTTCAACGAAGCCAATAAAAAACAAGATTTACAGTTCTGTTCTTAACTCAAAACGTAAACCACAACAGAATAATTCCAATAGATCAAGCGCTTTCGCCCGGGCTCTCCCGGGCTTTCTCAAGATAATTTTACTATGCGATCTATATGCTTATATACCCCTTGGTTGCTTAATTAATTGTGTAATTATCTCATTAGGACTTTTCCAAGCGTTTCTATACTTAAAGCTGTATTCCCTTCATAGCATAAAAAGTGTTAAAAGTATTAAACAATCTTTAAAAGATGTCCTTTTTGTAACATGTTTTATGTTCTTTAGCTCCCACCACTTATTGTGGAGTGCTTTGTTTGACCGGACTGCTTATGTTTATGCATGTGGTGTTCTTCAAACAAGCTGCTTTTTTACAATAAAATGAATTTCTTTTCTTCCTTTGTATTATGCTCATTGCCCTTGGATAGAAAGCCATACTTATAAGGATTAGTCATAAAAATGATGGTTGTCATCTCTTAACATTTGGTTTTACTGATTCGGTCACTGATATATTAGCATTTTATGGATATGTACTGCAGTTTTGTGCTATTTATTAAAATTATTACATTAATGCTGTTATTGTTGTTGATTTTTGTATTTTCTACATTAAAAGAATTTATATGTATTTTTATTTAGGATGTTAATTTGTACATCAAAAATTACTTTACTGTAATTATTATAAATAACTATAATCATTAAATAAATATATAACGTATTACCTTTAATAAATAAATAATTAATTATACAATATATTCTTACATATATCAAAAATTTTTTTAAAAATCATAAAACCATTTTAAAACCTGTTCACCCTAGTATCTATGCTTAAGTTTCTAATTCATTGTTGCTTTGTTATAATTTTGCCCTTCTTTGTTTTAATACACTGCTTATACTAACATGCTCATTTAACCCTCATGTTTTTGCAGCATTTAATTTAATTTGCCATACTAATTCCCTGTATTCCAGGGATGTTTCCCAGTCTCCCCCTCTGATGTCATTTTTTACCTGTTCAAGCACTAAAAATTTTAAATTCATTTCTTTGCATACTAAAGAATGTTTAAAGAATGCATTTGTTTCTTTTTTTGTTTTTATTTCGTAGGAATGTTCATATACTCTTCTTTTTAACGTTCGTTCCGTTTTTCCTACATAAAAAGATAAACAATGCTGACATATTCCTAAGTATATTATGCCCTTCGAGTTACAATTGTAATGTCCTAGGGCATATAAACCCATACTTCTTGATTTTAAATATAATCCTATATCATCAAGCATAAAAGCACATTGCTTGCAAGTTCCACATTTGTAAGTGCCCCTCATTAGTTTTGTGTTGTTTGGGTTGTTACTTGTTTCTTTTTCAAAGAGATTTTTAAGGTTATTATTTCTCTTCCTTATAAACTTTGGTAATTTTGGAATCATTTTGTTAATTTCTAAATTATTTGACATCACCGGCCAATATTTTGTAATAATGGCTTCTATTTCATTACTATCACTATTGAAGGTATATACAAATGCTTGCTTTTTATATTCTTCATTATTTTCAATCTCATTTGTATTGTTAATTAGTTCATTACCTAAAAGTGGGGCATATTTTTTATTTCTTTTCATTGAAATTTCATTAATTAAATCATTAATCAAACTTAAAGGATACTTTTTCTCTAGAAAAAGAGTCTTTAAATATTCTATCTCAGCTTGAAATAAGTTGTCTGTATTACAAATTCTTGATGCTCTAATTAGTTGGCCTTTAAGGATACTCTTTTTTTGGAAAAAGGGGTGGCTACTGTCAAAATGTAAAAACATGTTTGAATAAGTACTCTTTCTATAGATACTAGATTCAAAGTTATTGGTTTCGTTGTTTTTTATTAAATTGATGTCCAAATAATGTAATTGATTAGAGTTAATTTCATAAGTAAATTTTAAGAAATTAGTAGATCCATTGATGTAATCTATAAAACTAATAAAATCATGGTAAGTACCTTTCCATAAAATGCATATATCGTCCAGAAATCTTTTGTAGTGGACAATATATTTGGCCCAATTTGATACAAAGATGTGTTCCAGTTCCCAATGGTGTAGGACAAGATTTGCATATGCTGATGCACACGGTGTGCCCATGGCCACACCCTTGCTTTGTTTAAAAAGTTCTCCATTAAAAATTATAAAATTGTTATTTAAAATAATTCCCATAAATTCTACTATTAACTTAATGATGTCACCACTAAAAGTTGTAAGCTTAACTAACATCTCGTTGAACCAATCAAGTCCTATTTCGTGCGGGATGCTTGGGAATAAATCAATAATATCAATGGTAATCATAAACCGTGTTTCTGCAAAAAATTCTTTTTTTATTCCTTTTAAAAATTCCCATGAATCTTTGCAAATACATTCTAATGATGTTATACATTTTTTGGTCATATTGTCAATGTATTTTCCTAATGGCTCAGTAATGCCCTTTGCTCCCGCTACTATCGGCCTAAATTTTAAAGGTTGTAGGCCTTTGTGGACTTTTGGTATTCCAAAGATTATGGGGGTCAGTGGTTTTTGTACAAAGAGGTAATTAAAAAGCTGTTCATTTATTGCCCCTTGCAAAAGATGATCTTCTAAATAATACTTAATTTTGCTGTAAGCTATGTTCCTTTCATTTATAGAAATTTGTGTATATCGTTCCGTATCATGTAACATGTTATGGATGTAGGTTTCATACACTTGTTGATACATAAGTACCACCCCACCCCCTTTATCTGTTTTCATCACCCTTATGTTCTCTTTTTTTAAGAATGTTAGCAGCTTGTTATATTCATCTGGGAAATTACTAGATTCTTTGTATTTACTTTGTTTATCCAAATTTCTGAACTCATTCTCCACTAATTCCTCATATATTTTCAGCGAAGGATGCAGTGGAGGGTTAAATGTGCTTTTCCTGCACAATCTTTGTTGTGTGTTTTGCTTATTACCAAAATGAATATTTAAATGTTGTTGTCTCATAAATAATTTTAAATCAATTATAGTATTGGTAATATTAATGGAGGTATCAGGAACAAAGTGTAGTCCCTTTTTGAAAAGTTCAAAAAATGTCCCATTAATTTCTACTTCTGTGAAATTATATATAGAGAGATTGTCTTGTTTGGCTATTGTGCATGTGTGTGTAGATGTGTGAGTAATTTTTTCTTGATTTCTAATGTCAATTGTTCCTATCACACCAGGTGTGTTAGAGGTTATCTCCTGAATCTGTTCCACACTTGTGCTGACTGATTTACTTCTCGATTCATTTGTCTTCCTGGTGCTTGCTGAAAAACCTGTTTATTACCATAATTGCTTTTTTGTGCAAGCCTTTCACTTCTTCTGGGAACCTCTATCCAATCATTATTTTCATTTACATTGACTTCATTGTTAGTTGTTCCCTCCTGGTAGTTAGGTCTTGTTGAAACAATTCTACTTTTTTTACTAAAACAATATGCTGTGCCATTCCTATATTCTTCTAAATCTCTTTCAAGCTTCTTGATTTTTCTCATGACTACTCTATTACAATGATCATCTACCTCTTTAAATGCATGTTCATAGTCACGTTTCACTCCACTAAAGTTCATATTATTTGTTATACTTTCATTTAATTTATCTATTTCATTTAACAGGGATGCAGCTTTGCCTTCATAGTCACTAATCATTAATTTCAGCATTTCTATCCCTGTTTTATTAAACAAAGCAGTAATTTCATTAAATAATTTGGTACCCGGTTGTGCATTGTTTGGCAGTCTGTTAAACCTTAGCCCTTTTGGGATACGTTCCACCCTTACACATTCAGTCAAATATTCAATTTCCATTTGGGCCGTTCTATATGCATACAGTTTGTTGTTCAATTCAGTTACCAAATGTTCAATGTTACTGTTTTGAGCATTATAATTTTGTTGTGCAGTACCTTGTGCAAACATAAAATGTTTGCTTGTCCATTTTTTTAGATTAAAATCCTTGTTTTGCTGTCCTTGGTTTAAATGCAGCGTCTTGCTTCGTGTGTTTTGGGAGCTCTGATTATGTACCCGCTCATCTTCGAATACTTCAGTGGAAAGTCTTTTTCTTTTTACCGTCGGTTCTTTTTCAATTAAAAGTTCTTGCTGGTTTGGTGGTGGTGCCATAGTGTTAATAGTACTGTCTTTCGTTAGTAATCCGCTAAGTTGTGAGAGTAGGCAAATCACTTGCCTAAATTCTCCCCGCGTTACTGGTGCGTCGTCATCGCTATTGTTGTCTTCAACCAGAATGTTGGGCGTATTGTTGAAGTCCGAGGTTCCTACGTCTTCCGCCATGTAGCAAACAACTGATAAGCAAACAAGAACAATGCAGGACAACCTCAAGGTTTGTAACGAAAACCACAGCAGGAAACGAATCGGAACCAACGTTTTCTTTGATAATCCAATTTTATTCAGATAGAGCCAGTAAAAAACAAAAGGTTCAACGAAGCCAATAAAAAACAAGATTTACAGTTCTGTTCTTAACTCAAAACGTAAACCACAACAGAATAATTCCAATAGATCAAGCGCTTTCGCCCGGGCTCTCCCGGGCTTTCTCAAGATAATTTTACTATGCAATCTATATGCTTATATACCCCTTGGTTGCTTAATTAATTGTGTAATTATCTCATTAGGACTTTTCCAAGCGTTTCTATACTTAAAGCTGTATTCCCTTCATAGGATAAAAAGTGTTAAAAGTATTAAACAATCTTTAAAAGATGTCCTTTTTGTAACGTGTTTTATGTTCTTTAGCTCCCACCACTTATTGTGGAGTGCTTTGTTTGACCGGACTGCTTATGTTTATGCATGTGGTGTTTTTCAAACAAGCTGCTTTTTTACAATAAAATGAATTTCTTTTCTTCCTTTGTATTATGCTCATTGCCCTTGGATAGAAAGCCATACTTATAAGGATTAGTCATAAAAATGATGGTTGTCATCTCTTAACATTTGGTTTTACTGATTCGGTCACTGATATATTGGCATTTTATGGATATGTACTGCAGTTTTGTGCTATTAATTAAAATTATTACATTAATGCTGTTATTGTTGTTGATTTTTGTATTTTCTACATTAAAAGAATTTATATGTATTTTTATTTAGGATGTTAATTTGTACATCAAAAATTACTTTACTGTAATTATTATAAATAACTATAATCATTAAATAAATACATAACTTATTACCTTTAATAAATAAATAATTAATTATACAATATATTTTTACATATATCAAAAATTTTTTTAAAAATCATAAAACCATTTTAAAACCTGTTCACCCTAGTATCTATGCTTAAGTTTCTAATTCATTGTTGCTTTGTTATAATTTTGCCCTTCTTTGTTTTAATACACTGCTTATACTAACATGCTCATTTAACCCTGGTGTTTTTGCAGCATTTAATTTAATTTGCCATACTAATTCCCTGTATTCCAGGGATGTTTCCCAGTCTCCCCCTCTGATGTCATTTTTTACCTGTTCAAGCACTAAAAATTTTAAATTCATTTCTTTGCATACTAAAGAATGTTTAAAGAATGCATTTGTTTCTTTTTTTGTTTTTATTTCGTAGGAATGTTCATATACTCTTCTTTTTAACGTTCGTTCCGTTTTTCCTACATAAAAAGATAAACAATGCTGACATATTCCTAAGTATATTATGCCCTTCGAGTTACAATTGTAATGTCCTAGGGCATATTAACCCATACTTCTTGATTTTAAATATAATCCTATATCATCAAGCATAAAAGCACATTGCTTGCAAGTTCCACATTTGTAAGTGCCCCTCATTAGTTTTGTGTTGTTTGGGTTGTTACTTGTTTCTTTTTCAAAGAGATTTTTAAGGTTATTATTTCTCTTCCTTATAAACTTTGGTAATTTTGGAATCATTTTGTTAATTTCTAAATTATTTGACATCACCGGCCAATATTTTGTAATAATGGCTTCTATTTCATTACTATCACTATTGAAGGTATATACAAATGCTTGCTTTTTATATTCTTCGTTATTTTCAATCTCATTTGTATTGTTAATTAGTTCATTACCTAAAAGTGGGGCATATTTTTCATTTCTTTTCATTGAAATTTCATTAATTAAATCATTAATCAAACTTAAAGGATACTTTTTCTCTAGAAAAAGAGTCTTTAAATATTCTATCTCAGCTTGAAATAAGTTGTCTGTATTACAAATTATTGATGCTCTAATTAGTTGGCCTTTAAGGATACTCTTTTTTTGGGAAAAGGGGTGGCTACTGTCAAAATGTAAAAACATGTTTGAATAAATACTCTTTCTATAGATACTAGATTCAAAGTTATTGGTTTCGTTGTGATATGGAGTACCTTAAGTTGTCATATCTGGCAAAAGTCCACAGTGTAAAATTCAAGAATTCAAAAGATTAGTACATGAATTGGAAATCAGACATGTAACATCCAGCCCACATTATCTGCAGTCTAATTGAAAACTGAAAAATCCTACGAAAAAGAGCAGTCGCTAAAGATATGAGTATTGTCAATACTGTAATATATAAATACTCCACTTCAGGGGCCCAGTTACTGGCTCAGCTATTATTTGGCAGAAGATGGAAAGTCCAACTACCTACTTCATCTTCATTACTGGTGTCTGAAAAATCAACACAAAGTTAAGGAAATGCTGGAAAAGGCCAGCAGGGACAGACATGCTAAGACAGAAACTGCAGAAATCTTACAGATTTACAGTTTGGGCACAAATATAAAATGCAAAAGGTGTTCCATGGATACATAGATATAGTTTAATTTAATAAAATGGGTATGTGAACTAGCTACAGTGATCTGCATGTCATGGAATGTACAGGTCCTCTAGAGGAATATCTGTTTGGATATAATTTTCAGTTCTTCTGTATCTATTATTTATTGGTTATTCAAATACTACAAGCTAGTTTTTTTATACCTTGTAGACAGTAATAGGTCTGATCAATTTTCTCCAAAAAAATAAGTTTTCCTTGTCATTCAAATTTGTATAGTATTTGAATGTTAGCCTAATTAGACTCAGGTCTTTTTAATTTACTATTGTGTAAAATAGCTGCATGGCTATACACAGACTTCAGCATGTTCTTGTGATTCAAACGAAGATATATCAAACTCTATATATTCATTTAGCTAATTTATACAAAAAATAAAGTTCCTAATATACAATACATAAAATAAAGTAGAAATTACATTGTAATTTTATGACTAAGACAGTAATGAAAGTCTCAGTTATGCAAGTATTACTATGCAGCTGCTTAATCTATATATAATAATTCACACAGGACAGAGGACACGACAATTTTATACAAATTATATTAGTATAATGAATAACTGATCATATAAACAGAGTACAAATCTTCAAGCCATATGTGATGACTATAGCTCCAACAACATTTAACAAACTTAACAGATATACAAACCATAAAAATCACAGTGTGATTTTGTCATCAGCCAGGGTTGAAGCAGTTACATCTCCCTTGACATTTTAATTGTCCATCATCTTTTCATATTCTTCCAATATATGATTACTTCTTACCCACAATATTTTCCTTTTTTCTTAAATATTCTTTCCCGCTAATTATGTGATCACAGTTAATTACCATTTATCATCACTACCAATACATCTCCACACTCAAAAATCAACTCTGCATTGTCAAACCCTTCCTTCAGTCATCATGATGTGATTCACCAAACATATTCAAAAAATTTCACTTGAAATATTGGTACATACCATTTTGCCTTATCGGTCCACGGTTCACTGCAACCAAACTTAATATATTCGATAACCATTTGATATTCCAAGACTGATTAGTACAAGTGCCAGAACAGAGAGACTGAATGACTGAAAATGCAGACTTACATAAATAAGTCTGAGATTACTATTTTGTGGAATATTCCCTTTTCTCTGAGGTATGGCAATTTCAGTTGTATATATACAAGTTTGAGAACTGTGGGGGTGTTGCCCTTCTGCCCATATTGGGGTATGCAAGGAGGCTTGTCCCCTGCAAAAAACAACTTTAAAGAAGACCAGAGATAATCAACACTCACCGCTGTCCTTTATTTTTGGACTTCTTTCATAATTCTTGGGCTTATGGTTTTGTGACTTAGAATTGAAGTAGAGATCCATATATTTATTGCCTTCACAAACATCTGTTGTAGATGGCATTCATTTTAACCAAGAAGAAAAGTATCATTATAGTTATCCTCCTTACCACTAGTCACCAGCACTGAGATAAAATAACATAACATAACCATAGAACATTTTCCCACAGTACTTTTACTGTAAGTCCTTCCACATAAAACATTAACTATGCAAAATCTGAAAACATAAATATATGTCAAGCTAAAAATGAAAAGTAACCTCTATTACATCAGAGGCATATTCATACGCAGGATGTTGTTCAATAACAAGTGATTTAAGGAAAATAAGAGTAAGCCATACCCATTCTTCCAGCTGCGCACAGCATCTCTTAAGATGCAAACCTGTAAAATTCCCTCTAATCAACATTTCAGCCCCTTCATTCAGCTAACCAGCATCAGCACATTATAACATAATATTAACACAAAAATAAATCAAGCTTCCAACCCAAATACTAAAGCAACCTAAAACAGCAGAATGCCTTCCAGATCTTAGGAAACAACCACTCTCTAAGCATACCCACCTTTAAAAAACACTTACACTTTACCCCAAAGAAAATGACTCATTCTATGAAAAGAACTCCCAATTTTCCCAACCAAAAATGGTCACCAGTACCCTCACAGTAATTCTGTTATTAGTTAACCACATTGTGCTCAACTTGCATGCCATCAATTGCAATACATGAAACCTGTATCAGCAATCATTAGAAATTGGCTTTAAAATGAGTCCTGCAAGTGGAGGCAAGTCCAACTTTCCTCACATCACATGATTTATGAACCAGTTTTCACTGGATTGTGGTCTGATGGTCTGTGCGTTGATGATAGTCACTGCACCCTCTCACAACATAAGGGAGCCTGTCACTAGCTCAATGGCAGTTTTAGCAACTGTCATTTCAGCAAAAATATTTTGCTGAAAGCACTTTCACTGACAGTAGAGAATTCCCTTTTATTCACTCTTGTACAGCCTCAGAGTAGGTATATATAATTTTGAGGGACGTAGGGGTATCCCCCACATGGGTAGGGCAGAGGGGCTTGCCCATCTGTAAAATAAAAGTTCCTCCAAGTTTCACCAAAAGTGTTTCAGTGAAACCTTTTCAGAGTTTTTGCTGTCAGGGGAAAAAGGTGTTGATGTATGTGTAGTGACATCATCATCAGCCCGCTTTTTCCCATTTTCTACATGGGGATGGGGTATTGTGTTAACTGTCATCATCTCTGTCAATTCAATGCCACACTCCTGCCTTCTTTGACACTCATGCCTGACTGTGGCAGATCTTCTCTCACACAATCTATCCACCTCTTTGCTGGATGTCCTCGTTTCCTCTTAACTTATTCCTGTCTGTCCCAAATCTTTTTCACCAGACTGTCTTCTGCTTTTCTGCATGTGTCCAAACCATAGTAATCTGTTCTCTTTGATCTTTTCCACAATTGGAGTGACTTTGGTTCCAATTGCAGCTACTTTGGCTTCTGCTGTTACGTCCTCATTTCTTCATCTGTCCCACAGAGTGCATCCTACCACCCTTTTCAGGCACTTCATTTCCATTACCTCTAGCTTTCTGCCTTTACTACCCAAGTTTCTGTACCATTCAGTAGTACTGGTCCTACCACTGTCTTGTACACCTTGCATTTCAGATTCTTTGTCATTCTTCTGTCATAAACTACACCTCAGGCTCTATGCCACTTGGTTGCAGCCCCTCAGATTCTAGCTTTGACCTCTTCATTCAGGCTTCCCCTCTCCTCAACCACCCACATTTGAAGCTATTACCCTGTTCCAGTATCTTTCCTTCTATCTCAGTTCTCAGCTTCGTCTGGTTTCCCCAATTTCCTGCCATTACCACCATTGTCTTGTCTGTACTTAGTTTCATCCCATGTGCCTTCAGTTTTGCATTCCATTCCCTTATACTTTGCTGTAGTTCTTGCTCAGAAACTGCTTGTAATGCCAGATCATCTGCATACAGCAACTTTGTTGATCTGTTCCCTTCAACCTGTTTGCTAATGTAGTCCATCACCAGTAGGAACAGCAGTGGGCTCAGAGCTGAACCCTGGTGTGCACCCACTCCCACTGGGAAACCCCTGAGAGACCAAATACTGTTTGTGCTTGAGTCATTGGGCCCTTGTACATAGCTTGCACTAATTCTACCAATGTTTCTAGGACTTCAAACCACCGCAAGATTGCTCAAATCAGCTTTCTTGGGACCTTGTCATATGCTTTCTCCAAGTTTAGGAATGCCCAATTGGACTCTTTCATCATTTCTACCTTCTTCTCAACTGTATGTCTCACTGCAAAAATTGGGTCAGGTGTGCTGCATCCTAATCTGAATCTGAACTGCTCATCTCCCATCTTCCTTTCTAGTACTCTGAGTATTCGTTTATCAATCACCATCTCCAGAACTTTCAGGCAATGTGATAGGAGTTTGCTGCCTCTGTACTGCCCACAGTTGTAGATGTCCCCTTTATTCTTATACACTGACACAAGTATGCTTATTCTCCAGTTATCTGGGATACACTATATGTAGTGACATGATTCCCAATATAATACTCATCTTAACAATTTATACAGTGCTCATTCACTCACACCAAAATACATTACATGCAGTCCTATAATCATTCATTACTATACCTAGCCAACTGTGCCTAATCTCTGCCTCAGCTTCATTAAACATATCCTGCCTTTTAAACCTCTGCACAGTCTGAAAGATTCTCACATTTGTCAATGGGCATCCCTGAATGCTGTGATAATCCATCTAATTTTTGACATCATATTTTTAATGAATAATTTCACCCTGCGTCTATGTATATCAAATAATCACTTCATAAAATGCCCAAAGAGTACCATACTTTTAACACAACTTTAAATGCATATTCTATATGCAGCATATCAGCATTTTGCAAGCTCATACCCTTTACCTAAACACACTGTAAGAGTAGCATCCTCTTGTTCTTGTTCTTATACATTTTCATAATATTAACAATTATACTTTTTACCATTCAGAAATGTGCATGCTGATTGAAGAGAGAAATCAGGCTGCCCACCATAAATCCTGCAGTACCGACAGAAATAACCTGGCTACCACCACTCCCCCCCCCAAAAAAAAGTCTAAAGAAATATAGGCGGTATCTGTACTGACAGAGGTCCCCAAAAGTTATGCATTCCTAAAGCAGATGGGGTCCTTATGTGTCAGCTACTTACATCAGGAGCATTATTTTATGTGTGCATGTAACATTTTTCACTTTTAGTTCATGCATGTCGGAGACCCTTTGCTTATTTATTAGGAATATGATGACCAGCTGCTGCTGTGCATACTGCTTTCTCATGCTATCTATGGCTCTGAAATGAAAACAAGCACTTGTACTTTCAGATCCATAGACAGCATGGAATTAAAGCCGATTTCAGCAACGTGTGTGTAAGCACTGCTGCATAAATGCTGTACATGTGTAGTGCATAATTCAATCATCTGCTGTACAAGAGGAGAACAAACATTAGTCATTATTTTAAAAAGTAATTAATTTCTTTCTTTGTTTTAATAATAGCATTATATATTAGCAGTAATCTACTACTCTTCACCCTTGTGCTAAAACCACACCAACCATGGGTAAATCTAACATTACCCATGTGATCAAATCACACCAACCATGGATAAATCCAGCATTACCCACAGACAGTTGAGGATTAGTGCTAACCTATAATCATGTTGCAAACCCGTTAATATGCTCAAATAATTACAGTCATTTAGAACAGTGTCCAACTCAGGTTTAACAGACAATCATTACCTATCTAAGCAGATGTTAAACACACCCACCATCATATTTCAGCACATATATATTACATCAACATTTTCATTTTATTTGTAAAAATACTAATACCTCATGATAACA
The DNA here is from genome assembly GCF_019279795.1 of Protopterus annectens. Classification (NCBI taxonomy): domain Eukaryota; kingdom Metazoa; phylum Chordata; order Ceratodontiformes; family Protopteridae; genus Protopterus; species Protopterus annectens. Next base: position 497,827,898 of record NC_056738.1, read on the forward strand.
CTTCACCCAGGTTTACCAAGCAAGCTTCCATGAATTCAAAAATAATACTATATACACATTAGCTTATAGGGGAATATTTTTCACTAAGAAAGTCTCACATTAAGTAAGACAGCTGAAGAGGTAATGAAAATGCACACAGTGCTGTCATACTAAAATTTTTATTTCACTCTGCATACTAGGACTAATACCTTTCAGCTCCATACTTATTAACTAAATACAATTAAACATCAGAGATTTACAACATTCTTATACATCTTGCGCAGCATTATCAGCCGTTTAAGCAAATCTTAAACAAAAGAACTTGTAGAATGTCATATATTATTCATGAAATAGTCATTCATAGTTCAGTATTATATTTAAAATCTTAATATTACGCCACATTACTGTTTTCCATGGAACTTCTGCCAGCAATCAAGATGCAAGATCTCTTCACAAGTTCAAGCAGACAGAAAGTTCTAGTTTTGCCATCCCCTGAGTACCATGATATAGCTCAAGCATAAGAGCAAAAGTCAATCTCATGCCACTCCACAAAACCTATTAAGTGTCATAAAAGCACTTTTCATTACCTGCTTCAGTCTCAGACATGGACAGACCTGGGCAGTATTGACAAACCTCCTTATTTTCAGTCCATTTATGTAGTGCAGGTAATTTTAGCTCTACAACATGCTGTACACAAAGGCTGTGTAACCATAGTACCATCCTTCTTTCGGTCCTCCTCTTGTTTCCATTTCTTTCATCCACTTTAACAGTCTCAAGAAACTTACTACTCTTTTGTGTCAACTCCATGAAAGATCCTTCACTTGGCTTTGGTTTCAAGTCCTGTAAATCATAATTTCTTGATTGAGCATAGAGGTAAATATCTGTATCTTTTTACTGAGAAACACCTTAAAAAACAATGGGAATAATAATGTATGCTAAATACTATATTTCTGACATTCCTTTACTGGGGCCAAAAACTAAGCCTTTTTGCTGCAAGGTAATGTTCGAGAAATCATACTCCACCATTACTGCTCAACCCTATACCAAAGTCTGCTTCCCAGGCTACCGCACCTGCTGCAGTACCTGAGTGCCTGTTCTTTTTTGTTCCAATTCACAGGCTGTACCAGAATCACTCTCAGATGCCATAAACTCTGTTTTTCAATGATAATAGTAATAGACATGCTTTTTCTATTCTCAACAATTACTTAGGGAAACCAGCCCATTGTGTGTCATTTTTTCACATTCACAAATTCAAGACTGTGAAGGCTTTCTCCTTCCAACATTCCACTCAGTCTTAAATTGCACCTCCTTGCCTTGCATTCCAAATTAGCCAATTTTGTTCAGTTTAAACAATCTGACTGCTTCATTCCACCAATTTACTTTTGTACATCTGACACTCACTGTGCTAACAGCAACATGGCATTGTACTCTTCCTATCAAATACATTGGAATTATTGACTGGGTTAGTCCCACTAGGTCAATGGCCTCTTTTCAGGGGAAACCTGATATGGATATTTTTACTATTAGGGGAAATTTAGCCAAGGGATTGAGGAACATCCATTGCTCTTTGATAGCTGCCGTGAGATATTTTCCATTCACCACAGCTACCACCAACTCATGCAGATGGGACCTCAGTTTAACATCTCAACTAAAGGAAGGCACAATCAGGAATGTAGCAACCCCCTAATGATGCACTGCAGTGACAGGAATATGAAAAAACAACCCAATAACCGAGAGTGAGAACAGAACCCACAACCTTATAGTCTTCCTGCACCAAAGTCAAGTATGTTACCTACCACTGACACTGATTCCTGAAGTAACTCCTGGCTTTTACATATATCCTTTCAGAGCTTACAGTGAAAGTTCAACATTCAAATTTATTAATCTGCCATAAAGCTATGCACTATAGCAATATAATGAAAATGGATAGAAAGCAATACAAAGTGATTAAACACAGTGATCTAAAATAAGCAATAAAAACTAACAACAATATAATAAGCAAATAAAGAGACAAATAAATGAAATTCTGCAGAACCAAATAATCTATGAGGCAGCACAAGTGCATGCTTCAACATCAAACAAACCAGGACAAATCAACGTATGTCAAGTCAAACAGATGTGTTTATAAAGACCACTTAAAAGCACAGAATATGGGAGATACCCTCAGCCAACCTGATAGTACATTCCAGAGGTGCAGCCCCTGGTAAACTAAAAAATGAATACAAGAATACTGTCACTGCACCCTCCTCTGGGACCACCAGAACTCCCTTGTTAGCAGAGCAAATGCCCTGGACCAGTTGATAGTAGGACACTGAAATGTGAAGAAACAAATCACATAGGGCTAAACAGACAAGGACCAGAATTTTATAGATAACCCATTATTAATTGTTGGCCAGTGCAAACTACGCAGAATCAGTGTAATATGATGGCAATGTGGTACTTAATAAGTAGCCAGGCTACAGAATTCTGCACTAGCTGCAAACTATCGTGTTCTAAGAAGATAAAGCCTATGTACTGCACATTACAATAGTCCAAATGGAAGGAAACTAAGGCATGCATCGACATGAAAAGAGAAAGGCTTGTTGATGGAATAAGGTGCTTAATAGGATAATCTGATGACAGCTGAAGCATTGTCAGTCTGTTATCAAATATCACTACCAAATGATACCTCTTCTGTTTATCCCTAAATGATTCTGTGAGTTAGGACAGACATATCCCATTATGTTGTGTGAATTATCATAATTGCTTTGGTTGTGGTGAGCTTCAACTTATTTTCAATTATCCAGTTTTTGTATGCTTTCTAAGTCCTCTGCTAACCTACTAACAATAGACACAGAATCTTGGGTGAAGAAGAGGTAAGGCTGTATGTTACCAGTATTGCAATGATATTGCAAACCTCTCCCCTGAGTAAAATATCCCACATGGAATACATATATTGTAAACAGCAACAGACCAGTGTCATACCTCTCAACCTCTTACAGCAAGAAATCTGGACAAAGCCACAAGTAAAAGTGGGATAAAGGCCCAAACATAGGGAAAAATTTTAAATATTGCTCTTACAAACTTAGAAAGTTGATAGAATAACAGGTGTTGCATCAGCATGAATTATCTGAAGGGTATGAAGTCCAAAACTCAAATGTCTGTTATTATTTTCTAACTTCAGTCTTTAATGATTTGCCAATAATTTGCCAGAAAAACACAATTTTATGAAAAGCAGACCAGAAATATGAGGCAAAAATCTTGACAATCTGCAAAAATCTGTACAGTTGAGAGGTATGGACCAAACTTGAAACATGTGGCACGCCATAGGCAAAAGAATAGGAGGAAGCATAAATCCCTAACAATACTCTGCTTTTTTTTCTGGAAGTAGTCAAATCACAAGACAGGCTTCACCAAAACCTACCACTAAGCCACTGGTCGTCATGATACCTGCCTAAAACACCAGTTCCAAAGTATGCCAGAGTTTGAGTAGAAGAGGCAATGACCTGAGCACATCGGAATCTCTTCATAATAAAAAAAAGAATTATTTTACAAATGCTATGTACTTCTTGCCAACCCTGCTGTTGAACGTAGGACAAGTCTCCAGGTGAAGTGAAGACTGAGGTGATGAAGAAGGCCATGATGTCCTGAAGGAATATTGTCACACTGTGTAGTAGAGAGTAGATGAGGAGATAACTACAGTTTGCTTCTGTACCCAAGGCAAACTCAAAAAGACTGAGTACCTCATTGTTTTGTTTTTATTCATTTGTTAAACAGGTAACCTACTGTATACTGTATGTAAGTTGCCCAGAATCACTCAATAGGGAATGGAGTTAGGAGGAATCAAACCCTGTATGCTTGATTACAAGAAGCAGCATGTTAACATACAGAGCCTTAATCAACAGTGCTACCAGTCAGTCAGCCAGAGTTCATTAATTCAGCACATGAATGATGAAATACTGCAACTCCAACCCCCCCTCCCCCACAAGCACAAGTCAGTAGTGCTGTACAACAGAACCAAGGTAGAACTAAAGCCACAAAAGTGGGATCAAAATTGTCATCTAACCAAATATATGTTACTAGATTCCAGCAATACAACAAGTTAGATATAATACCCTGATTATTCCAAGCATATCTGGAATTTGATATATTCTTATCAATGCTACAGCAGAACAAGTCCGACCTATGTGACTCAGCTGGCCAAAGGGATCTGAGCATACATTACCCAGAGCACCAATAAGTGTGTCCATGCAATCTTTCCTTCTTAGCAGGAGCTACACAACATGGGTACCAACCATAACTCAGAGTCCTAGGTCCCCAGGCACCAGTGTCTGTTCTTATGTTTTTGTGAATACCTGACTTATTGCAAATGCACATCGCACCTTGGAATACCAGCAAAGGGAAAGGGACGAAAGACCAGCAAATTGCATACAGTACTGAAAGCAAAACCAAGAAGAAAATGGAGCATGAGACAAACTGATAATCAGTACAAAACAGTACCTTGCATTAGCTGGCATCAGTGTATGTGATCAGATAAGTTATGGGTTGAAAAGGAAAAAACAATGGTTTTCCTTATATGTTAGCCTTGTATGGATAGCTTAAACCCATGTAACATTTATATTGCTATTGCTATTTTACTTTTTATTCTATCAAAAGGTGTCATCACCCCACCTAAACTCTGGCTACCTATTTCAAAAGTATTTTCCCTCCTTTACTCTCTGTATACTTACTAATCCTCAACAGCCACAACAACCCTTTGTTATACTCATAACTTCTACCCTCTCCCATCCTACCCCCCCCCCTTCCTCCCTTCCCGTGATCAGCACTACTCTTCTCCCTCCTTACTAATATTCTACTTCCTTGGTACTTCCTTTTCCTATATCTTGCATCCCCTTTCTTTACCCTCCACTTGCAATCCATCCACTAACTTCCCCTATTAATTGATATAGTACTCACATTTTTTTATTTTCATACAGATATCTGTTTTTGACTTGTAATCAAACTGTCCTTGTTAGTACAGCTGCATGTTAATTCACTTCCTGCTCTGTGTGTTTTTCACTTGTAATGACACTGAACTGTTAATACAGTTATATATTAAATTCTCCTCCTTCTACATCTTGTATTACTATCAAATATTTCTAGGAGCCTGTCTCCTTTATTGTTTTCATGAGTCAGTTGTTTTCTTATTATCATGCATATTTTGTATTCATGTTTTCACTTTATCATGTAATAGGCATTTTTTCATGTATAGTATGTTTTCATATTGTAGTTTTATCGTGTATACTTATCTTTTACTTTAATCATGTATGTTTATCTTGTACTTTTTACATTGTATTTTCGGAGCTTTTCTCCTCAGGTCTCCACTGAAAATGGGTCTCTGGCAAAGCTGGACTAACCCGGTTAACAAAAGGCAAATAAATAAAATAAATAAATAAATAAAGTCTTGGGGTTGTAGCGGCTATTCCAGTGTTATGCCTTTCAGCCTAGATTTCTTTCCATAGTGCACTCATTGTTCCCATAACACTGATTTATCTTTCCTTTTCTTTCAGCTACATTTCCTCTGTGACCTGAATCAGTAGTAGTGCATTATACTCAGTGTTTTTAACATAGCTTGTGAGGCAGTTGTCAGTGTTTTTTAAATTGCACTCTTCGGATTTTTTAGTTAGCATCCACTCTCTGCTACTTGTTAAAACAAGAAAAAATTACACCAACATATGTTACTATCTAACAAAATTTAGAGTGTAATTAATATATATATGAATATGTTGTTGTGTCTTTTGGCTTTTCCCGGTTAGGGGTCGCCACAGCTGAACTCTGGTCCGCTAATGATTGGCAGTAGATTTTTACGTGCTGAGTTGCCTGCCCTGACGCACAACCTTCAATGAAGGTACGCCCACTCACGCATGTCTCCACACAGAAGACACTCTAGCTGAGAATCGAACAGGACAATGTCTTACTGTGAGGCGACAACGCTACCGCAGCACCACCACCGTATATATATATATATATATATATATATATATATATATATATATATATATATAAAACTAGCACTCCACCCAACACTATTCACCTTAAAATGTTTGTCATAGCTACAAATTTCCTTGCAATTCCTTCACTGCATTGCCTGCTCATCTGTGCCTGATAGCTCATGCTGATAGATTGCTAGTTGATCTCCCCAGAATCTGCTTTGCTGAAATGCTTTTTTTTTCTGTTGAGTCTTGAGTCCTGTTGTTTGCCAATCTAGCAGTGTAATTTAAATATATTCAAAATTTAGATCCTTAAAACTGGCTGTTTCACAGACCTTTGTCATGCAGATTTAGGAATGCAAAGTTTTCATCATATTTTAAAGCACATTAAATCCATGGCAACAGAAGTTAAGGTGGTAGTAGACAAAGCCTTATAGTTAAAGACGAAGAAAATAAATCATGCAAATAATTTCAAATTAAAATTGCTGAATAAATGTTTAAGAATAAATATATTTTTCTGTTTGTTGGTAACAGTCTGCCTACTACCAAGATATATGGTCAGGAAGGCAGATATCTTCATGTTTTTCTGCAAATGGATGACAACAAGAACAGTAAAGAGAAGACTGATTCATCTGCACTAAGGCCAAAAGCAAATAGTAACTTCTAAATGCATAGTCAAAAACATTGTGCAGACTTTATGTATATGTTATGTGTTTATATTGCTTATCTATTCTTTTCTAATCTTAATGTATCATTTATGATTTGGAAAAACCAAAGTAAGTTAATTCATTTATTTTTCCTGGAATATATGTTTTTTATATTTGTTATCACTAAGTGGTGACATGCATGTATAGCCGTGTGTTTCGTTATCAGAACTCAAAGCATAACCCACCAACAGCAACAGCAAACCGAATTAGTCAAATTCATCACAATACACACCTACAAAAACTGAGGGTGACATCAATAATAAACCATTTTTTTCCAGGAAGGCAACCCCCTCTGCAGCTTCAAATGTAGGGGCTCCATATCTCACACACTAACTCCATGGTGACACAACTGCTAGGAAAAGTGAAACAACTTATAAGAATGAAAAAGAGTTCACACAACTGTAATTTAGTACAACTGAAACATGTAAAAAATGTTCCAGGTCATGAAAATATGGGGAGCTGGGCTCAGGAAAACTGCATTCAGCCAGTCATCATTTGTTGAGTATTAGATATCCCAAGGCAGTACTAACTGTTTAACACTGTTTCCTTTTTACCATTAAAGGTGAAACATGGCATTGCTTGTTCAAGAATATCTTTATAAATAAATGTGACCTGTGTAATAAAGATGAAATCTTATTCTGTTTTCTGTTACTATGATTTGGAGAAGGTGCATAGAGGACTATGACAAGTAAGTGTGCTCATCTGTCATTTTATTGAAAAGCATAATCTGCTTAATAGCATTTTTTTAAGCAGAGACATGTTTAATCATAGTTTGGAAGCCATGTTAACCTGCATTGTTTACAAGAGCAACAGAGAGTAGTGTGCACCTGTTTTTATGTAGCTGTAGTCGCTCTGAACAAAAGCACTCCAGACGATTTATTAAGGTGCTACCACATCATGGTAAAGATCACAGTAAAAGGTCTTGTTTTTGCAATGCAGTATTTTGCATTTCATAGACACATTACCTGAAATGAGGAAAGACATAATTATCAGCTAATTTGAATGTGTGTGAATCACAGTTAACTACTGCAAAGTGCAGATCAGCACCTCCTCCAGCAGTTATCTGTAGCACTTGCATCATATAAGCACAAGCACCCCTGCCCCCTCAGCCACTCTCCCACAAACACACAGTAAAAAACACACACCACATACCTGTCCCTGCTGTCAGAACATCCATATGTCTCCTTTCTCCCTGCTCTGATAATTCACAGATGATAACAGTCCTTAATGCTAGATATTTGAGTTTCACATTTTATAGCCTTCAGTAAATGCATGCTATATTTATGTGGTGGAGGGAAATACTTAACATTTCCTGTCCCTCTCCCTCGTAAAACACATTTTGTTGTAAGCATTTTATAATGCCTGAGAAAACATGCTGTGGGCAAATACAGGGGTTTCTTGTGTCAGGGGTGCATGGTTCAAATCTCTTTCCCCCATGTATTTTTTACAGTTTATTATTTTTTTTTGTTTCAGTTAAATATTTTTAAAAAAATCCCTGATGTCTAGTGGTGGCACAGAGGATTAATATGCTCTGCGTAGGTGGGTTGGTACAGGCTTTGAAATTCATTGTGCCTTTTATGGCACATTTCTTACCCCTGCTGTCATGTGTTTACTGCACCTTTTTTTCAATATGTGCCATATTGAGTATCCCTGGTGTCTAGTGATCCCCCAGCCCTGATCCCTGTAGTGTTTAAGTGCCACTCAGGCAAAAGTATACAGTTATCCCTAGTGACACCCCCCATCCTAGTACTGGTTAAGTACCATTCAGGCATGAGTAAAGGTGTTTTCCCTGCTGGCTAATGGCTCCCCCTACCCAATGCTCATTAGTCTGGATGTGTGAAGGTTTGAAAACTATCCCAATGCGCGCGCGCGCACACACACACACACACACACACACACACACACACACACACACATGCACACCTACCTAACTTAGCCCCCTAACTCCCCTGCATACTCTAATTTCACGCATGCATACACACACACACACACTCACACACACACACACACACACACACACACACACACACACACACACACACACACACACAAAAAACAGTCCCTCCCCACAGATCACATTCACAGACACTCATCTATTCACACACATACAAACACACACACACAATAGATGCCTCCCCACTCAGTCTCACAGACACTCATCCATTCATCCAACACACACACATGCACATACACACTTGCACAGTGTAGACAAGGAAATGTTGTCGAATAAAAGACCAAGGAGGGTCAAAAATAAAAATTATCGCTTTTGTTCCTTTATTTCAACTGGAACTTCATCAGATAACTGACTCAGTAAAAACTAATACTTTAAATAAGCAAAACAACCAATCTAGTTCTCTCAGTAATAAAACAATTAAGTCAATTGATAAACTCTTTGCCTTGAGTTCTTTCAAAAACAACTGCTTATTTCAAATAGAATTACAATCATAAAAGTATTATGCAAAAATGTTTACTTATGTAAAATAATTTGTGTATAAAACCTTCATATAATAATAATGAACTTGATAAATCAGTTGAAAGTTGATAATAATTATCACTCCAACCCACAAAAGCAAATGATGGTCAATGAATTAATTCTATCAATCAAATGGCAGATCGAGAGTGGGGAGGAAGAATTTGTATTTCCAGGGATAAAAGACAGTGTCAAAGACTTTGCATTGAATGATTATGAAGGACTAAAAATTTACAATTACAGTGAAGTTCAACTGAACGATATACACGCTATGGTATTTTCAAAGGGTTTCAATTTTATTCCCAAGAGTAGACCTAATGTAGTAGAAAAAATTATACATGTTCAACTGTTTGCAAGAAAAATAAATTTCAGGCTACTGTTTGACAATGAAATAGGTAGTGAAGCTATTAACAAGTTATGTAGACCGATTACTTTCAATCCCCCACTGTTGCCATCTGTAGCACTTATTTGAGAGGTTATGTGAGTGGGATTTAAGGGAATCACACAAGTACTTAGAATCTATTCTAGTACCTCTTTTATGTATGGTGATAATTGTAGCCAACCTTGCAGAGCATGTCTATCACTTAGCATATGTTAATAAGAATATGTAGTGGTCAGACGAAATTATTGTCTAGGAAACAACTTGGAATGCTATCTAGTCTCAAGGAGCTAATATTCTTTACCTTCTTTATTGTCACAATTATCATCTTTTCTCTAATGTTGGAGGATCATCCTTGATAGACAAGAGTACGGTGCATATAACCTTAGGCTTCACAAAACTGGCCCAGAATTTATCAGCCAGAGTGTCTGCAATTATGTGATGCTGAGTTATTAGAACATCAATGAGGATGTTATATAAAAGTCTGGTCTTGTGAAGATACAAGGGGGGTTTTATTTTCTTGTAGTCATATAGTGCTCAGCTGACTGATTTTCATTCTAATGGAATGTGTCATACAATTTGCAACATTTCAATTATTCTGTATGCTGGAAATACTATTTCAGAACCCATAAATATATATATATATATATATATATATATATATATATATATATATATAGACTCCTAAATGTATGTGTGCATGGGTGTGTTTGTGTGTGTGTGTGTGTGTGTGTGTGTGTGTGTGTGTGTGTGTGTGTGTGTGTGTGTGTGTGTGTGTGTGTGTGCGCACATCCTACAAGTGGGATAGCACATCATTTAAGATGGCTTTCCATACCTTATCCTCACTTTAATGTCAAATTAATCTCTCTCTCTCTCTCTCTCTCTATATATATATATATATAAAACAGGCTTTTGAAGTATTAAAACTGTGAAAGCATGTCATACAACTAAAACACTTTGAATCACAAAGACCCGAATAAACTTTACTTTGAATCACAAAGATCAAAACAAAAATCTATTTTTTGCAGGTGGCAAGCCCACCTACAACCTCACACCCCCTGCTAATTACATATACTAGCTCCGAGACCACATTACAGTGGGAAAGGGGAAATTCCCTGATCCCCACTGTACCATAATCTCATATAGAAAAAAAACAGTATGTGTGATCAGCTGATTTTCAATCAGATGTGCCAGCTTTTTATTCCATTCAAAATGTTGTCGCTTCAAGGGGTTGTAGGGAACCCATATGTATATTTGCGCATATATATATATATATATATATATATATATATATATATATATGTATAACTATATATCTATATATCTATATCTATCTATCTATATATATATATATATATATATATATATATATATATATATATATATATATATATATATATATATATATATATATATATATATATATATATGGTTTCACTTCAGACTCTCGAACTACTGAAATATCAAATTTCAGTAGCTCAAGACTGAAGTGTCGAAGCTGCACTTGTGCGAAAGTGCAGAATCCCAAATGCGGAAATGTCAAATCCCCGGTTGTAGAGGTACGTACGTGCCGTGGGATTCCCTGTGTTCGTGATGTGCGGTGTGGTATGTGGATGTAGCTGGAGATTCAGGTAAATGATGTCTTACTAGGGGTTTTGGGTAGGGATTTTAGTGTGTGTGAGTGTGCTTGGAGTTTTGAGGTGTGGGTTAGGGTAGGTAGATAACATTGTGAGTGTATAAGTGTTGAGAGAAGTGGTATTTGTACATATGTGATGTGTGTTTGTGCAAGGGGAGTGTAGAATGTGTAGTGGTGTTTTTTTTGTGTGGTTGTGTTTTTAGTGTGACCTCAAAGTTAGTATATATATATATATATATATATATATATATATATATATATATATATATATATACATATATATAAGTAGCAGGGGTGTGGGGGGCTCAGCCCCCGACATGGGGTGGCGTGTGTGTTTTTTTGGTTTGTAGTGTAGGGAGGAAGGTGTATGTGTGCTTGTTTGTGTGTGGAGTGTGTATATGGGCAGTCATGATTTTGAATTTCACGCTTTTGGGGTTTTGGGTTTTTCAGTGTTCGGCTTTACAGTGTCGAAATACTGAATTTCGATATTTAAGTATTTTGGGATTGTAAAGTGAAACTATATATATATATATATATATATATATAGGTCTACTCGAAAACACTGACACGCCAAAACACTGATGACAAGAACACAGAAACCGGAAAATCGACAACTAAGATGACCGAAAGTTTAAAAGCCCGACGCTGTGAACACCAACATGTTAAGGAAAGTGTGCGATAGTGACAGACTTTAGGGTTAGGGGCAGGTTAAGTGAGTTAGGGTTAGGGTGCGGGTAAGGTAAGTGTGCGATAGTGACAGACTTTAGGGTTAGGGGCGGGTTAAGTGAGTTAGGGTTAGGCCGCGGGTTAAGTGAGTGTGCGATAGTGACGGACCTTAGGGTTAGGGTTTGGGTTAAGATTAGTGCATAGATAGTTGTGTATGTAAGGTTTAGTGTAGGTTTGTAAGGTTTTTGGTGTGCTTGTGTTGTGTGTGTGTTTTTCGGAAAAGGTATTTGTTTTGTTTTATTGATTGTCAGGATTGTGGTTTGTTGGGCATGTGCTGCCCATCATTAGTAACCAGTGTCTCTATCAAGTAGAGCCACTGCAGTGATCCCTGGGGTGAATTTTCTATTTCCCATCCTCTCAACAAAATTTCTCTTGAAGAGGGCCATTGAGGTACTCTGCTTGACATGTATGGGAAGTCTATTCCAGAGCATGGTTAGACTTGGGGTTATGAACCTGCCCATCCAGCATGTTCTGTTGACTGTGGTAATGAGGTTGAGGTCTCTGGAATGTGTGGTGCGGAGGGATTTCTTTAGATGTAGCATTTCTAACAGAGCTGGGTCAGACATGGCTTTGCAAGTCAAGCAGAGCTTGCTTCTTAGTAGACGATATGAGACAGAGAATAGCTGGAGTTTTTTGAGTCTGTCCATGTAGGACATGTGTTTAAGGCCTAGGATCCTCTTCGTGAGGTACTTTTGTGGCCTCTCCAGCTGTTGCATGTGTCTAATGAGGTACATGCCAAATGAGGCATTATACTCTATGATTGGTCTAATGAGGGGAAGAGTAGAGAGAAATAATGTCCTCTTTCTTCTTGGATGCAAAACCCTTGGTAATGAGATGTGCCACATAGAAGGACTTTCTGACCACAGTGGCAATGTGGTGGTCAAAGGAGAGGTTGCTGTCAACCTGTGTCCCCAGATCTCTTGTAATGCCTTCAGTGTTCAGTGGGCTCCCATCGATGTGGTAATTACTGGGAAATAAGTTTTTCCCAAAGGGGATGATGACGCATTTTTTGGCATTAAGCTTAAGGCCATGGTTTCAACACCAGTCATTGGTCTCAGTGAGGCCTATCTTTAGGATCTCTGCATCACTTGGGGAGTTAATAATGGCTCCCAGCTTGCAGTCATCTGTGAACATGGTCAGCCAGAGTCCCTCTGTGTTGGCCTCGACTTCTGAGAAGTAGATGCCAAACAGGGGATGACCCAGGACTGATCCCTGTGGGACTCCACTCGTGATTTGTCGGTAGTCTGACTTGGAGTCCGCTACTTTCACACTATGGGTTCTATCTCTGAGCCAATTTGTAACCCACCTAACGATATAGGGGTTGATGCCTAGTTTGCTGAGGTTATCAATAATTCCTGAGTGAGGAATGGTATCGAAGCCCTTGGCCAGATTGAGGTAGGCTGTATGAACTGTCTTACCTTCATCCACCGCTCTGGTGACTGACTCAAAGAAGTCAACCAGGTTGAGCAGGCATGATCTACCTTTCACAAAACCAAATTATGTGGTATCTAGGGTTTGGAGATTCCCTATATCCTTGTTAATTAGGTCCATAATGATGTGCTCCATAGCCTTACATATCAGACTCATCAGGCTAATGGGGTGATAATTTCCAGGGTCTGTAGTTGCTCTTCCATTATGGGGAGGGATAACTGTAGCAGTGCTCAATTTGGTAGGGACAAAGCCTGAGGTGAGGCTGTGAGTGAACAGAGCACACAAATGTGGTGCCAATTCACTTTGTAATTCATGTAGAACACAGCCCAGGATATTGTCGGGTCCCATGGAAGCTGTATTCTTGGTCTTAGACAATGCAGCTTTAACCTGTGCTGCAGTAATGCTGGGTGCCTGGTATTCTTCCAGTATTGAGATTGGGCCTTTAGGCACTGAATCTGTCAGCCAGTATGTTGGCAGTATCTGTTGGCTCATTATAGGAGGTACCATTGTGCAGTAACTCAGAGCAAATCTGGGTATTGCCATGAAGATTCTTGATATAACTATAGAAGTGTTTGTGGTTGTTTTTAGTGTCTGCCACAATTCTGCCTTCAATTCTGGCTTTGGAGGTTCTGATGAGAGATCTCAACTTTTTGTTGAGGCTAATAAGGGAATTTTACAATCCTAGGACTTCACCTTTTTCTGCAGCAGTTTCTTCCTTCTGTTGTAGAGTTTATTAATGGCAGGGGACCACCAGACTGGCTTCCATTTTTTTGGGAGGAGAGCGTCTTGGTTCTATTGGGTATTGCTAGTTCCATGCATATTTGTACATGTTTGTACAGTGCATTGGCATATGATTCGGCAGTCATGCATCTATTTTCCATTGGCATGGGTGCCGTGAAGTTAGCCATCTCTGTTTTTAGGAGTCCAAAGTCAGCTTTGTTGAAGTTTTTCATGGTGGATACCTTTGCGGGGAGTGTGGGTGAGATGTTTGTGGTCAGATCTAACCAGGGAGGAATTGACTATTGGTGTAGAGCAGCAGTTGCCCATGTTAGTAATAACCAGGTCAAGGATGTTGTTTCCTCTAGTGGGGCTAAGAATGAGCTGGTCCAGGGCATTGGAATTGATTAATTCCAGGAAGAGTTGGGTCAGTGCATTCATGCATAAGGAGTTTTCCCAGCTGATGGAGGGGTAGTTGAAATCACCTAGAATGAGAGTGATGGGTTGGATCTTAATAGTTTCCAGGGTGCTTAGGAATGTAGAGTGAGAGTCTTGGGACATGGTTGGGGACCTATACCAGACTATGACCTGAATTGCCATCTTACCCAATGTTAGTTGTACCTAGAGTATCTCAGATGCTTTATGCTGGGCTACTAGTCTGGAGGTGTGCATACACTTTATGAATATGGAGACACCACCACCTTTGGAGCTTCGGTCCATGTTCTGGGGATAAAAGGTGTGGAATTAATTATAGCTTGGTAGTACAGGGGTGCTTTCTGCTGCTTTAAACCAGGTCTCCGTTACAACATAAATGTCGATGTTCTCCATTTTCAGGAGTGCTTCAAGTGAGTGCATCTTGAAATTTAGACTTCTAGGGTTGAGCAGCATGACCTCAGATTGAATTTATTTATAGCTGTTACAGTGGTAATTTGGTCTTTGGAACACTGCCTAAAAAAGGCACTATAGGGGTGGCAAGAGCCTTAGCCAGTACCCAGAAACCCAGGGGTGACAGATGCAGACCATCTCTGGCAAAGCATCGAGGTCTGTCAGTCATGTCATCCCAAGAAGACAAATACTGGATCAACTTAGAATGACACCAGAAACAGCCAGTTGTTGAAGTCAATCATTTTGTTGCACTGTGGTATCATTCTGGGTGATGGTAGGATGCTGCTCAGGGCTAGGGTCATACCTGCCTGGGCCACATAATCCGAGAGCTCCTCCATGTCTCTTTTCATGTAGTCTATGCAGGTACATCTCAGGTCATTCACACTCACAAGGACAATGACAGAGTCATATTTGTACTTGTTGTGGAGTGACCTGAGTGTGTGTGTTATGTGTCGGATTCTGGCACCTGATAGCTGACTGTTACCTTCTCCTTATTCAACCTAGTGAGTGGGTCATCAGTGTGCCTAACTACTGAGTCACCTATGATTATTGTATTGGGCTTAGATTGAGGGGCACACTGTGTAGGTGAGCTATGTGTCTTTGGTTTGTGCTGTGTTCTGGTTGTCAAGTGCATTTCTGCCTTGGAGGTCTCTACAGTTTGGGTAGATTTCTATTGAGAGCCTCTGCAAAGATGGGTGTGTGGTTTGTAATTTTATATGAGGGCTGTGATGGTGGGTGTTCTGGAGGGCTATGTGTTCCACGTGGTGTGATGCAAGTGTTGACATTCTCCTCTTGACCAGCTATTCCTATCTTGGCTGGAGAGTGCATGGCTTCCAGTTTGGGGAAATAAGTGCATCTCTCACAAGTTTGAGTGTTGGGAGGTAAGAGGAGAGGGTTGTCTGTGTACATGAGACAGTTGCTACACTGCCTCAGAATGCCCAAGTTCACCAGGATAATAGGAGAAAGCACATGCCAGGATGGATAGCCATCATTACTAAGTATTGGAGCTGTTTCCGTATAGGACGTCTAGTGCTGATAGCACTTATGTGTGCTACAATAATTACTACAAAAAGCCTGATGAAGTGCTAGGCAAATAAGCTAATTAAAGTGCAAGAGAGAAGAGAAAGTTGAAAGGGATAAAAAAAACTGCCCAAACTTCCAATAAACTACAATTTCAGAGCCAGAAACCACTCCTCCTGTGATAGATAGGCTACCTAGTGCTTACCACGAACAAGGACAAGAAAATGTCCCTCAGTGGAAACAGAGGTAAATCCCAGAGATGAAATAAGAAATCCAAACCAACGCGTAGCTAGACAAAATGATCCTTTAATAACACATTAAAAATCAACATGCGCAAAGCACCTCAAATTGAACGCTTTCACCTGCTAACAGTCAGGCACCTAGTGCTTACCAACAAACTGATAAGCTGGAAGGCTTCCCTGTAACACAGAAAGGTCTGGGGAACTCAGAAACTTACAAAACAGTCTGGGATACAGCAAATTTGTATCTGGACGGCTTTAGTAACAGGAAAGGCAGAAAACAAGTTTAGAAACTTTTTTTTAAATAAAATGTTAACTTATAGCTAGAATACCTCAAAATTGGTTTAAAACCATGCACCTAAAGCTCTAGATGCTGCAGACCTATATTTAGACAACACTATCCAAGTTTAAGGTTAAGAACTCAGTAAGAAAAAACTCACAATGAAGCACAGATTAATCACTTATAGTCAAAAGAATAGCACTTGCAGTATGAAAAAATACAGTTAAACAGTAACAAAATGCAGTAAAATGACAGTTAAACAGTAATGAATTGCAGCGGATAGCAATGAAATATAGTTAATCAGTAGATTGCTTTGAAACAATAGCTTATAAATCACAACAGTATCAG
Organism: Protopterus annectens; assembly: GCF_019279795.1. Taxonomy (NCBI): domain Eukaryota; kingdom Metazoa; phylum Chordata; order Ceratodontiformes; family Protopteridae; genus Protopterus; species Protopterus annectens. The sequence goes on from NC_056738.1 coordinate 497,844,663, forward strand.
ACAGCACTAATATAGCAGCGATTTAGCAGAATATTGTCATCAATTTAGTGAGGCTACCAACAAGCATTAATAAATATGGCAAAGAGCAAAATGACGTAAAAAGAGGTACAGTTTTTTTATAGTAGAAAGTGAAGAGACAGATGATATTGAGATAATTCAAGGTTCAGAAGCTAAAGGGGTGGGTCTTTGCTAAGTTCTCACTATAAACAGTAGAATGAGCTGATGTAATGTGACTGGGGGGAGTGTCCAGTATCAACATTATACCAGAGGTGGGAAACTCAAAGCCACCAAGACTTAAGACCACCACAACAACTGGGCAGGTGAGTGGTAAAAAATGGTTTTACAGATTACAGAGATATGAATTAAAACAGAAGTGCAGAAGACAATTGAAAATTAACACTTATCTTTTTCCATTATCACAGAAGGGCAGTAGGCCAGTCTCGCTGCAGCTTTGAACAGCTTGAGCAAACAAGTATATCTGATTTAAAACATTGGCTATTAAGGGCAGAGAAACAAAAACCAGCCCAATTATCCAATCAAAAATAACAGTTTTGCAGGAATGCCCTTAGCTAGATTAAACCAGTCTGATTTACTTCCTGCCATAAAGAAAACAGCTAGACCTCTCTAGACAAAAGATTTCACAGCAAGCTGAAAGGATCACAACAGTAACAGATATTCAGCTCTATCACACAACAAAAAGGAGACTAAAAACAGTTGAACTGATTGCAGAAACAGTTGTGCAGATTACAGAGATATGTATTAAAACAGAAGTGCAGAAGACAATTGAAAATAAATACTTATCTTTTTCCAATATCACAGCAGGGCAGTAGGCCAGTTTCTCTGCAGCTTTGAACAGCTTAAACAAGCAAGTATATAACAATATCTGATTTAAAACACTGGCTATTAAGGGCAGAGAAACAGAAACCAGCCCAATTATCCAATCAAAAATAATATTTTTACAGGAATGGCCTTAGCTAGATTAAACCAGTCTGATTAACTTCCTGCCACAAAGAAAACAGATAGGCCTCTCTAGATAAAGGATATCACTGCAAGCTGAAAGGGTCACAACATCAACAGATATTCAGCTCTATCACACAACAAAAGGAAACTAAAAACAGTTGAACCAATTGCAAAAGCAGTTGTACAGATTACAGAGATATGTATTAAAACAGAATTGCAGAAGACAATTGAAAATAAACAATTATCTTTTTCCAATATCACAACAGGGCAGTAGGTAGTAGGCCAGTCTCTCTGCAGCTTTGAACAGATTTATATGTATTAATATGTATTAGTAGCATGCATTATACTGCAGTGTCAACTTTAACGTTAACCTTTACAATATATTAAGCATATCATGGGCTATATATGGCAAATTATATTTCTGTATGCATTTAAGAAGACATTTTAATAAATACAAATGTTTAACTTCTGGTATGTTGGCAGCCTAGAAGGATATTACTGCCTGAAATTTTTGCATGCATGCATACATGTATGTATGTATGTATGTATGTATGTATGTATGAATATATAGTACCCTTAATAACTCATAAACAGTCCACATATCTGTGTGGTATCTTTAACAGTCACCCATATCTAGAAAATGTGAGAGGACTGCCTTATATGGATACCTCAGCTTTATGGGAGAGTTCTTGCTGCACAACTGCATTAACTGGAGATATGACTTAGGGAACCCTTTTCTGCATCTCTTTACTATTATAATGCTAGCGTTTTCTATTTTCCTGGTGCAGTACTTACTGTAACAAGTTTGGTTGCTCATTTTTAGGAACTTTGACTTGTCTTCAACAAATGTCTGTGATTCCTTCTGTACAGAAGATTCCTTCTTCCCCACATCCAACACAAGACCTTGATTTGGCTCCTCAACCAACCATTTCCACTTCAAGTTGCTAACTGTCCTAGTTTTTTGTATTCTTATTCCATCTCCAAATTGTAAATCTGGTAGTTCATTGTTTTTTTTTTTTTATCACAAGTGTGTTTGTCTGTCTGCCTGACTCTCTGTCCTGAATTATTTTTTGCATTTCTCTTCTCTATAATGAGTTCCAGGAACCAACAATACAGCTGTAGTACATAATTTGCTTTTCAACCTTCTGTCTGTTAGAAATTTTGCTGGAAATAGATCAATTAAGCATAACAGGGTATTCCTAGATTACACAATAATTAGATGTGAATCCTCATAGTTTTTGATGTTAATCTTTCTATGAGATTTTTATAGTCTGGTTAGTTATTGCCACTTCTCTCTTCTCCCGACAGAATAAATTTGTTGTAAGATGATTTACGTCCCACTCAAGCATAAATGTTATGGACTCCTGACTTTTTATTGTGGACTATTATCAGATATGATAACATCAGGAATCCCCAAAACATAGATTTTAATGCACTAATTACATTTGCACTTGCTGTGCCTTTCAGTTTAATTTCTCGAGGAACCTGTAAGGCTTATCCACACATATAAGCTACACAATTTCTTTAAACTTGAACAAATCCATGCCCGCTTGAACCCCTGGATAATCTACTACCAAACCTCTTGGATATTTTGCTAAATAATTCTAGATTAAATCAAAATAATAGGGGAATAAAGTCTCAAAATCATGAACCTTTTTAAATGTTATTCTAATTTGCTTAAAAATGTAACAGAATAACATGCTTTGCATCAATATGCATTATACAAAAAATAAGTACTATAAACTCTAACATCTGGCATTTACTGACTGACTGTTATCCTCACCGATTTCCAGAAAATCAAAAACATTTACAAAGGACAGGGCAAAAATATGAGACATAATTATGGATATTCTGCAAAATTAGGGACAGTTAAGATATTTCAGGTAGTGTATAGGCTAGCATGTCTTCTTCTGTTATGGCATGAATTGCATATGGCATAATTCTGCAATATTTGCTCTAGTTGAGTCGATATTCATGACAGTACTCAGTAACACTATGCCCACCCCCACCTCACTAAAACATTTGAAAATCAAATGCTTGCTCATGCTAAAGTGAAACAAGTAGTTGCCTGATACTGTTGTGTGCTGGTTTGGGATCAATCATACTTTTCCATTGCTATGTGACTGTGAAGTTGAAAGATAATTTGGAGATGTAGAGGATCTGTTACTCCATATAAGGGGTAGAGAGGGCTGTAAAACACACTTTTTCAAACTACTCTGCTACATTGCATTTAACAGGTTTGTGAACTGTTAGTAGCAAGCTGTACCTATGTGAAAGATTGAATATCACTTTCTCAAAGTAGAACTCTTTATATCTTACCTTTTCTTTGGACGTTACTGTGCGCAGATGTGATTCTTCTATCCTCGCAAATGTTTGCCTCTTTGTTTATTGGAATCTATTATTTTCAAGCTTTGACCATTAAGCAAGAGATGAAACTCATGTCTTCCATGAAAGAAACGTATGACATTTCATTTTCCTACCTTAGTAATGATGTTTACTTTGGCCAGCCTTTCACAGTAATACCTTTCTATAACTAGATTTATAAGTCAGCATCAGCACAGTTATTAAATTCCTTTACTTTTTTCTGTCAATAATAACTGCAGTACTATTTAAAGAATCTAGATGTTCTAAAAACTCTTTATGCTTATTTGATACATATGTTCTGGTCAAAATGTGTTATGTGTAGTTCCTTGTGTGAAGTCCCCACTCTGGGCCAGTAATCAAGGAGCCTGAATCCTCACCACTATCACTGGAGAAGAACATTCACTTGGAATACAAATGGGTATACTCAGTATTTCCAGATGCAGACCTCTCTGCATCAAGCACAGTTTCTCTTAAGAGCACACAGGGAACACACTTAGACTTGTGTCTGGATTTATCTAGCTGTCTCCCTCCAGGTTCCCAGTAAGACTCCCCACTGGTATAGCTTCAGAGTTAAGTCCTCAGCTGAGTGCCCAAGTCAAGTCCTCCACCACTCTCTCTGTGAAACCAGTGCTTTGTGTTCCTGACCCAAGTAGCTCACACACACACTTTTTGAGATTTAATTTACACACACACACACACACACACACACACACACACACACACACACACACACACACACACACACCTGCGAAAGGCTGGCACCGATTACCTGCTCTACTAACTTTGCTGAGACTGTAAGGTAGATTCACTGCCACCAGTCAGTTACTATAAGGCTCTTACAAGGGTACCCAATTATTCTGAGTGAAATTAATATTAATACAAATGACAATGTTGACCAAACAGCAAGGCTTTCAGGAGTGGCCAGAGTTATCACCAAATAAATATGTGCAAATACTCTCAAAACTTAAATATTTTCTAAAAAGGACCAGCCACAATGAAAAGTTTAAATATATTTAACAATAAATAATAAAAGAACAAGAAAATACTAAATAACTATTTACAGTAAACACAATAGTTTCAGTCACAGAAAATATTAAAAATAACACAGATGGAAAGTTTCACATATTTATAGAAAAACAGTATTTCTAATCTCACTAGATTTTACTGACTAATCTTAAACAATTACTTTTCCCTAGTTAAGTTACGTGATATTACAAGACAAGATCGGTAAGTGGTCCTTGTTTCAGATCCAAGACAGAATACAGAATGCTGCTGTGACTTCAGTCTCCTCCAATATTAAAACATTATTTTTGTACAGAATGACATCATATACATCTAGTCATCTGACTCTGTTTCCCACACTATCCCCATCATTAGAAGCTACCAGGGTTTAGCACCTATGTGCTACAATATACACAGATAGAGCTTTGCTCTGATGTGGTGCACCTGCTGGAAGTCATAAAACCATTTCACTCTTCCTACAGGACATGCAACCTATTCTTTAGCACAGGCATTGCATGTCATGCTCCCATCAAAACTGTGGGATAACATCTTTATGGCTTAACCCATAAAGTAATTTAATTTCAAGAATATTTTGCAAAGTCAGGTGGATTAAAATTAACCTCTTTACTTCCAGTATATGCTGTTACAATGTATACATTTAAACAGTTACAATAATGCATGTACATCTCTTTTCCTGCCAGCAGGGCAGACTGTTGATACATTTTAACACAAGCAAACCTCACAAATACCTTTCCAGAACAAGCACTTGTACAAATCAGTTTGATATAAAAATGATATATAATAATTTTCAATATTCCAGCTAGCTGTGCTGGCATATGTTACAAATCCACCACCCTATTTCTCCTGGCATGGCTGGCAGTATCTCCTATTGTCACACCTCTCCCCCCTTTGAAGACTCAAGCTAGTTTTCCCCTTTATAATCATTGCTTGAGAGGAATGAGCCTATCTGGAAATACATTACCCCATACACTGTCTTGAGATTCCATCTGCCTTTGCATTGCTAATCCTACTATGGTGCTACACTGTCATATCATATGCTTGCAATCCTAGGCTCCACCATAGTAACTTGAGATTTTGCTGGCTGTCTTACTGTAGCCATAGATCCCCCACAGACTCCTACTGTCTCCTATTGCAAATACTTAGCAACAGGGCCTCCCTATCATGACAAGGTTTCATCACATTAACAAGGTACAATTTGCACCCCTGCCTCCTGCCTAGCAGTTCCACTATGTAGTTATTTTTATTTATTTATATTTATTTTACATTTGTTGACTGGGATAGTCCGACTGGATACATGTCCATTTTCAGCGGAGGCACGGGGAGAAAAGCTCCACACACAAATTTTGATATATACAGTACATTGTGGCAAACAGTGAGAGGAGGGCATAAGACATAAGTCATGAGAATAAGTAACAGTATTTTCACATATTTACACTATACATGGTAGGTCATAAGTATAATACATTCCTTCTTTAAGTTATTTAGCCTACACTATCCAACTGAGTTAGAGTCTTTGGGACACGGTTGAGTTGAAGTCTTAGGGACAGTGAGAAGATGCTAGTTAGGTTTAGCACAAGGACAGAGCCAGTGTGATTTAAAATGTTTTCTGAGATTTTCTTTGAATAGAGTTAGTGAACAATTAAGAGTGAGGTCGGGTGGTAGTTGATTCCAGATTTTGCCAGTCGAGTTGGCGAATAAGGCTTCATCAGCTGAGTTATTGGATTTGATTATTTGGATAAGTAGTCTATTGGATGAGCGGAGTTTGCTGTGATTACTATATGGGGTGACAATGTTTTTCAGGGATGGAATATTATCTGGGTGGTGTAGGGCTTTATGGGCTAATGTGAGCTGAATAAACTGAAGAAGGGTAGGAAGTTCAAGCCACCCTAGGAGATTTAGATTGTGGCAGTGGTGTGTCCTATAGGATGAGCCTGTGGCAAATCTAGCTATGTGGTTGTAGCAATGGGATAATTTGTTGATTTCAGTGCTACACAAGCCTGTGAATAGGGGGGAGGCATAAAGAAGGGTGGAAAGAAGATGACATTGTGCAATGGAAGTTCTGGCAAGAGAAGTGAGGAAGTGTCTAAGCTTATAAAGTGATCCTAGTTTTTTGTTTATGGTTTTGATGGTTTGATTAATATGAGCATCATATGTAAGATTATTGTCTATTGTGACTCCCAGGAGTTTGGTTTGGGCATCAGGGTAGATAATGGTCCTGTTGTTAGATGTAATGTTCATGGTTGGAGGGTTGGACCTATGAGTGGGTGCAAAGAGAAGCAGCTTTGTTTTTTTGGGGTTTACTAGCAGACAGTGATTAGTGAGCCAATATTCAACAGCATTGAAGGTGCTCTGGGTTAAGGAAAGCAGATCAGATTGCGAGGAGGCAGAACAGATCAATGTGGAATCATCTGCATACTGAATACATGTAGGCTTGGGAATAACAGTGTAGAGGTTATTAATAAACATGGAGAATAAAAGGGGTCTTAGTATTGAGCCCTGAGGGACTCCTAAGGAGATGGGTAGACAGGATGATAGCTTTTCTTGCCATAGGACTGCCTGTTGGCGTCCAGATAGGACTGAAACCACAGTAGAGAGTGGGAGTCAAGGGAGAAGCTAGTTAGGGTCTGTAGAAGTAACTGATGGTTGACCATGTTGAACGCCTTAGATAGATCAAGAAAGAGAGCAGAAGAGAGTAGATTACTATTACGGTTATGGCTGATTACACTGGTGAAGGAGAGAAGAGCTGAGGTGGTGCTGTGAAAAGGTTTAAAGCCATGCTGAGATACAGCCAGTAGCTTGCCTTCTACAAGGTGGTTCATAAGTTGTTTCTGGATACATTTTTCCATTATTTTAGGTAGTGGAGATAGAATAGCTATTAGATATAATTAGATAGTTCTGTAGAGCTTCCACCTTTATGTAATGGTATAACATGAGAAACTTTCCAAATTGATGGGACAGAGGCTTCGGATAATGTTCTATTTATTAGTATTGAAATTGGGTAGTTTATGATGTCAGCAGCCTTTTGCAAGTATTCTACTGGGAGGAGATCAGCAGCTAGAGTGGTGGGCTTTAGTTTTTTGATAAGACAATGAATGAGAGAGGTAGGAACACATTGGAAGATAAAGGAGGGGGTGGTGTTAGGTTTCTCATTGTCCATGTAGGAAGAGGGGCCATGAGGTGGCTGGCCAGGGTCTTGATGGTTTCTGTGAAAAAGCTATTGAAGGAGTTTGCAGTATTTTCTGGTGACTCCTTATTAGGGGTTAGAGGAGAGGGGGTAGGAGTATGTCCTGGGTGAAGTAGCTTATTTAATCCAGCCCAGAATTTTTGAGGATTGTTATGTTTTTTTTTGTTGTAAATGGAGGTATTAGTTTTTCCTGTCTAGGATAATAGATTTTTTTGTTATTGTTTCTTAATTGCCTATAACTAAGATGGTGTTGAGGGTCTTTGGTGGCACGCCAGGTTGCCCAAGCTTCGTTTCTGAGTATGATTTTAGATTTAGTGTCTTTTGTCAGCCATGGTGCTGACTTTGTTTTGGTTCTGATGGTGAGGGTGGGGGCGTGGGAGTTGAGGATGGCAAGGAATCTGTTATTGAGGCATTCCACTGCATCATCCAATGGGAGTACCTTTAGGGGTGACCATTTGCAAGCCTTGAGCTCATTATGAAAGTTGGAGAGGTTAAAGTTTTTGCTAGATCTTATTATTTTAAAGGAGGGTACTTGGGAGTTGTCTGTCTTGAGCTTAACTATATATGTGAGGCAGTGGTTGCTTATGTCATCAGGTAAGGTCCCAGAGTTATATAACATGGGAAGACTGTTGACAAGTATCCAGTCTAGGGTGCTTTCTTTATTATTGTTTTTATTAAGTCTGGTGGGGGAAGTAATCACCTGAGAAAATCCATACAGGTTGATATGGGTGGTGGGCGCAGCAGTGGAACATGAGTTCCAGTCAATATTGAAGTCCCCAAGAACAATGGTTTCTCGGGGGTAGTTATTAGATAACCATTGTAAGATGTCTTCTAGGATGCTGGTGTTTTTATCTGGGGGAATATAGACACAGACAATGAACCTGCATTTGTTTTTATTGATTTGGAGTTTGGTAATTAGGATTTCTGTGTTGCTATCTTGGGGTGGTTGTAGAACATCCGTAGTGACTTTTAGATTCGATTTGTATAGAACAGCAACTCCACCACCTTTCCTTTTAGTTCTGTCCTAAGTATCTGATAACCTGGAGGTGTAACCTCATTATCTTTAGTTGCTGGTTTCAGCCAGGTTTCTGTGAGACAAAGTGTGTCTGGGGAGTAGACAGCTAAGAGGGCATGCAGGTCATAAATTGTATTGTTTAGCCTTCTAATATTCAGATGACAGGCTAGGAATGAGTTTTGGGGCCTATTAGACAGAGGGAAGCTGGTAGGATTATTGGAGTAAGAGCTTGGTATACCTGTGGGGGCAGGACCAGGGTTAGGGTGGATGTCATCAGATTTTGTGAGATTATGATGCAGATTAACTGCAAGTTTTAGTATTTTGAGTAGTAGTTTATAGTAATATTTTGTTTTTGGGGATGTATAAACAGATCTGGTTAGGTAGAGATATGTGGGGGTAGCCAAGTTGGTTAAGAGGGGTGTAGAGAAGTAAACATGTTTATTCAGTAGTGGAAGGGAAGATGTATGAAATTTTAGTTTTAGTTTTAGAAAAATAGTTAACATCACTGACCTTCCTTACCACTTTGAAGGGTCCTTCCCAAGCTGCCTGCAGCTTATTGTGTCAGGAATGATAACCATCTTCTGCTGTGCCACAGCATACTCTCTGGCTCAAGCATTCCTATCATACCAGACATTTTTCTGTTGTTGGGCTCCTGCCAGGTTCTCCTGGGCCACACCCATGAGCTCCCTAAGCAGTGTCCTGAGGATTAGGACACATGTCACAACAGACTCCTTGTGGGATTCACACTCACCCTCCCACTCATCATGAATCATCTCTGAAGGTCCCCTCACACTATGCCCATACAGCAACGCAAAGGGTGAAAAACCTGTGGATTCCTGTGGTACCTCTCTGTAAGCAAACAGCAGATGGGGAAAATATTTGTCACACTCTCTCTTAAACTGGTCTGAAAATGCCTGTAGCATGGCCTTTAGTGTAGAGTTTAACCTTTCCACAAGATCATTAGTCATTAGTAGGGGGTGGTCTTTAGGTGCTTCACCACACAGTGCTTCCACAGACAAGCCAGCGGGTCAGACATGAAATTGGCACCTCTGTCAATCAGTATTTCTCTTGGGGGAACCTATCCTGCTGAAAATCTCTAACAAAGCATTTGCTACCTTCTCAGCCTCAGTGGAGGACAGCAGGGCCACCTCCTCAAGGTATCTAGTAGCATAATCAACTACCAGCAGGATATACTTCTTCCCTGGGGAGCTTGGGGTACAGAGGTCCCACAATATCCATAGCTACCCTCTGAAATGGCTCTTCAATCACAGGCAAAGCCATCAAAGTAGCTTTGACCTTGTCTCCTGCCTTGCCTACTTTCTGGCACTGCTCATAGGTCCTGCAGTACCCTGTTACATCCCTTCCAATTCCAGGCCAATAAAAGTTCTGCATAATAAGTCTCTTGGTATGCTTTATGCCCCTATGACCTGCAAAAGGAATGTCTTGGGCTATGGCTAGAAGTGCCAGACAGTAGGCTCTAGGCACTACCAGCTGCTGTATTACCTTTCTGTCTAGCCCTCCCTCAATGGTCAATTCTCTATACAGTAACCCTTTGTTCCAGTACACCGACTCCCCTTTTCCTTGTGAATCAGGTGCCTCCCTAGCTACCTCCCTCACGTCTCTTAGTGCAGGGTGTGAAAGCTGAGCCTGTCTCAGCTCTACTTTGTGACTTGTCCCAGTTGCCTTTCCATGGGAAGTCTGGTATCTAGTGACAGCAGTGCCTCACTGTCAGCCTGGGTACTACCACTCACCTCTGCCCTTGCAGTCACTCTGTCCAAGGGAACATCAGTACCTACCAGCAACTGTGGCTCACCTTTAGGCTCACTGCTACATGGTAGCTCCTTCCCTGAAATAGCCACCTCACCAGCCCTGGCTTTAAATATGAGGTCTGTCTGGGTCTCCTCAGGCTACCAGACCCACATGCCTGTCTCCAAGCCTGACTGCATGTAACTCCATGCACACAAGGTACTGCATTATCAAAATCATTCATATCATGACATATGCAGGGATATCCTCAAACACACCTACTTGCTTGCTTCCTTTTCCACCCTCCCATTCAAGGTGAACCCTGGCCAAAGGCATTTGGAATGGGGTCCCTCCTAAAGTTCTAACTGGAGTGGACTGCCCAAGCAAGAACGTTTCTTCTTTAACCACTTCAGGCTTCACAATGGTTGTGTCAGAAGCTGTGTCTCTCTTAGTGGTGGCCTGTTTTCCGTCCAGTAAGATAGGATATAACCTGTTGTGATAGTTTGGTACCTCTGTTGTCTCCAGACAATGTACCACTGGCATGTTGTTATTCCCAGTTGCTGGATTCCCCACCTTTTGTTCCCCACCTTGCATCCATGAACCTCTATATGCTACATGGCCCCACTGGTTACATTTAAAACATTTAACCCTTGATCCTGGCCATGTACCTGAACTAGTGGCTTCCCCTGTTACTGGCAGACTCTGTTGGGGCAGTTTAGGCTGCCCACCATGGCTTCTCTTATATCCATGTGCAGCACTGGGTATCCCTTTCCTGTGCAGTGATGCCCTGCTTGCTAAGTAAACATCCCATTTCTTTCTGATCTCATCTGTAGAGCTTTATTCTCAGTCTGCCAACGAAATTCACACGTCCTCAGGCAAAGTGCTAAGGGCTTTTTCCCTTACAAAAAAGTGTGCCAGCCCTTCAAAAGGGGTGACCTGACACCCACTCACCCACCTATGAAAATAAGTGCTTATCTCAACAATATAATCACACACACTTTCATCTGCCTTTTGTCTATGCTCACAAAACATTTTTCTGTAAGCTTCAGGTGTTAACCTAAAACATTCTATTAAACAACATTTGGCTTTTTCATAATTTAACCAATATTTATCAGACAATTTGGAAACAGCAGTTACATCTTTACCATGGAGTAAGGGGGTCAGGAACCATACACAGAGCCCTTGGTCAGTATTATACTGTTTACATACCCTTTCAAATATATGAATAAAACTATCAAAAGTATCACCCTCTGTAAATTGTGGAAGAAATTTACTGACCTTTATTGCTTCTGGGGTTTGCTTAGTCCATTCCTTGTTACCTCCATCTTCCTGTTGAAGAGTCAGCATCTCCCTCTCATGTTGGTGCTGCTTCTCATTTTCTTCAGCCTCCAAATGCCGCTCTCTTTCTACAGATTCTAATTCCATTTGTTTTGCCTGCCTCAGTCTCTCCGCTGATTCTAATTCCATATGTTTGGCCTCCAGTTCAAGTCTCTTTAACTCCAGATGGATTTTTAAGTCCTTTGAGGAAAAAGGTGAACTGTCCTATTTCTGAGGGCTGAAATTTCCCATCACCAGATGGGTTATCCTCCTGGTTGCTGGTCTGAGATGCAAACTAATGATGAAATGATTTCCTGTTTAGTCAGGTTGGCATACACCAGTCCTTTGGCTTCACGCACCTTGGCCATCTGGTTCTTTGTCACTTGCCATAATCCTCTGCTGACATTTTTGCATGCTGTCCCTGACTAAACTAAGAAAAAAAATGAATAATATTTTTGCGATATGAAACTCTGAATGTTCACCTTCTGCCTGCTGAGAAAAAGCACACCTTTAGTGGCAACTGCTTACAGGCTACCGAAGTTCAATATCCACACCACTGCTCACCAATCACTTCCAGCAATATGTAACATCCCCACTCTGGACCAGTAATCAAGCCGGAATCCTCACCACTGACACTGGAGATGGACGTTCACTTGGAATACAAATGGAAACAGTATTTCCAGATGCAGACCACTCTGCATCAAGCACAAGTTCCCTTAAGAGCACACAGGGAACACACTCAGTCTGGGGTTTGGATTTCTCTATCTGTCTCCCTCCAGATCCTCAATAAGACTCCCCACTTCTACAGCTTCAGAGTTATGTCTTCGGCTGACTGCCCAAGCCAATTTCTCCACCACTCTCTCTGTGAAACCAGTGCTTCATGTCCCAACCCCAAGTAGCTCACACACACACTCTTTGAGATTTAATTTTCACACATACACACACACACACACACACACACACACACACACACACACACACACACACACACTTGGGAAAGGCTGGCACAGATTACCCGCTGTACCAACTTTGGCGAGACTATAAGGTAGATTCACTGCCACCAGTCAGTTACTATAAGGCTCTTACAAGGGTACCCAATTATAGTGAGTGAAATTAATATTAATACAAATGGTAATGTTGACCAAACAGCAAGGCTTTCAGGAGTGGTCAGAGTTATCATAAAATAAATATGTGCAAATACTCTCGAAACTTAAATATTTTCTAAAAAGGACCAGCTGCAATGAAAAGTTTAAATATATTTAATAATAAATAATAAAAGAACAAGAAAATACTAAATATCGATTTACAATAAATACCAGAGTTTTAGTCACAGAAAATATTAAAAATAACACCAAATGGAAAGTTTCACACAGTTATAAAAAAAAACAGTATTTCTAACCTCACTATATTTTCCTGACTAATCCAAAAGAATTACTGTTCCCTGTCAGATCACATTTTTATAGATTAATAAACATCTTCTGCAATCAATTTGATTATTTTGCACATAAAACTTTCTAAATATGTTTTGTAAGGGTTTGTGGTCTGCCTATACTGAGTTTCTTTACCTCAGAGAATATCTCAGTTTCATACACTATTGCTAACATTTCTTTTTCTTCTTGAACAAATCTCTTTTGTAAATGTGTAAGTTATGCTGAGCCATTGATGAATGATTTACTGGGTTATTCTTTTGTACAATCAAAGCTCCTAAAACATTCTGATGGTCATTCTCTTGCAGCACAAGTGGATTAGTCTCACTGCACAATATCTTAAAGTTGGTGAATCCATAATGAGCTTTTAAAACTTTCAATTAACAATCTGCATTTTGCTATAGTAGCTTTCTTACAATCAGTTATTGTTGTCATATTAAGTACAGACTTTCTAAAATATGCATTATTATTATGTCCACAGAAAATCATTGACTTCAATAATTGATTTAGTTTCTGGTGTCATTCTAAGGGTATCCAGTTTCTGTCAGCCTGGGATGACATGATCAATAGACCTCAATGCTTTGCCAGAGATGGTCTTCATCTGTCACCCCTGCAATTTTGGATACTGGCAAAGCCTCTTGCCACCCACATAGTGCCTTTTTTAGGCAATGTCACAAGGACAAAATCCCCATTATAAAAATGTCATTAAAAAACAACCTGAAGGTTATGCTACTAAACATTAGGAGTCTTAGCATGAAACTGCGCTCACTGGAAGCAGTCCTAACCTTGGAAGATGCTGACATCTGTGCTGTCATGGAGACCTGGTTCAAGACAGTGGAGAGCAACCCAGCCATACCGGGTTACACCTCCTACCACAAGTTCAGACCAGGAATGGAAGGCATGAAAACTAAAGGAAGTAGTGTATCAATATTCATTAAAGATAAATACACCTCCAGACTGGTTAACAGTATGATTCCCCGGAGACACTTCAGGTGCAACTAACTGTTGGTAGGACACCTATTCAAGTCATTTCCAGCTGCAGGTCCCCCTCCATGAATCAGATCACCCACTCTGCCTACTTAAATCTACTGGAATCCATCAAGATACATCCAAAAAACATGATTCTGGGTGATTTTAATTATCCATCCATTGACTGGGTAAATTACTCATGCTGAAACTCATTTGCCCAAAGGTTCCCTGAGTTCATTAACTCCAATGCCCTGGACCAGATGGTGGACACCTCAACTATGGGCACCACCATCTTGGATCTGGTGCTTACCAATATGGGGAACTGCTGTAGCACCCCTACTGTGAGGTCTTCCCTTGTCAGATCTGACCACAAATCAGTCGCATTTGAAGTAACTATCACACTAGACTGCCCCCTAGCAGTAACTGAACTAAAAAAACTTCTCCAAAGCAGATTATATCCTTCTAAGGGATGGTATAAATAGCTTCACTGCATCTCCCCCCCCAGATGTAACTGGCAACTATGCCGAATCCTACACTAATGCTTTTTACAACCCCTGTGTAACTGCATTGATTCGGTTGTACCTGATAGGACCAAAGCAAGCTCTTCAAGGAAGAGCAAACCTTCCTGGTTGACAGCTGCTATTAACAGGCTTTATAATAAGAGGAAGAAATTGTTGTCCAAAAGTAAGAGGGAGCATGCCCTAAACTGGAAACACTCCTTCCTCAGCTTAAACAAACAAATAAGGTTCTTGTGAAGTCCTCCAAGGCAAGCTATGAATCTAAATTAGCATCCTCAACTAAGGATAATCATAAGGTGTTATTTAGTTACATTCATAGCCTAAAAGGTAAGACCCAGATTTGCATTGAACTAGTAGTTAATGATACCACGTACACTGAGCCTGTGGACATAGCAAACCTGTTAACCAACAGCTTCTGTGAAAACTTCACTCCCCTGTTCCCACCACATATACCCCATGACATTCTTTCCACCTATCCCTCATCTTGTATCTCTAGAGAGCAGGTCATAAATGCCCTCTCTAAGGCCAAAAACACAACATCTATGGGAACTGATAACATTCCAGGCTACGTCCTACATGGGCTCCAACAAGAATTAGTGACACCATTGGATACTCTTTTCAATTACTGTGTAAGCACCAGCTTTGTCCCAGCTGAATGGAAAATGGCCATTATTATCCCCTTGCACAAGGGTGGTGCTTCCACTGACCCAGGGAACTATAGACCTATTAGCCTGACTAGCCTTATCTGCAAGGCCATGAAGCAAATCATATTGGACCTTATCGACAAAGATATAGGTAATCTCCAAACACTTGACCCTACTCAGTTTGAATTTATCAAAGAGAGATCATGCCTGTTACACCTGGTGGATCTCTTTGAGACAGTCACCAGAGCCATAGACAAGAGTAAAACTGTGCATACAGCCTACCTGGACTTGCCCAAGGCTTATTATGCTATTCTCCACTCGGGCATTATTGACAAACTCACCCAGTTAGGTATTAATCCTTATATTATTAGGTGGGTTGCTAACTGGCTCACCAGTAGAACCCATACAGTCAAAATAGGGGAATCCACCTCCAACAGCAGACCCGTAACCAGTGGTGTTCCACAGGGATCAGTCCTGGGACCTCTACTGTTCTGAATCTATTTCTCCAAAATACAAATAAAAATTAAAGGACTGTGGCTGACAAAGTTTGCTGATGACTGCAAACTGGGAGCAGTCATAGAATCTCCAAATATGTCAACATCCTACAAGAGGGTCTTATGCAAACAAATGATTGGTGGCAAAGTCACAGCCTTAAACTTGATGCAAAAAAATGTATTATCATCCCTTTCGGTAAGAGCGATGTTCCTGCTAACTACCACATCAACAGAAACATCCTAGGCATGGACTCAGTGGTGAGAGACCTGGACACACACATTGACAGCAACCTTATCTTTGATCACCATGTCTCCACAGTGGTAAGAAGGGCATTCCATATTGCTCATCTCATAAGTAAGTGCATTGCCTCCAGAAAAAATGAAGTTATAACCTCCATGTGCTTCTTCCCTCATCAGGTCAATAACTGAGTACAATGCCCCTTTTGGTATGTACCTTTCCAGACATCTGCAGCAATTGGATAGCCAACAAAAGTTCCTCACAAGGAGAATTCAAGGTATTCAGCATCTGTCCTATGTGGATCGGCTGAAATCACTGTCACTTTACTCTGTTTCATACAGACTACTCAGAGGCAATCTCTGCCATGTGTATAAGACAATCTCTGACTCTGATTTATTGGAAATGCTGCATATCCATAAGTCCAATGGTTCATGGGTTACTCGCTCTAAAGACCTTATATGTGACATTAATAGAACCTGCTGGAGGGACAGGTTTGTCTCCCAGAGATTACCACATATGTGGAACAAACTCCCAATTAATGTCAAGCAGAGCACTTCTTTGGCCCTCTTCAAGCACAATCTGGATGATTGGATGGGTAACTGTAAATTCACCCCGAGGGTTTCACCTGTGTCTTTCTTGGACAGGGGTAATAGGTACTGATCATGGAAACAAGGACAAAACTTGGCTAGGCTTGTAAGGGCCCTATGGCCATTAGCCTAGTAACTTCCTATGATCCTATGTAATGCCTACCTCCTTCTGACTTTGCCATATGCAAAGAGTACAGTTGTGCAAACTGAACTTACCATAACAGTAGATGTTGGAATGATCACTGCTGTAGTAACCTTAGCAGTATGAGTTATATCCTGCCAAAGATATAACAGCTGGCTAGTTTCCAAAGCTTCAGGGCACCTTCTATGTGGCCAAACTGTCAAGCAGCAGGAGCTGAGATGATTAAAATCATGTTTGGGCGCAAAGCCTTTCAGGCCTTTCCTGCCAGCAGGGTGTGGGGGCCTGAGCCCTGAAAGGGCAATGCCAGTAACAACAAAAAATAAATGTCCACACACTGGCAAAAAAAACCCCACAAAAAAACAAGGGGGTGGGGGGAGCAGCTACTGCAGCAGTGATCATTCAAACATCTAATGTTAAGTTCAACTTACACAGCTGTACAATGTTCATCATATTGATCACTGCTACAGTAGCCTTAGCTATAAGGGTGGATAGATTAACTTAGCAAACTACATTTGGGAGGTGGAAGGAGAAGAGTCCAGGAGCCCCTGGAGAATGGTCCTAGCAAAGCTTGATCTGGACATAGAGAAGGAATCAAACTTATAGTGCTTTCTAAAAGTATGAACAGAGGACCAAGTAGCAGCTTCTAGAATACTACTAGCATCCAACTCTTTCCAAGAAGCTATGGATGAGGCCAAGGCTCTGGTAGAATGAGCCTTGACCCTGCCTGGAATAGTTTTGTTAGGGTGAATATAACAAAAGGTAGCGGCCCTTAGACAAGCATTTGTCTATTTTGATACGGGTCATCCCTTCTTCTTACCTCCACAAGAAATGAATAATTGATCTAAATATCTGAAAGATTTAGTTCTGTCAAAGTAGTACCCGCGTTGTCTATGGACATCCAAGGTATGGAGTATCCTTTTCCTCCTCGTTTTTAGGTTCAGGAAAGAAAACAAGGAGATGACTAGTTGGCTTAAAGTAAACTCAGATACCACTTAAGGCATAAAAGAAGGATTAGTTTTCAAAGAAACCCTGACCCTATGGAAAATGAGATAGCATTGATTCACCACAGCAGCTTGCAACCCCGATATCCTTCTTGCAGCAGTCAAAGCAATCAGTAAAACTGTTTTCCATGTTAAGGACCTCAAGTCAGCCAGATTAGCTGGTTCAAATGGCGCAAGTATTAGCTTCTCTAACACAAAAAATTAAGATCCCAAGGAGGGGCCTCCAGTTTTCTTGGAGGCCTCTTATGCAAAACCCCTTTCAGGAACATTTTGACAAGAATCTGCATTGAAAGAGGAGGATTCATGGGCAGACATGCTGAAATTGCTGATAAATGAACCTTGATAGAGTAATAAGAAAGGCCATTGGATAGCAACTCACACAAATATTGTGAAAACAGAAAACAACTAGCCCTGAATGGCCACTGTTTATGTTGTTTTCACCAACTAGAAAACCTTTTCCATTTGTTAATATATGATTTCTAGTAGCAGGCTTTCTTGACTCCACTAGTACCTGCTGCACATCCTCAGTGAATAGGTTCCTAAAAAGAATTAAGACCCTATCATCCAGTCAGTCAATTGAAGATGATTGATGTTGGGGTGTATCAAACACTCCTGTTCTTGTTGATTGTTCAGAGAGGTGGCAAAGATGTCCACTTGAGGAACTTCCCAGAGATGGGTCAAATCTTGAAAGACCCCCTGATCTAGTTTCCATTCCTGAGGGTCTACCATGGTCACGCTCAACTTGTCTGTCACACAATTTTGGTCTGACATAATGTAGGATGCCTGTAGAGTGATAGTGTGATGTGAAACTAAATCCCAGAATAACATTTCTATTCTGCAAAATGGGTATGATCTGGTTCCCACTTGACTACTGATGTACCACAAGATTGTGGCATTATCTGTAACCACTTCAAGAGGGCATGGGGACCAAAGATGGTTCAGAGAGCTAAGTGCCTTGATCAGGGAAAACATCTCCTTGAAGTTTATGTGCTTGGTTCTGTCCTTGGTGTCACACACCCCCTCACTTTTATCCCTCCTGAAACTTCTTCCCAAGCAAATTCTGAAGCTTCTGTGGTGACTAACTGCTTTGGAGCAAGGAGAGAGAAGGGAAGACCTGGATTTAAGCATATTTGTTGTCTCCACCAAAAGATTTTTCTTCAGACAAACCTAGCACTAGGATTTGAAAAGATAAAGGGTGTTGATGCTGGGAAAAAAGGGATTTCAAATACAACTGTCTCTTTTTCATATGGAGTTTTGCCAGGGGTATCATGAGAAGCATAGATGCCAGAAGATCCAAATTCCTGAGGTATTCCCTCACAGTGTCCAAAGTCTGAATGCAAAACCTTAGAAATAGATCTAAATAAGATTCTAATTTTTTTCCTGTGGAAGAAAAGCACTTTGAACTGAGGTGTCTAGTTGACATCCCAGGAACACAGTCCTGTGTGACGGAGTCAAGAAAGACTTTTGAATGTTCTGTTGAAATCCTAGCTTGTATAAAAGTCCTCTTACCTGAGAGAAAGATAGATATTCCTGACACTCTGAAAAACACTCTGCAAAGATAAACAAGTCATCTAAATGTGGAAAAACATGGATATCCTGTACCCTGCAATGATTTATAACTGGAGCTAGACACTTTGTGAACACTCTTGGTCTGGTGGATGGTCCAAATGGTAAGGCAGAGAACTAATAATGTAATTCAGACACACAAAACCTTAACAAACATCTGAAGTCTGTATTACTTAGGATGTGATGATAAGTATCTTTTAAGTCTAGTGTTACCTTAAAACATGAAAGAGGAAGAAGGGGTAACAGGTTGTGAAGTGACATCATCTTGAATGTGGGCACTTTCACAAATAGATTTAGGAAAGGATGAATAAGAACTGGTCCCCAAGCATTTTCTTTGTTTGGCACTATGAACATCCTTGAATAGAAACCCTTCCTCATCCCTGAAGGAGGAACTGGTTCTATCACTCCTGTGGACCACATGTGATGAAGAACAGGTGGAAACAAAAGATTCTGATCTGGAGGATGAGGAATGACCCCCTGGGAAGGAGGAATTTCCTCCTACTGCCATCTGTAACCCTGGTGAATAATTTTCAGACTCTATTTGTTTGAAACAATCTGTTGCCAAACAGGAAAAAATAACATTCAGACTTTCTGAAAGAAAATAGGAGCCAGGATGGGAGGGGGCACAAGGTCTCCTGAAAAGTCAAGGAGCCAAACACTAAATCTCTATCCAAGTAAGAATTTAAAATCTCATTTTAATGTCATCTGTGAGGTTCTGAGAATGCAGCCATGTAAACCTACCCAGAACAGTACCAATGGCCATAGCCCTGGCGGAGGAATCATACACACACTGCAAACAATGAGTAGTGGCCTGTGCAACAGAAGAAACTAAGTTATTTAAAACAGATTTTTCTTCACATGACAATAAAACATTCTTCAGACTTTCACAATGTGTCAGAACAATCTTTAACATATATGCATGACGATTTAAAATTATGAAAATCAAAGTTGCAGAAGTATACACTTTTTTTCCCATACCTATCAATATTTTTTCTGTCCTTATCAGAAAGATCAGGATTGGAATTAACTAAATGCATAGTAGCAGTGGGATCAACCAAAGCTGTAGTTGCTGGGTCAGATTTGGGAATACTGTATAAACATTGAAAAGACTGAGGAACTTTATACATCCTATCTGCCTTGCAGGCAGTGACACACACTTCCTGTAAAACAGACAGAACAGGAGGAAAGGGTGTAGGTCCTGGAAAGCCTTCTGTTACAATTCATAGTATTTTCTGAGGGACTGAGAAATCTCACTGTTGTCACATTAAAAACACTGTCACATTCTATCATAAGATTATTGCAATAATCTCAGAAAAAGAGAACCATCCACAGCGAGAATCAAAAGCTGAGCTCTCTTCTGAATCTGCTTCAGAAATCTGAGGGAATAAACTGTATCTGTCCCTGCATATTACTGTTCAGATTCAGAATCTTGAATCTCTTCATGAAAAGAAGAATCCCTGTTTCATTTACCAGGAACTAATTTGCAAGAAGGATCAGTATCCTGAACTAAACCCTGAGCCAGACCCAGTAAACAATTCCTACCCAAAAAAAAATAAAAAAATTGAGGCGTAGATACGTGCTTGATTTTCTATTTTTTTTATAAAAAAGGGGGGACAACTGTGTCACTAATGGTAGCAGCTGCTTCCCCAGGGATGGGCACTGCATTCTGATACAACAGGAAAATCGTCCCTGTTTCCTTTCGCAAGACTGACAAGAGTGGCTCTCCCTTGCTCACTGAGGGAACCCCAAGAGTCACAAAGGATGTGGCTAATCCCTGTCTATAGCAGATGTAGATCTCAAGTACAACAAATTTCCACAGCAGAGTCACTCACCTGTGGCTGAGTCAAATTGCTAGCCTGCTATAGTGGTAAAGGATGTTTGCTTAATTTTTACTTGTTGTGGCTGGAAGAAGGATTGACAGTGGACCTGTAGTCTGTTTCACTGACTTATACATAAATCATAGCATAAGCAAAACTCACCAAAAGCTAGGAATCCTCTATAGGCATAAACACTTTCTTAGCCCCTCCACAAAACAAACCCTTGCATCCACTTACATACTATCATCTCTCATAGTTGATGCTCTTCTTCTTAGTAACATCCAATCCTCCCTAAAAGCTAAACTGGAGACTTGTTATAACAAAATCGCCAAGTTCGCCACAAATGCCACTCTACCCATCACTGTACCACTCTACACTCTCTGAACTGGCTAGAACTACCACACTGCCTATCCTAACTGCAATTAACAACTGCAAACAAACTAATCTTTAAACCATTAGACTGTCCTGCTCTTAGTTCGATATTTAGTTACTACCATCCAAAAAGGCCTCTCAGATCCAAGAATCAGCACCTTTTGCTGGTGCAAAATCCAAACCTATCACTCGGCCAACTGTTATACAATTGTTTTGTAGCCAAAAAGGAGAATGCCCTTCCAGTAACTATTAGAACTAATCAGAATCTTGCCTCCTTTAAAACTTGGCGTTTACTTATCTTTTATCTGGAATTCCACTTGTACACTTGCCACCTCTCAAAACCTAACTGCCTTTGCTCAATACTGCTGTTTATGTTTAACATCTACTATGTCATAATGCCAGGTGAAAAGCTTTACTATTCTAATGCCTGGAACATTTATGTAATGTCAGTCTTGTTACCTTATTAGTTCTGTATTTTGTCAATTTGTGTTTTACCAGGAATTCAAATAATTTGTTAACGAAGTTACCTTTGTATATATTCTTGAACTTTTTTTTCACATTGTATGTATATACCTCTATGTTCGTGTTATTGTGGAGCATTTCTCCCCAGGCTGCCACTGAAAACGGGCTCTTAATGGCCCAGTGGACTATCAAACAAATGCAAATAAATAAATATGTCAGTGACTTTTGATCCAGAAGCTCTACATTTCCCTCAGGATACAAAAATTAGTAACTTTTTTCCTTTGATTGTCTTATAACTCCAATGGTTCAATTATATCTACAAAAATTCTCCTAATGCGACCGGTGTTAATGAAGAATTTGCGTGGATTTTTTCATTCCTGGTCATCTTGTCTTGGTGTTTTGTTAGTTATTGGTTCAAATATATCATCATTAAAAAAATACACTCTGCACCTGTGCCCAATTTAAAATCAGGATTTTCCTTACTACTGCTCAGTATTTCTTGCTAACAGTCTGACTTATACTTTTGTTTCAGAGCCTTGGAAGCATTTCAGAGTTCATTATATTAGCTCTTTTCACCTTACTAGCAGCAACAGAAATCTCAGTTTGACATTTCTGTTCGTCATGCACATACTTTTGACCAAACTTGCCTTCCTTTTACATATTTTAAGAACTGTCCTTTTCCTAGCACATATTTTGCAAACTGTGATAAATCAGGACAAAGCTTCATCTCATGATTTTAGGCACACTTAATATGTGACAATTTCAACTGCACAAGCTTTTCTCTTATCTTCATTACTCTTATAATGCATTTTTGCAAGACGTTCATTTTGATACATATTACTGTTGCAACATAATCCTCTGAATATTTTTCATGTTAGCATATATGTTTGATTCACATTCTGTTTTACTTGTATGTATTTCCTCAAGTAGTTCTTATACTTCACTAGGAATTCTTCTTGCTGTACTTACATTCTCAGGTTCTTATAAGGTCAAGCCTGTTTCTTGAATAGCCTCCCAATTGTTTCATTATTTCTTATGGCACATACTATTCTGTCTGTTATTAAATTATCTTAAAAGTCATCAAATTTACAGTCTTGACCAGATTTACTATTCTTCAGGTTAATAAAATAAGAATCTCTAGTCTCTGTAGGAAACTGAATCATTATGAAGAACAAACAGCAAATAAGTGGCATGTTCATTCTAGACTTCAAAAAATTACTGAATGTTTATCTTACTCCTATTTTGTCTTTCTTCTCTTCAAGAAAAGTAAGGGAGACCTAAATTCCTTCAAAGTGTCTTACCTGGTGGCAAACAAATAGGAAGCATATTGCTTATTTTCAAATATCTTAGCTATACCACTCAGTGAAGAATAAATAAAACAGTGAATATTAACAATAAGTTAAAAAAGAGAGTGTATTCTGGACCATTACACCTATCTCATCAACAAACACAAGCTTTGTGTCTGTCTCACTCGTGGTTAAAAATAATAATATTTCTTATACTAACTCATTCTTGTTGTATTCCAAATCATTCTGCTAAGGCTACTTTTAGCTTGCTTATTGATAAAAATTGATAGCTATTTTTTATGATATAGATATATCACCAAAATAATGTAGTATAATGTTTTCAAGTGCTATTGTTGTCTTATCAGTTATTTTTATATTCAAATATTAAAGGCTTAATGATGTCTTTATATATTATTTCTCCCTTATGAACATTTAAAGCTAACCTCTCAAGTGTCCAGACTTCCCTGATTTAGAAACCAAATCTATATGCTATCCTGACATCCTGACTTAAATGTGTAAGTCAAGTGTTACATTCTAATTCCATGACCACCAGCTAGCATGGCTACTGTGGGTCTTCTTGGGAGGTTTTTTTTTTTTTTTTTTTTAATCTTTAGCTGCATATTTTTTGAGATTACATCTGTGCCCATGGACATGATTTCACATGCAGCTCCCCTTAAGTCTGTACCCAGAAAAATGAAGTCATGCATGTGCTTCTTGTAATGCTGTTAATTAGTTGCAGAACTAAGTGAAGAGACAGGAGCAACAGCTTTCCCTTTGATTTTGCTTTTTCGTTTTTTTTTTTTGTTTGTTTTTTTGAAGCTACTCAGCAAATATTACATGGTTTGACTTCCTTTAAAGACATAATATTAGGACTTCATCACTGGAGAAGTGAATCTTTTGCACTGTGAGTTACTTCACTGAAAATTTGCTTAAGACTTTATTGGATGTTTAACATTAAAGACAAATGTAGGGAATGAGGTGAGGTTAAAGCCAAGTGTCATTTTAAAACACTTTAGATCAGTGGTGCACAACATCTGACTTGGGAGCCAAATCTGGCCTGCCATGCAACGCCATCCAGCCCCCAGAGAGTAACCAAAAAATGTAAAAAAAGTGAAAGACTGCTATGCCTTACTCCAGTCATGCAAACTTTCCAGCGCATGCTTACTTACCTAATTGACTGCAGTTGCGCACACCTCTAATTTTAGCTGTGGAAGTAACTATTCTTTCTTGCTTATAACTTGTAGTCTGTAAACAGAAGTAACTTTCTGAAAGAGTTTGTAATAAGTCATGGCTGCAAGCCAGAATAAAGTTAAATGCAATGTTGATATAGAAAACAGGCAATTTCATGACTGCTGTCTTAAGTAAAAATGCCAGTCATCTGTACCTATTGTTAACTCGTAACGACTTACTGTATTTTGAGGTGGCCCCCAGGTGCATTAAGAATTTGTGTAGTGGTCCTTTGCACAAAAAGGTTGTGCACCACTGGTTTAGATTATTTTTAAGCATTATATTTGACAAAAGTAATGGAAAATGGGGATATTACTGAGATAAAAAGGTATCTGAGCAATCTGCCTAAGCTTACCTTGGAGCAGGAAAACAAACTAGTAAGTCAGTTTACAGTAATGGGGGGGGGGTCAAGAAATAACAAATAATAAATAATAAATAGGATGAAATTAAGAAAAAACACCTAGGGTATATAGTCTTCCAAAAGAGTTGTGTAAAAGAGGAGAGTTTGAACTCTGTGTAGTTTTGGCTACTCTGTTCAATCAGATCTTAGTTACTCATCATCTCCTGACTCCTGGAAGCAGGCCATAATGGTGATGGTGTATAAAGTGGGGAAGTCAAAGGACACGGCTTCCTAGTATAGACCCATTTCTATCCTAAACAATGATTATCAAATTTTTATTGCCTTGCTAACCAACAGATTAGGAAATATTGTTACCTCCCTGATAATCCTCCATCAAACAGGTTTTATTAAGGGTAGACAAACGCTTGATACCTTTATGAGACCTTTGTTGATAATACAGCATATGCAATTTATTCAGCATAAGATAGCATTTCTATCTGGATGCTAAAAAAGATTTGGCAGGAAAAAATTGATATTTCTAAGGGAAACACTGTTGGCATTTGGCATGGAGAATCAATTTGTGGAAGTAATTGAAAAACTGTATAATAACACCACAATCAGATTTAAACCTCATGCTGGGCTGTCTCATTCATTTGATATTTTGAGGGATATGAGAAAAGGATGCCCATTGTCCCCACTGTTACAGTTTGCCCTCTGTCTAGAAGATTCAACCGTCTAATGTAAGGGGGTATAAATAGGACTAGATGAGCAAAAGACAGCATCCTATCTGGATGATATTTTATTATTCCTGAGGCAGCAGCATGAGGATTTGGATCTTTTTTTAATATATTTAAAGAGCTTGACAAATACGTGGGTTACATGGTCAATATTGGAAAAACTAGGGCAGTAATGATAAATGAAACACCAAGCCAGGAGTTATTGGTAAAGTATCCCAATATATGTAAAGATAATAAAATTAAATACTTGGTTATATGGATTCCAGTCTAAAACAAAGTGAACTTGGCAACACAAATTCAGTAAGAAATGTTTAATGAAGCAAAGTTTTCAGGTTTCATAACCCTTCATCAGTGTATAAAATTTCAACATATATACTAATCACACATAGCCAACTAATTAAATAATTAACAGTCAATTAAAAGTTAATAAGACTTTTAAAATGACAAGATGCCTATTTTAGGCACATTTGGTTATATTTCTAAACTGGTTTCAGTGATATTGTTTGTTTTAAACCTGGAAGTGTGTCAGCACACATCAGCAGAATCCATTCATATTCTTTGTTCTCTAACCTGTTGTTAATGTCACCTCTCCTTAAAGTACTATATACCCTATCTATCACCCTAAAGTCAAACTTATGTTCACCTCCAAATTCATTAATATGTTCTGCCAAATAATTTGTACCAATATTCCTTCTAATTTCTGATCGATGCTCAATAATTCTATCTTTTAATTTTCTTGTTGATTTTCCTATATAGAAAGAAGTACATTTATTGCAGGTCACTAGGTAAACTATATTTATGGAATTACATGTTGCAGAGCAGTTGAATACATATTTCTTCTTTGTCATAGAGTGAATAAATTCAATATTCTTATTTATAAAATCACAACAACAACAGTAATGGCAAGGAATCGTTCCCTTTTTACTCAAAGTATTTCTAAGACAGTACACATGTCCTTATAACATAGTTTTTGCCTTAAGCTTGGGCACCCTAGTACCCCTCCTAACCCCAATCCCTTTCCTCACAATACTGCCACAGAAACTGCTAGCTTATTAAATAAGTATTTCATAGACACAATTCAAGGAATAACTCAACACTGTCCCACCTCCCACTTCCCTGCTCCTACCTCACAGACCTGCTTCCTCTAAAACTTTTTCCATTCATCCTGTTCCCATTTCCTTTATCCAATCCCACTTGAACAAACTCAAACCCTGCTCTCCCTCTGTTGACAATCTCCCCCCACTTTCTTAAAATTGCTACCACCTCTACTGCCTACCCTATTTATATCCTTATAAATCACTCTATTACCAAGGCTCTCATCCCCAACATATGGAAATCCATTTACACAATCCCACTCCACAAGGGAGGTAACTCCAGTGATCCCTCAAACTATAATCCCATAGCTATACTATCCCCACTATCCAAGATACTTGAAAAATGCATTCATTCCCAGCTACTCAAATACTTGCTTGAAAATAATCTTCTAACTTCCTCCCAACACGGTTTTAGACCTCACAGCAGCACATCTCCTGCACTTCTGTCATTCATTCAAACAATGGCAGAAGCCATTGGTAACAACCTACTTCTCTCCTGTCTATTTCTTGATCTCTCCAAAGCCTTTGATACAGTCTCCCACTCTAAATTGTTAACTAAACTTTCAGACCTTCACCTCTCCTCCCTCTCCATATCCTGGTTTTCTAGTTATTTGTCTAACAGACTTCAATCTATATGCTGGCAAACCACCACCTCTCATTTTCTGCCCATCAACACCGGAGTTCCCCAAGGCTCTATCCTAGGTCCTCTCTTGTTCAACATTTTTACTAATAACTTATAGTCTCCTACTAACCTCTCAACCCTTTTATAATATGCTGATGACACTACACTCATAACCACAGCCAACACCATCCCAGAACTCCTTTTACATACCCAAGATACTTTCACTTCCTTAGAGACCTGGCTCACTGACAATCAATTAATATTAAACCCCACCAAAAAACTAAACTCTTGTCATTCCTTCCAAACAAACTTGCACAACATAAATCCTCCTTCACCATTACTTCCCTCAACAACACCATCATCAAACCCAAACCACAAATCAAGTTATTTGGTGTTACCATCAACGATAAACTAAAATTTGGCATACATATCAATTTATGCATAAAAAATTCACCAAAAACTTGGCCTACTATACCAAAATCACACATTTCTTTCTAACTCCTCTAAACCCACCCTAGCCTTATCTCTCCTCATAACCAGTCTTCTATATGCAGCCCCAGTCCTCACTAACCTTCAGTCTTCTCTTCTCAACAAACTAGAACAAACGTACAATAAAAGAGCTAAATTTGCTGCTAACCTCTCTTGCAAATCCCATCATTGCCTTGCCCTTACATCTTTACAATGGCAGGGATTCACAAATCAACTTCTTCCACAACTGGCTAAAATTCACTCAATTCTTTACAACCCTACATCCTGCCCCTCTGTCTCTAATATTGTATCACAATATAACCCTCGACAACAACTCCATTCATCAAATAAACATCTGCTGGACATAACTAAATAATTTAAAAACATTGGCAAGTCATTATATAAATACTCAGTTGCTCACTCCTGGAACTCCCTTCTTTACAATATAAGAAGTACCCCACATAAATCACAATTCAAACTAGCACTCAAGCACTACCTACAGAATACCTGGTCCTGCCCCTGTCTAGCTCCAACCTAAATTCCTAAAACCTATTCCTTTTAAATAACATTTTTTTCCCTTTCTTCTCTTCTTTCCCCTCTTCCGTGGAAAAACTTCCGAAGCTCCCTCCATTCTTCTTCCCCTAACTGCCCCTCTATCTTGTTGAAAATGTACATTATTTATTTATTTTTTTACAAAAACCTGTATAAAACAACTTTAATTGTGTTACTATCTTTGTTGTATTAACTCTCTTTGAGATGTCATTTCTTTTTATATGACTGAATTATTTTTATATGACTGATTTATTTTGTGTATGACTATAATTTGTAATTGAAGCCTTTCTCCTCAGGTCTCCAATGAAAATAGGCCTTTGGCTCGGTTGGACCAACCCGGTTAACAAATGACAATAAATAAAAAATAAAAAAAAAAACTTATATTTAAAAAATTCAGAAAAGAATCCAGTTCAGTTCAATTCAGCTTCAGCAAGACTACAAAGAATGATGCTCAAATTGCAAAAGTACAATTTCAAAATGGTCTATATAAAAGGCAAACTTTCTTTATCTGGCTGATACCTTATCCAGATCACCCAGAAATACCACGGAACAGCTTGATACAGAGAATTTTGACTTTGATGTCATGGAAGTGCATAATTTTTGTACCACGACATTTGATGAGCTGAAAGATCATACAAAGACTGATCCAATTTTGCATAAGCTCAACCACTTCATGAATGTAGGAGGGCCATCAAAGCAATCCTGTGTATCACTCAATCTGATAGCAGAGACCAAAACGATTTGAGAGGGTAGAACCGGAAACAACTTAGTGGGTTAGCTCCAAATGGAGAAACTGATGCTTCTTTTTATAGGTTCATAGATGTGTACTAGGCCAGTGGCCCTGGAGCCTTTACAAGCCTAGCCCATAGGATTACCCTGGCATCGTGCCACATGACCTTAGCTCCCAATGCCTCTGTTGAGTTGAGCCACTGGAGTGATCCCTGGAGTGAATTTTCTATTTCCCATCCACTTATCAAGATTTCTCTTGAAGAGGGCCAGTGAGGTGCTCTGTTTGATATGTATGGAAAGTCTATTCCATAGCATGGGCAATCTTTGGGTTATGAACCTGTCCCTCCAGCATGTTCTGTTGATTGAGGTAATGAGGTTGAGGTCTCTGGAGTGTGTGGTGTGGAGGGATTGGGATTTCTTTAAATGTAGCATTTCTAGCAGAGCTGGGTCAGACATGGCTTGTAAATCAAGCAGAGATCGCCTCTAAGTAGGCGATATGAGACAGAGAATAGTTGGAGTTTTTTGAGTCTGTCCATATAGGACAAGTGTATGAGGCCTAGGATCCTCTTTGTGAGGTACTTTTGTGGCCTCTCCAGTTGTTGCAGGTGTCTAGTGAGGTACATGTCAAATGGGGCATTGTACTCAATGATTGGCCTAATGAAGGAGGGAGTAGAGGGAGACAATGACCTCTTTCTTCCTGGATGCAAAACCCTTAGTAATGAGATGTGCCACATAGAAGCACGTTCTGACCACACTGGCAATGTGGTGGTCAAAAGGGAGGTTGCTGTCAACCTGTATTCCCAGATATCTTATAATGCCTTCTGTGTTCAGTGGACTACCATCAATGTGGTAATTCATGTGAATCGGGTTTTTCCCAAAGGGGATGATGACGTATTTTTTAGCATTGAGCTTAAGGCCATGGTTCTGACACCAGTCGTTGGTCTCAGTGAGGCCTTTCTGTAGGATGTCAGCATCACTTGGGGAGTTAATAATAGCTCCCAACTTGCAATCGTCTGTGAACTTTGTCAGCCAGACTCCCTTCATGTTGGCCTGGACTTTAGAGAAGTAGATACCAAACAGGAAAGGACCCAGGACCGAACCCTGTGGGACTCCACTCGTGACTGGTCAGCAGTCTGGCTTAGAGTCAGCTACTTTCACACTGTGGGTTCTATCTGTGAGCCAGTTTGCAACCCACCTAGTGATATATGGGTTGATGCCTAGCTTAGTGAGTTTTTCTATGATTCCTGAGTGGGGAATGGTATCAAAGGCCTTGGCCAGATCAAGGTAGTCTGTATGAACCACCCTTCCTTCATCCACAGCTCTGGTGACTGACTCAAAGAAGTCAACCAGGTTGAGCAGGTATGCTCTACCCTTCACAAAACCAAACTGTGTGGCATCCAGAGTCTGGAGATTCCCTATATCCTTGTTTGTTAGGTCCATGATGATGCATTCCATAGCTTTGCATATCAGACTCATCAAGCTAATAGAGCGATAGTTCCCATGGTCTGTAGTCACTCCTACTTTGTGGAGAGGGATGACTGTAGTAGTGTGCTGTTTGGTAGGGACAAAGCCTGAGATGAGGCTGTGATTGAACAGGGCACACAGGTGAGATGCCAGTTCATTCTGTAGTTCATGTAGAGCACAGCCAGGGATATTGTCAGGCCCCATAGAAGCTGTATTCTTGACCTTGGACAGTGCTGTTTTAACCTGTGCAGCAGTAATACTGGGTGCCTGGCAATCTACTGGTATTGTGATTGGTCCTTTGGGGGGTGAGAGGGGTAAAGTTAGCACTGAATCTGTCAGACAATATAATGACAATATCTGTTGGCTCAGTATAGGAGGTACCATTGTGCAGTAGCTCAGAGCAAGTCTGGGTATTGCCGTGGAGATTCTTTACATAACTATAGAAGGCCTTGTGGTTGTCTTTACTATCTGCTGCAATTCAGTCTTCATAGCTAGCTTTAGAGGATTTGATGAGGGATCGCAACTTTTTGTTGAGGCTGATAAGGGAGTTTTTCCAGTCTTGGGAGTTCACCTTATTCCACAACAGTTTCCTCCTTCTGTTGTAGAGTTTGTTTATGGCAGGGGACCACCAGATTGTCTTCCTGTTTTTGGAGGAGAGCGTCTTGGATCTATTGGGTATGGCGAGATCCATGCATTTGTGTACGTGTTCATACAGTGCATTGATGTATGATTTGGCGGTCATGCAACTATTCTCCATTTGCATGGGTGCTGTGAAGTTAGCCAACTCTGTTTTTAGGAGCCCAAAGTTAGCTTTGGGGACGTATTTCATGGTGGTTACCTTTGCAGGGGGGGGGGGGGGTGGATTTCCAAGGTGATTAGTTTGTGGTCAGATCTAACTAGGGAGGAGTTGACTATTGATGTAGCGCAGTGGTGAGGTACTTTTGGGGTCTTTCCAGTTGCTGCAGGTGTCTGGTAAGGTACATCCCAAAAGGGGCATTGTACTCAATTATGGGCCTGATGAGGGATGAGTAAAGAGGCACGATGATGTCCCCTGATCTAGATGTGAATCCCTTCATGATTAGGTGGGCTATATAAAATGTTTTTCTAACCACTTTGGCCACGTGGTTGTCAAATGAGAGATTGCTATCAACTTGGGTCCCCAGGTCCCGAATTACTTCTTCTGTACTTAATGGATTACCACCTATGTGGTAATTTGTGGGCACTTTGTTTTTGCCAAAGGGGATGACTATACACTTTTTGGCATTTAGCTTGAGGCTATGGCTCTGGCACCAGTTGTCTGTTTCTATGAGGCCCTTTTGGAGGATGCTTGTGTCAGCTGGAGAGTCGATTATGGCGCCCAGTTTGCAGTCATCTGCGAACTTGGTCAGCCACAGTCTTTCCGTGTTGGCCTGTACCTCCGAGAAATATATACCGAACAAGAGAGGTCCCAAGACTAAACCTTGTGGGACACCACTTGTAACTGGTTTGGAGTCTGACATGGCTCCAGCAATTCTAACCATGTGGGTTCTGTCCTTGAGCCAGTTTGCAATCCATCTAGTGACATAGGGGTTTATATTTAAGTTGGTGAGCTTATCTATAATGCCCGAGTGTGGTATTGTATCGAAGGCTTTTGCGAGGTCCAGGTAGGCTGTGTGGACCACCTTCCCCTCGTCAATGGCCTTGGTGACTGTTTCAAAAAAATCAACCAGGTTTAAGAGGCAGGATCTGCCCTTAACAAAGCCGAACTGGGTAGGATCCAGTGTTTGTACGTCCCCAATATCTTTATTTATGAGGTCCATGATGATCCTTTCCATAGCTTTGCAGACTAAGCTAGTCAGGCTTATGGGGCGATAGTTTCCATGCCTAACAAATTAGTCATTGGCAAGCATGTATATGTAATCTGCATATTAAATCAGCTTAATGGCATAGTATAATTTAGTTATTCCTGAATGGTATGTCATGTTTTCCCCATTCTGTAACACAGCCAGCTTACATGGATCTACTGCATACCCAGTGCCTCAATTACACATATATTCTAGAGACATACAAACAAATGGTGCCATGTCATACAGTCTGTTGAATGCAGTTGGGCCAGTCTCATGCTTTTCAGTTCCATGGATATATATATGTATGTGTATATATATATATATATATATATATATATATATATATATATACAGAGATTGAGAGATCTGCACCATACATGTGAATGCCTTTAAACATCCTACACATTACATGTAATAATCAGTCCAGCCAACAAATTTACTGGACGTTTTAAGAAATGGATTATTGTACAGAAATTCTTAAAATAGAACATTGTTGTATGACCACCTAAACAGCCATTTCTGTATGTCGAATACCAGGACAGTTTTAAAGCTGTTAGCACTACTGCCTCACAAAGCTTGGCTTTCCAATTTGTATGGGTGACTTCTAAATGGAAGGAGCATGTCATCCCTGTGGCCATGGGGCCCTGAATATACCTCTTAACCTCTTACTGCAAGAAATCTGGACAAAGCCTAAAATAATGCTGAGACAAAGGTCCCAAAATAGGGACTTATCTTAAATATTGCTCTTATAAACTTAAAAATTTGCTAGAATAAAAGGATTTCTGTTAGCACACATTTTTGGATGATATGAAGTCTGAAACTGAAATGTATGTCCTTATTTAGTGATTTCAATCATCACTGATTTGCCAGGCAACCATAAATTGTATCAGGAGCAGACTAAAAATATGAGGCAAAAATCTGGACATTCTGTAAAACTCTGGACAGCTGACAGGTATGTAACTGACTGGGTGCTCTGGTTTATTTCCATATCCAAAATACATACCATAGGTGTGACTGTTTGTGTGTGAATATTGTGACAGCCTGACATCCTATCCAGCATTATTGTTTTCATACTCACTGAGTGCCAAGATAGACTCTTGATTACCTCACAAACCTGAACCAGATAAACATTTTTTTGCTTATATGGCAAGACATATCAAACCAAGTTGTTTTTCTGTGAAACCTAATCCATATTAATGCATTTATTTGTATGTTGATGGCAAATATACAACATGAATACAACTGAATTTGTTTTTGTTGTCTGTTAATAATAATTAGTTATTTATTTTGTGATGGAATTCTGTTTATTCTTCTAAAATGAATACCATATGCTGCAGACCAAGATTCTGTGGTGGCTAGTCTAATATTTATTTTCATTGTTCTCAGCAGTGTTGTCTGTCATATTTTACTTTAGATTTGATGCATCAGTTTTAGTATGAGGTAGATGTATTTTTTAATCTGGAAACACATGAATGTGTTTAACATTTTTAAAAGAAAAATGTTTTAACGTGTTGGTATAGATCCCTTAGAATAGCAATTCGGACTATTTAATGACTGAATTGATATTGTCATTTTCACTTCTGTTACAGTGTATTTTTTAACACCAGAAAGCAAGAGCTAAAAAAAGAATAATGAATATCTATCCATGTACTGATTGTAATTATTATGTGTACTTGCAAATGCTGATGTAGTTTTCCTACAATATGTTGCACTATAGGATGATAGTTCTTTAGACTTTAGGTACATAGTCAGTTTTCCTTTTGGGTAGCCATTTTCTCAAAACAGATGGTAAAAGGTTTATTTATTTCTTTTTCTTTCTTTCTTTCTTCTTCATTGCTTTAAAATTAATATAAACTGCTTCTGTACAAAATGCACAAAAGTGTACTAGAATAAACATTTTATTGACAAAACAGTAAAATCACGATGCAGCCATCCTTTTTGAAGCAATATTCATACTCAACAAAGGCTTTAACAACTATCAAGTTTATCAGCAATACTTTATAGTAGTTAATCTCAAAATTACAGCTATATCTGCAGAAAGTTGTATGGTAGCCATCCAAATCAATTTACTTCAAGGTGCAAGCAAAGGACTGCTGCATTTGTATATATTTTGTTTTACTTGTTTAATTGCTTTATAAGAAAACCAAGTGGTTTTGTTTTGCTTGTTTATTTGTTTTCTTTGAAAACCAAGATGTTTGCTGTAGAAGTTAATTTCCTTTTTCCAGGGTAGACCCAAACATTTTATATGTTGCACATTGCAATCAATATATAAATCAAAATTCAAATGCACAGCCATGTTTTACACCAAGAGGGAGGAACACATAACCTGAATACTGGGCATTGTTTTTGTGATTTTAAATAAGCTTTTTTGTTTAAAGTTAAACATGTAAGATATGTAAAGGAGAAGTTGGGAGGTAGAAGAAGAACAGTACAAGGAGGCTAATAGGCAACAAAAATACTGCAGGTCAACAAAGGCAAAAGATGAAATTGACTTGGCAGAAGGGATCAAGAAAAGAATCAATGTTATTTCAAGTACGCAATAGAAAGTGGGACGGGCAGAACAGAACTGGCCATGAAGAGCAAATATTAGAGAGAGACAGGAAAAGCAGAGATACTGGATGCTCTGTTTGTCTTCATATAAGAAAGCAATGGGAACATGCCATGCTGGAGGGAAGCAGTAGCCTGATATCAGGACAGACAGAGAGAGGAAGTACAGAGGAAACTGTCTGCCTTTATGGTAATAAAGTACAAGCACCTAGATGGGCAGCCTCCCAAGGTCATCAAGAAATCAATCCAGAGAGCTGGAAAACTCCCTGAGGTAGATCTTTAACACACAACTCACTAGCACTTAATTATATTTTCTTCTGACACAAAGATAGGTATAGTAGCAGAAGATGGGAGAAGAGGCAAGGGAAGGATCTGGAAAGGCTGAATAAGTATGCAGAACAGTGTCAGTTGAGGTTCAGTGCAAAAAATGCAAAGTACTGTACTCCACATAAGCCAAAAGAACCTCTGTGTGAAGTACAACTAAAAGAGTAGAACTGATGGCAAAAGAGCAGGAAAGGCTCTGGAGTGCTGTTTATACAACAGACAGAATGGCAGAGCAGCCAGCCTAGCTAGCTGAATACTGAGGTTTAGCTCTGAGGGAAGAGATGCTAAAAGCAAATGCATAAAAATGTTTTTAATCTACAAGATTCTGGTCAGCCTACACCTTGAGAATAATGTCCAGTTCTGAACGTCATACAAGGAGTGTGACATCAGGGTGCCGGAATGAATCCAGAAGGAAAGCCATCAGAAAGTTCACTAAAATGGAAGGAAAGGATATAAACAGAAACTAGAGAAGCTAGAGCTCTTCTCATGTGAGACCAAAGTGACAGGAGGACAACTCTCTAGTGAAAAAGATTATTTCAGGGAAAAGTACAACATACATTCTGAAGAAGGACAGAAGAGAAAGGAGGGACACAGGCAGCAGGTTGTGGCTATCTACTTCCTTGATCTACAAAAGTACTTCCTCACAGACAGAGCTGTAGACCCATGGAATAGTAACTGGAATGGGTGGTAAAGAGTGAATGTATAGTGGCATTCAAGATGGACCATGGGAAAAGTAGAAAAAATAGTAAGGGTGAAAGTAGAGATGGAGGGAAGGTAGAATATTAAAAGCATTAAAAGGCAGCCATTAGTCAGGCTTACAACCTCCTTTTGCCTTCAAGCAACATAATGTAATGTAGCAGAATCACAAAAATTAAACTTTATATTACAACTACTTTAAATTCTATCGAAGACTAAGCATCTCCATTAATAGGAGAATTTACAAGGGTGTTTCTCTGAAAGCTGGTACTAAAAACAGCAGACAAAACATTGTTAGTGTTATGGAGTAACAGGGTTCAGTCTTTTCCAAACTGTAAAGGAATTCCTTCCAAAAATTTAATGGAGAAAACAAAAGTTGGAAGTTCACCTAAAGCAACAGACATACACAAGTTGAAGGTTTGGAACCCTAATGTTTCTACTCTGTGTCCTTCTAAATCAATCATACAGAGACTTGAACACAGATAGACATTCAAAACATATAGATACGCATATTATAACTACTCTTATTTAAAACCTTGCGAACCTTGCAATTTTTTTAGTCAAATGGATTGCATGATATTAACTCTTTATTCAGAGACCTACACTTTGTTTTCTTATTCCATCTCAGCAAGGAGCATTCCCCTTCTCAACTGCCTGTTCCTCTAGGCAAAATTGTCTTTTAATAATATCTTGCTAATACTAATCTCATCGGATATCAAACAGCGTATTAGAGATCTCCATATATTTTCCTGGTGTATCTACAGATTACATTCCTCCAGTGTCAATGCTGAAGATAAGAACTTGGATAACTGTTTTTCATGTGAAATCACTGCCAGTGTGGTTTCTAAGTGTGACCTGGAAGCAATTCCCTTGTTTTGAAAGACTTCTCTCTTCCTTACTTCGTATAACTATGGAGTTGGTATATGTATGTACAGGCTGTGGGGGACTTGCCCCTTACATGGGAGTGCAAGGGGTCTTGCTTCTCTAAAAAAAAAAAAAACACTTACTGGTTCAGTTTTCACCTTTTTCATATTTCGGACATGTGTTTGGTGATGCGGGTCCTGGGTGTTGTGTCAGTCAAGGTTTCATAATAGATCCAGTTCTCACATTTATTAATCAAATTTGGTAAGTCTCATAGTATATTTCATCCAAGATAAGTTGGCTTTCAATGCTAGATAGTAGGCTATTATTATTTTATTTTGTCTTTAAACACTAGATTATTGGTCATTATTGTTTTCTGAATTTTCTGTAATTGTGTGGTTGAATGGTTCAAATGCACACTTTAGATCTATGAATAGCACACTTGTTAGTTGGCTTATATACATGATAACAAGCTAGTAAGATAGCTATAGCTTACAATCAGTTCATCATAATGAGAAAGTCAAATCACACATGGTTAAACATACTTCTTATAGTACAATGCCAACGTACTTATGCAAAAAAAAGGTGAATATTACCAAAAGCCTGAATTGCGTACATGTGGTATATTTCTGGTGTATGCGGAGAGTATTCAGATAGATCCTTAATACCATTGTGCTGTTCTAAACAACACAGAGGAGATAACACAATGTGACTCAATGCTGATTCGGTATGCATGAAATCAATCACAGTGATATCACGTCAGCAAAAAGACTGCATAGTAAAACAATTTGTCTGCAATAATGGCAGTAATTGTGTTGCCGGAGTGGCTGCACTATGGGTTGTCATATGACCAAAGTGAAAGCTTTAAGAAGGTGGTGTGACTAACATTATATGTATTTCCATGTGCAATAAAATACCTCATAGCTGCATTACTGGCACTGAGAACAGCCCATACAAATCATCCACAACAAAGTGCCAAGTTATGTCATTATATACATGGGGAAGAAAAGGGGAGATAATAAAGTCTGAATCGGAAAAGTGCAAGCAGAAGAACAGACAGCAGACCAAAGTGAAGGAAAGATACATGGGTGGGAAGGAAATCAGAGAGAAAAGAGGGCATAAGGAAGGAAGCAGGGGCAAGAAAACGAACATGTAATACTAGACAGAGATGGCTGCAGAAATACTGACACAAGAGAACAGCAACAGTGGAGAGAAGCAGATTGACAGAGAGTGGGGAACTGGTGATGGGGAGGACTGAACTACAAACAGGGTATGTAGAGTGCCTAACCACCCAGAGGGTTAACCCATCAAGATATCAGTCACCTCCACTGCTGACATCATGGGTGAGTGCCATGTCTGGTAGCCCACTGGATGCAGCCAGGTAGCTGTGTAACTCAGCCTTACAAGCAGATGCTGCAGGATGCTAATTCTTGTGTAGAGCTTCTGCCCCCCATCATTACTAGCCATCCCAACTGCTACAGAGTGAACAAAGGGGACCCCTCTGGACAACTTTTAGATGAGAAACCTCTGCCCCCCCCCTCCTGAGAGGTGGCCACAGAGACCACCAGTGAGGACTGCAAGTCATCTTCCATAGGGTGACCTATATCACCCTACAGAGTGGTAAGCCTGGGGACTGCTGGTGACCCAACAGCAGGCACAGTAGCAACAGTAGCTCTAGTTGGCTACTGTCTGACCTCAGCTTGCACCACAGTTGACCTTCTAGAAAATGGGAACAAAGCAGAAACAAATGCTGCAGAATACTACATATCTGCTTGACAATTTATTAAAATATTAGAATCCAGACAGGTATAAACTGCACTTCCCCTTCTGGAGAACATGTTAACTATCAGATTCAATTCTATCTCCTCAGGTACTGTAAATCATAAAACAGCCAGTAAGCAGTAATGGCAGTGCTAAGTGTGGCTTGCATTATGGCAGTGATTCACAGATGATTACACTACAGCATCGCCTAAGTATAATCACCACACTATGAGGTACATTATTGTATGATAAAAAATGGCACCAGAATGCAGAAGACTATGTTGTAACAAGCAAGTGAGAAATAGCAAGGCAGTGGGTAACAGTTTTTACAGCCATAAGAGCTTAACTGTACACTTACCTTTGCACAGAGCCAGGGAGGCAGATAGGCTGATGTTCTTCTTATCTTATTAGGTCATTTACTGTTTATACTTCTAGTCCAGCAGTCTAATCAGCAGGTAGACCCTACAGTTTAACCTATGTACATTGCCTAGGTGTCTGATAGGCTAATATCCTCCTTCATCACTTATCAGACCCATTTAGTTTACTGCCTAAGTGTAAATAGGATGCACTTTCTTTTAATTCCCAACTATTTTAACCTCTATACTCCTTCTTTTCCAACAGTTTAGGTGGCAGATAGACTGTGCAACATACCTATGCACACAGCTTAGGTGTCAGATAGGCTATGGTGCTTCTCTTTTCTGGTCATTTTAATGCATAGCCTAGGTGCCAGGCTGCACTTTCAGTTCATTTTAACACACAGCCCAGGTGGCAGATAGACTGCGTTTTCAGTTAATTTCCTGACGTCATTGGTAGCTGATAAAGTACACTATCTTCCTCTGTCCGGAGCTTCTATTTTTTAATTGAGTGGAATATACTGGCTCTGTACTATTGGCAAAATTCAGACTGGAGTGTTTTTTTTCCCACACTTTCACCTCCTGTTATTAGGATAGAAAATACTTCATTACACTACTTACCATCAGTAGACTCCTACCAAACCTCTCTCTCCATTTTACCACTTCTATCACCCTCCAGGTACCCTGCTATATTATCTACTACACCTCTTGCACATTTTTCCATCCACTCTTTATATACCAGTCTTTATAATTATAACACAAATTATCTTTTAAACTTATAATGACAATTTTTAAGCTCTCAACACTTTTATTAGCATGCTGTCTACTATTTTATATATATCACTTTAGCCTTTGATCTTTTGCCTGCTTATCATATATGTCAGGAACCCTCCAGCCCTACTGAGGCCCACTACAAGCAAATAAGAATATATAATATACTGATTCATACCAGCAATAACCTCACTTATGTTACTAGGAAACAATTTCTACTGCGACCCATATTCATCCACAGGTCACCAATCCCCATGCTAAAAATTAAAGATCTTCTCTCAAAACCCCACTGTCTCCTACTCACATTTATACATTCAGGAAATATTCGCTCAAACCCAAGACCAGCCTAACTCAGCACCCAGTTATAGAATCCAATCACCCATCATATCAAAAATAAAGATCTTAAAATTGCTTGTCTTAATGCATGCAGTCTTAATAATAAATAGACCAATCTAGAAGCATGGCTGTTAACAGAAACTCTCCATATTATTGCTATATCAGAAACCTGGTTGAAGGATGACTGCTGCCCCCTACTTTTATTTTTAGACAATATTATGGATATAATGACAACACACCAGGCCCTAGATCTAGTGGTGGTGTTTCAAATCTAATCAAAAGAAAGACCTCAATTACCATTGTGGATTGCACCAATGCTTATACTACCGATGACAAGAGTCCCAATTGGGTGCTCTCTCACATCACATTAAGTGGGCATACTCACATGTGGATTGTGGATTGCTGCAGTTTACATCCCACTATCCTCCTCTGCCTCTGTTTTACTTAATACTCTGCAACATATGTTCCCTAAATGTATGCATAATCAAAGAGTTGATTTTGGTGATTTTTATATCAATGCTATTGGAAAAGACTCTCTGGCTCTGAATAAAATGTTGCACTAATTTAGCGTGGCCCAAACAAAATAGGCTCATAGTCTAACCAACAAAAAATAGGTGCATTCACCCTGAAATACTCCCCAATACTCAGTGACCACTCACCCATTAAATCCATTTTGTCTTCAGAACATATAAAAACTTCCTCAGATAAATAAAGGAAGATGTCCTCTCCCTAACAGTAAGCTTCCAAAATGTCAACACCATCCTCAGTGCTATATTACACTCCCCTGTATGTCATGTCTGAAAACTACCTCTGCTTTAGAATTTTTCAGTACAAAATTGACCACAATTTAGGATACATTGTGCCCTCTTACAAAAAGAAGGCTTGGACCACAGAGTTGCCCGTAGCTTTCAGTGGATATTAAAAATTAATGTAAACCCGGAGATTCAGCCTGTAAGAACTGGAAAAGGAACATTGACAATACAAAGCTACACCAAGCTTTTCTGAGTTTAAGGAAAGAAATAAAAATTGCAACAAATACTGCAAAATCCCTGTACCTTAGACAGAAACAGGAAGCAAACTGGTCTAGACCTAATCTGTTTTGGAGAGAAATATAATGCTTAGCAAGGACATTAAGTAACTCTTCAGTTACCAAAAATAAACCAATATTATTGAATCACTCCACCATTGCCGGTGACTATGTTCACTTCTTTCAGTCCATTATAACCAACATAACTAAAGCCTTTCCATCAGTTTACTCCTCCATCAATGAAGAACAAGAACCTTCATCCCCTGGTCTATCCCCTCAAACCTCTTATACAACAAACAGGCCTAGACCCTACTTCACAAACATAACAAATCAGGAACTAAATTCAACAAACTTCATCCCACCTTCTTAAGGCTCATGACTGAAAAAATTGCTAGCATCCTTACTTATATCCTTAACCCTTCTCTCTCTCTCTCTCTCTCTCTCTCTCTCTCTCTCTCATTGTCTCCACAACAAGTGTCCCAGCACCATTCAAGCACTCAGGTATACCCCATCTATTTAAAGTCACTTCTCCTAATAGGTTGAAGGATTATAGACCTATTTCTACCCTGTGCCATATTACTAAAATATTTAACAAACTTTTATACAAGCAGCTACTTAAGTTTATCAACAGCTATTCCCCATTATGTGATGCACAGCATGGCTATCACAATGCCTTCAGTACCTTTACTGCCCTGATGATGGCCACTGATACCATTTATTGCAGCCTGAATGATGGACTTATTATAGCAGTCTCTTTGCTGACATGGCAGGGACTTTTGAAACCATCAATCATACACTTTTTTCTCAACAAAATCAAAAGACTCAGCTTTGGAGATAACACTAGTTGTTGATATCATTGTTATCTAAAGGCAGATCCTTCCAAGTCCATAGCAATGTCTCATAATGTGCTTCTGTTAAACTTAATTCTGGTGTACATCAAGGGTCTGTGATAGGTACTCTTCTCTTCTCTCTGTCTCTGTCTCTCTATCTCTCTGTCTTTGTTAATGATCTACCCCTACAATTACCAAATCTTAAGTTAATAATGGCTGCAGATTATATGCTGCTCTTACAGTGCAATGCTAGGCACTCTAACCTGGAAACCAAGTTACAGGACAATTTCACTTAATTATGCACCTGGTCCACTGCTAACAAACTATTAATTAACCCTTTGAAAACCAATGTTATGGTCTTTACTTCAGCCAATAAATTATCCACTATCCTTCATATTCTCTTAACAGGTCTTAATGGGAACATAACACATAATGTCTACTGTACAGAGATACCGAAGTGTAATTTTTGACCTACCCTTTCATTTTCCACACAAAGCTTTGCAACTAATAAAGTCTTTGCTCAATTAAACTATGTTACAGTATCAGTCCTGTCCTTTCACCCACTGCTCGCAGGGCCATTGCCAAAAATATTTTAATACCCAAATTGGAATATGGTCTTCCTTTTCTCATTATGCATTCAGCCCAGAATACTCACATAATATAGACTACTGAGAATAAAATATGCAGATTCATTCTGTTAGCAGACCCCCAAATGCACCATTGCAATTTGCCAAAAAGATTGCAATTGGCTCTCAGTGACAGATTGGGCCAATCTTTTTATAAGTACTTTAATTTACAAGGTTCTAAAACATGGTCACTGCTCCCTCTAAGGGTGAAACTAACTTTACAAGACAAACCTTATGTACTCAGAAGTA
This sequence comes from Protopterus annectens, assembly GCF_019279795.1. NCBI lineage: Eukaryota > Metazoa > Chordata > Ceratodontiformes > Protopteridae > Protopterus > Protopterus annectens. Next base: position 497,887,235 of record NC_056738.1, read on the forward strand.
TACAGGACACCAATTTTCCTCTAGTGTGCCCCCCTCACAACTATTACATCCACCTCCCATAACCCCTATACCTGTGCAACTCTTGATGTCCCTGTAACTATACCCCACCACTCCTGTGCAGATGATTTTAAATGTGTCCTGTCCACCACACTGGCTTATGTGAATAAGTTAATGTCTGTTGTGCAGCATGGTCAGACTGCACTGCACTGCATAGCTTGGGTGTGTTAATGCATCCATCAATTCAAAACCCTTTTCCCCATTTTTGCACAAGGAGTCTGGATGTCAATGCATCAGTTTTATTCTATGCTGTACATGTCATGGATCATAGTTATGGTCCACATACCACTACTTTACAGGTGTTGCTATGTACTGAGCTAGTCTCTACCTCACAGAGGGTACCATGGCAGTGAGGGCCACCAATGACTCCTCTCAGTGTTTATAATCCACTGCTGCCACAGGTTCATAGGTGATTAGTAGGCTAATGCCACAAGATCCTTTACAAGCCAAGCCAATAATGCCCAGGATATGACAATATTATATTTTAATTCCCCTGATATGGGATGAGGTAGTATCAGGGTAGTGGGTCTTTGGGTGCTGGAGCCCTGAGTCATTTTACAGACTGCCTCTGTCTCTAAGGGACATGGAGAGGAGTTTATATCAAAACATCAAAAGCAGACTTTATCAAAGCTGACATCATCGAACAGGCATCATCGAACGCTGAAAACATCGAATCCCTCTCAATGGTAAGTTCAAATGGGGACATCACACTGTAAGGGTGTAGGCAGGGGGGGCAAGCCCCCCTGCATCCCCCACACCCTCCACTACTTAAATATACCAACTCTGAGACTGTGCTACAGTGTAGGAAATGAAAATCTTCTGTTTCTGCACTGTAGTGCACCAAAGTGTGATCTCGGGAGTGGTATACCTAAGTGTCAGGGGGTGCATGGGGTGCAGGAGAGGTCCCCCCCCCCTGCATGGAGCAAGTTGTCGTTCATCTGCACTCCACAATTGTTTTCCCCAACTTCGATGTTTCAGCCTTCGATGATTTCAGTTCAATGATATCAGCTTCAATGAAGTCTGCGTTCGATGTTCTGATATAAACCCCATGGGGAGTACCCCAGGAGTGAAGTTATGGTTCCCCATCCATTTGTCCAAACTCTTTATGAAGAGAGTGAGGGACAGGCTTTGCTTTACAGAAATGACAAGTTTATTCCATAAACGAGGTAGTCTTTGGGATACAAATCTGTCTCTCCAGCAAGTTCTGTTAGAGTCACAAATAAGGTTCAGGTCCATGGAACGCGTAACCCTCATATAATTTTTCTTGCGAATATGTAACATTTTCATCAGGATTGAATCAGAGAATGTCTTGTAGGTCAGGCATAAGTCCCCTCTCAATAAACGATATGAGACAGAGCAAAGGGATAGGGCCTTTAGTCAGTCTGCATAAAATGTGTGTCTTACGCTTTGTATTTTTTTAGTGAGAAACTTCAAGGGCAGCTCCAATTGGTGTAAGTGCCTAGTTAAGTACATGCAGAAGGGACCATCATACTTGATTATGGGTCTGATGATTGCTAAGTATGATGGCACTTTGACTTCCTTTGATCTTAATGCCATGCCTTTACTTATAAGTTGAGCCACACAGAAGGATTTCCTCACTACCGTAGCTACCTGGTGGTCAAAGTTTAGGTTACACTCTGTGTTCCTAGGTCCCTCACCACTGGGTCTACTTTTAGAGGTGTGCTATCAGTTTTCCAAAGGGTATGACGAAGCATTTTTTAGCATTTAGTCTCAGACTATGGTTGTTTGTCATTTTTAGGCATATTTGTAGGATGTCAACATCATCTGGGGGTTCAGTGTTTGCTCCCAGGTTACAGTCATCAGCAAACCTGGTGAGCCAGAGGCCCCCAACACTGGCCTTCACTTCAGAGAAGTACATACCAAACATGAGGGATCCCAACACTGAGCCCTGTGGGACACCACTAGCAGCAAGTTTCTTATCAGAAATGGATTCACCTATCCAGACAACATGTGTCCTATCAGTGAGTCAGTTGGCTATCCATCTGATGATGTAGGGGTTTATGCCTAACTCAGTAAGTTTATCTATGATAACCGAGTGGGGGATTGTTTTGAGTTGAAAGTTTTGGCCAGGTCTAGATAAACTGTGTATACAATTTTTACCCTCATCCATGGCTCTGGTGACTTCCACGAAAAAATCCACCAGACTGAGCAGGCAAGACCACCCTTTGACAAAGCCAAATTGGGTCAGGATGAGTATTCAGAGAGTTCCTATGTCATTATCGATCAGGTCGATGATAATTCTCTCCATGGGCTTGCAGATAAAATTGGTCTGTAGTTCCCTGGGTCAGTTGATGGGCCCCCCTTGTGCAGATGGATGACTGTTGTAGTCCTCCATTCCTCTGGGACAAAGCCCATCTAGAGGCTGTGGTTAAAAGGGTTTCTAGTGGCTCTTATAGATTCTGTTTTAAGCTATTTAAGAAGCATCCTGGAATGTTGTCAGGACCCATGGAGACTGTGTTTTTGGCTTTAGTGAAACCAGTAAGGACCTGTCCCCTAGTAATGACTGGTAGGGGGATGGTTGCAGGTATTTCTTTGGGTGTGTTAGGAGGTAATGGGGCAGAAGTTTGAACTGAACTTATCGACCAGCAGGTTTGCTATAGTTTCAGGCTGGTTCATGATTAACTCGGCACATTGCTGTGCATTTTCCCTGAGGTTAAGAACATAATTAAAAAAAAGCCTTATGGTTATCTTTCACTTGGGAGTTTATATTTGCCTCATAGTTTACTTTGGCAGATTTGATTAGCTCTCTAATTTATTTGTCTAGACTGGTGAGTGCCTATTTGCACTGTTTTGTCTGTCCCTTATTGGCTTTGGAGAGGATTTTTTTCCTTTTGTTGAATAGCTTATTTATGCTAGGGGCCCACCAGGGTAGTGTATTTTTGCCAGCAATCATAGGTTTGACTCGGACAGGTACTGCCTCCTCTATGCAGCTATGAATGTGGTTGTACAGTGCTTTTGTGTACAGCTCAGAGTAGGCCTCAGTGTCATCTGGGTTTGGATGGGCTTGGAAGTTTAATACGCTGTCACTTAGTTTCAGGTAATTGGCCTTGGCAAAGGTTTTTACAGGTTTGGAGTTTGATGGGGGTTCTAAGTTAGTTTTAATACTAAAGGAGATAATTTTGAGGTCAGCTCTTACCAGGGAGGAGTTAATGCATGAGAGGGAGCAGCATCCCCTCATGTCCGTGAGTACTAGGTCTATGATATTTCTACTTTTTGTTGGGGAGCTAACTAGTTTCTCCAGGGTGTTTGCATTGATGAAGTCCAAAAACCTCTGAGCAAGTGAATTATGGGTTGTATACGTCTCCCAGTTTATGGAAAGGGAGTTGATGTTATCTATAAGTATGGTGTTAGGCTAAATGTTAGGAGACTGCAGTAGGTTTAGGTAAGAAGTGTGGTTTTCCAGACTCATGTTAAGGAATCTGTAGCTAGCTAGGATATGATAGAGGGTCACACCTATGGTTAGCTGGGCATGGAGCAGCTCAAGCGAGTCATGTTGTTGGACCAGTTTTGCAATGTACTTTTCCTTTATGAACACTGAGACACCTCCTCCCTTTGTTTTATTCTGAGCTGAAGGGAATCAAAATGTATGAAAGGTATTGTAGCCTTTGATAGCCAGGGTGCTTTCCATGGTTTTCAACTATGTTTCCTTGACTGCACATATGTCTGCACCCTCCAAGGTGAAGAGTGCTTTCAGGGAGTGCAGTTTTTTATTTAAACTCTTAGTACTGAGTATCAGTACCTTTAGGTAGCTGTGAGTGATTTTTGTTATGTTGGAGGGTTTAACAGCTTAGCACGGCCTAAAAAAGGAACTATGGTGATAGATAAAGTTTTTTCCAATATCCGGAAGCCAAGTGGTGATAACTGCAAACAATTTCCGGCAAAGCATTGTGGTTTGTTAATCATGTCTCCCCAGGCTGATACATATTGGATCCCCTTGTTGTGTCACCAGAAAGAAAGCCAGTTGTTGAAGTCAGTCATTTTTGCTGCTACTCTGGCAGCATTATTGCTGAAGATAGGATGCTACTCAAGGCTAGATTCATACCTGCCTGGGACACATATTCAGAGAGCTCCATCATGTCTCTCTTCATGTAGTCAAGTGATGTACATCTTAGGTTGTTTATGCCCACATGGGCTATGACCATGTCATACTGGTACTTGTGGCTTAAAGGCCTAAGTGCATGCATGATTTGGCAAATCCTGGCCCCATACAGACAGTTCACTATGATCTTCTCCTTGTTTAGCCTGGTAAGTGGGACATCAGTATGTTTTACAATGGAATGCCCAATAACTAGGATGTTTGGGTGTGTGATGTGTTGCCTTATAGGATGGAAGTGAGGCTACTATGATTTTCAGAGTTATGTTTTGTGCGACATACTGTCTTTTTTGAGTGTGTGCTGGGCCACTGAGAGATACTTTTCAGAGGTCTTTGAGGTTTGGGTAGATTACAAGTGAGAACTCCACATATGTGGGTCTATGTGTTTGTTCTTTAGTGTTGGTAGTAAGTGTTTTGGGTGTAATGCTGACAACCTGGTTTGCATTTTTCATGTGTGTGTGTGTGTGTGTGTGTGTGTGTGTGTGTGTGTGTGTGTGTGTGAGAGAGCTTTGCCTCCAATGACATTGTGTATCTACATCTCTCACACACTGTGTTTGCCTGTTCTAAAATTAAATGGTTGTCAGTGAACATGAGGCAGTTACCAGACTGCCTCAGGATGCCCATATCCACCAGACCAGAAAGAGACATGACAGGGTAGTGCCTATCCATTATACCAGATGCTTAGTAGTTGGGAAGCAGTAGGGGATAGTCACTTAAAGGACTATGTGAAATTATTTAGTAGTATATTAGATGACTTGCAGTAGTGCTGCCCTCTGTGCAAACTGACAGCTCTTTGAACAGCTATGCACAGTGGGAGACAATGGAGACCATTTCCTAATAGGCTATTAAACTGCAGAGGTTTGCTAAAATAAAGAGTACTGGTAACCACATTTGTGCAATCTGCATACTGTGCATATGTCCTTATGTCTGTTGTAGCACGATCGTACTATGTGTGTCTCCAAATTGCCCTCTCCTTGTGCAGTGCTGCTCATACCATTATTTCATGTAAGAGTGTGTGCTATTTGTGTCTGCATGGCACATAATATTCAGAGATAATAGCTTTGTTTCTAGGCGGGCATTGTAATTTCTAAACAAGCTTAACAATATAAGTACACTGTTGGAATGCTATTTATCTTGCTAAATTCTTATTTAAGGTATGATATTTGCATTCAGCAAGTTAAAGTTACTTGGGTAAGAAGATAAAAAGCTAGTATCACATTCATTCCATTTTTAAAATACTGTACTGGGAAATAAAGTCAATTTTACAGTTTCTAGTAGCACCTGTGCATTATCACCGAAAGTTGCAACTGCTTCAGTCCATATAGTTCATACTGAACAGAGTACCGATATCTTCATTATTCTCATACTGAACAGAGTACAGATATCTTCATTATTCTCATACTGAACAGAGTACAGATATCTTCATTATTCTCATACTGAATACAGATATCTTCATTATTCTCATACTGAACAGAGCACAGATATCTTCATAATTCTCATACTGAACAGAGTACAGATATCTTCATTATTCTCATACTGAACAGAGTACAGATATCTTCATTATTCTCATACTGAACAGAGTACAGATATCTTCATTATTCTCATACTGAACAGAGCACAGATATCTTCATTATTCTCATACTGAACAGAGTACAGATATCTTCATTATTCTCATACTGAACAGAGTACAGATATCTTCATTATTCTCATACTGAACAGAGCACAGATATCTTCATTATTCTCATACTGAACAGAGCACAGATATCTTCATTATTCTCATACTGAACAGAGTACAGATATCTTCATTATTCTCATACTGAACAGAGTACAGATATCTTCATTATTCTCATACTGAACAGAGTACAGATATCTTCATTATTCTCATACTGAACAGAGTACAGATATCTTCATTATTCTCATACTGAACAGAGTACAGATATCTTCATTATTCTCATACTGAACAGAGTACAGATATCTTCATTATTCTCATACTGAACAGAGTACAGATATCTTCATTATTCTCATACTGAACAGAGTACAGATATCTTCATTATTCTCATACTGAACAGAGTACAGATATCTTCATTATTCTCATACTGAACAGAGTACAGATATCTTCATTATTCTCATACTGAACAGAGTACAGATATCTTCATTATTCTCATACTGAACAGAGTACAGATATCTTCATTATTCTCATACTGAACAGAGCACAGATATCTTCATTATTCTCATACTGAACAGAGTACAGATATCTTCATTATTCTCATACTGAACAGAGTACAGATATCTTCATTATTCTCATACTGAACAGAGTACAGATATCTTCATTATTCTCATACTGAACAGAGTACAGATATCTTCATTATTCTCATACTGAACAGAGTACAGATATCTTCATTATTCTCATACTGAACAGAGTACAGATATCTTCATTATTCTCATACTGAACAGAGTACAGATATCTTCATTATTCTCATACTGAACAGAGTACAGATATCTTCATTATTCTCATACTGAACAGAGTACAGATATCTTCATTATTCTCATACTGAACAGAGCACAGATATCTTCATTATTCTCATACTGAACAGAGTACAGATATCTTCATTATTCTCATACTGAACAGAGTACAGATATCTTCATTATTCTCATACTGAACAGAGTACAGATATCTTCATTATTCTCATACTGAACAGAGTACAGATATCTTCATTATTCTCATACTGAACAGAGTACAGATATCTTCATTATTCTCATACTGAACAGAGTACAGATATCTTCATTATTCTCATACTGAGCAGAGTACAGATATCTTCATTATTCTCATACTGAACAGAGTACAGATATCTTCATTATTCTCATACTGAACAGAGCACAGATATCTTCATTATTCTCATACTGAACAGAGCACAGATATCTTCATTATTCTCATACTGAACAGAGTACAGATATCTTCATTATTCTCATACTGAACAGAGTACAGATATCTTCATTATTCTCATACTGAACAGAGTACAGATATCTTCATTATTCTCATACTGAACAGAGTACAGATATCTTCATTATTCTCATACTGAGCAGAGTACAGATATCTTCATTATTCTCATACTGAACAGAGTACAGATATCTTCATTATTCTCATACTGAACAGAGTACAGATATCTTCATTATTCTCATACTGAACAGAGTACAGATATCTTCATTATTCTCATACTGAACAGAGTACAGATATCTTCATTATTCTCATACTGAACAGAGTACAGATATCTTCATTATTCTCATACTGAACAGAGTACAGATATCTTCATTATTCTCATACTGAACAGAGTACAGATATCTTCATTATTCTCATACTGATTAGAGTACAGATATCTTCATTATTCTCATACTGAACAGAGTACAGATATCTTCATTATTCTCATACTGAACAGAGTACAGATATCTTCATTATTCTCATACTGAACAGAGTACAGATATCTTCATTATTCTCATACTGAACAGAGTACAGATATCTTCATTATTCTCATACTGAACAGAGTACATATATCTTCATTATTCTCATACTGAACAGAGTACAGATATCTTCATTATTCTCATACTGAACAGAGTACAGATATCTTCATTATTCTCATACTGAACAGAGTACAGATATCTTCATTATTCTCAGAACTTGAATTCCCATTCATTATATTTTGTAAAAGTACGTCATGCAATCTGTCATGGTGCTGTTATCCAATGTCATAAATATCTAATAATTTGGCTGTAAAAAGTCATATAACTATTTAATAATTTGAGTGTTGTACAGCCATTCAAGCTCCAGCTGCTTGAAATCTACTAACTCACAGCCGGGGAATTGAAAGACTATTATTTCGACTGGCAAGTTGCTCAGGCTTGAACTTGAGAGTGAGTTCAGCCATGCAGCTGCTGCACCATCTGCTCATGTCCTGGGAGATGGGTGGAAGCAAGTTCTCACTGCAGAACAGGTAAGTGGGGAAGGGGAGTGCAGATGTTGCTATTAGGTTTAGGGAAGAGGATGGCAAGTGTAGTGCAGACTTTAGGGCTAGAGAGGGGGAAAGGGATTTTATGTTTAGGGACCGATAGGGACTTTAGGGTTGGGGGGATGGGGATTTATATTTAGTGAGCAATTGCAGAAGGGAATGAAAAAGAGATTTTAGGTTTAGGTACTGATCCGGAGTTTAGGTTTATGGAGTGGGAAAGGGGGGTTTAGGTTTAAGGAGTAATAGGAACTTTAGGGTTGGAGGATGTGGATTTTAGATTTAGGGAGTGATCCATAATAGGAGGGGGAAGGTATTTCTGTTTTAGGGAATGATCGAGACTTTATGATTAGGAAAGGGAAGGAGATTTTAGGGTCTGAGAGGGATGGGACCTTAGGGTTAGGCTGAAGGTTCTGGTAGGGATAGTTAGCTTTTTAGAAAATGAGTTAGTGAGACTTATAGCACTTACCAAAATGAACTAGTGGCAATGAGGACATGTGCCATGAGCACATATAGTAGACACTAATAATTTTGATGGGTGCTGAGACCATTAATTCTCAATGAAAACAATAAAGTAATATGCATATTTTAGACAGTAAGATGTTGTAGTTACAGCATGATGTGATTGCCTACCAGATATAGTCATTTGCAATCCAAAACTTTGTCATAACTCTAAGAATAAAGTCATCTCAACATACAGTCTAAGTTTTTAAAGAAAACAAGACTAACAAAAATTTGGTGATACTACATAACGGAATGGATTTTCACCCCTACCACCACCTTAATCATGTGCACTAACCCTAACATTAACACTAGCACTAATGATAACCCTACCACTTTCTCAACTCCAACCCTAAATATTACCTTTTCCCCTAACATTATCATTATACAAGGCACTGACACACACACACACACACACACACACACACACATATATATATACACACAAACATAGGCACACACATACACACACACACACACACACACACACACACACACACACACACACGCACACACACACACACACACACACACACACACACACACACACACACACACACACACACTCACCCTGCTAAACCTATCCCTTTATCCAGCCCTTATTCTAGCATTAGTCTATATATATATATACATATATATATATATATATATATATATATATATATATATATATATATATATATATATATTCACAGGCACACTCCCACACCCAATGCCAAAGCTTTCACTATGTCCAAAAGCTTTGGTATAACAAAAAAAACTTAATCTTCATGCAAGCACAGCTCATATACCACATATAACAGTGGCACAACAAGTAGCACACTCACCTTTTGAGCAGAAGATTATGGATTCTATTCCCACACCAAGAAGCTGGATTGCTGGCACTGCAGTGTAGCACAAGGTGGGTGCTGCACTCCAGAGTGTGTTGTCCTTTGGATAAGATATTAAACCGAGGCCTCACCTGCTTGAGTCAGTGATAGCTTAAGTGGATGTAAAAGATCTCACAGCATCTATCAAAGGGAAATTGATTTAAATTTTACCATAACAATATATATATATATATATATATATATATATATATATATATATATATATATATATATGAAAAATAATAATATAACAAGAAAAATAGACAAAAGGCAAAAAAAAAAAGAAATAAAACAGAGAATTAAACATGAAATTCAAACAGAATTTCCCTACCCTTTTTGCCGGAGCCATTTTTGTAACTTATGCAAAATAAGCTCACAAGTCCACAATTTATTATAAAATCCATAACTCACTAATAGCAATTTTATCATAAACATGTCTAGTTTGCCTAGAAGGAAGAGAATAAACTACAAAGAGTAAAGTTTCCATCTCTGAAGAACTCAAAGAAATAAGAATTATAATGGTGATAAATTTTCTGCCAAAAAACATGAGCTCATGGACAAAGCAATAAAGCAAGTTCAAGACTTTCTTCTACCAGACAGATGACACATAATTGTAAAAACACCTTATACTTCAACAAGCCTTTCAAAGGTAATGTTCCCAACAAAACTCTCCCCAATAAATCTTTCATTTCCACAACAGATTTAAAATGTTCACATCTTTCAGCTATACTCACTCGTAAGGGATCACTTATAGTCAACCATGTTTTTTTTTTATAAAAAACCGCATGCATAATAGATACATGCCATGTAACTCTATTAGGGATAATAGTATCCACAACAAGTTTCCAGTCCAAAAATGTATTACATCCATACAAATTTTAATCAGAACTCCTCCTCAGTTTCCTAAACAAACACCTTCCCACCGAGCAACACACTTATTCCACAATATGCTACCTTAGTTTTAGTCAACAGAAAATGGAGATGAAAAGAACTCATATAGACAATAAGACTTTTTAAACCCAAACCTCCATCTTCTGATTATATAACACATTATGTCTAACAGGATTCAAACTACTACTCCAAACAAAAGAAAAGTATAGCTCAGACAACCATTTTTCTATGATTTTGGAATAGGAAATACAGCCCCAAATAACTCAACTTACTCAATACAACAGAATGTAACAAATAAACCTTTTTCTTAAATGATAAATTATATGCTTTCCATCTATTTAAAACACAATTAATGGGTGAAATAAGAGTATTCCAACAAGCCAAATGCTCCTGTTCTCATCCAAATCTCATATCTAGTTTAGTAATAGTATCGGATGCCACTAAAAAAGTTGACTGTCCTTCCACAAAACCAAAAACTTTATAATTATCTATATTAAGAAAATAAACCATCTCATAGAAAAGCTCCAGTTTTTCAAATGTCACAGAGAGCCATAGAGAAGAATTTAAAGTAAGAGTAAGATCATCTGCATATGACACACAGAGTGGTAAATAGAATCCATTCATGATCTCAAATCTACTCTAAGCAATAGTTCTCATACTCTCTAGTATAGCTGACATAGTAAGACTAAACAAAAAACTACTCAAGGGACATGGGACAACCTTGTTGGCCCCATGAGATGTCAATGTAGTCTTCCCAAGCCAACTACGAACAAGAGGCTGTAGCAAAGACAGCTGATAGATGCATCTAATAATAGCTACAGATCTTCTGTTCACATTATAAACTGATAAAATACTCAATAAAGTATCAAGAGCCAAAGAAGCAAACATCTCACAAATATCACAGGCCAAAACTACAGCATTTTTCTGCAAAGAAATAATACTAGGGATTACTTCTCTGACAAGTAACAATAACTCGTATATTTTCCCTTTGATACAATATACACTATTATAAAAGTTACTAGACAAAGATTGACATAATCTGGCCTGCAACATTTTACAAAAGAGTTTATAATCAATATTATTCAGTGTAAGTAATCACCAAGTTGACACATTCACTTTATCACCCTTCTTTTTTTATATAAAATGAATAATACCCCTAAAAATATCTGCAGCTATATTGTCAGTAAATAACCATTCATTTAAGAGCTGTCAAAAAACCTTTCTCCTAGAATCATCCATAGTCATATAAAAATCATATGATATACCATCTGGCCCAGGAGAGTTATCCTGCTTAACAAATTTTAATACAGCCTGTAATTTCAACATTTTAATCTCCCGATGTAAAACAGAGTTTTCAGCATCAGTCAAAGGGTACACACACCACTCTGGTAGTGTAACATCAAAAGGAGAATACTTATTTTTCACAAAGAATTTTACAGCAGATAAAATGCCACATTGAGATGTACACAATTCACCATTATAATCTTTCCAAAAGTGCACTAACTGTCTCCTTTAAATATTTTACAATTAAAAAATATATATATCAGACTTAGTGTGGCTTAGAGCATATCACTGCTTAAAGAGCAAAATATTTGTTTTTTGTATAGTAAAAGTATCCAATAATTTTTTGAAAAGGCATCTGATTTTTTTTCTGGTAATAAACTGCCTTCAAAACCAGTGTTAACAAATGTATATTTCTTTTGTGCACACAAAATATACCTTTCAACTTTATACAGATTTGTACTTCTTAAAAGCAATCCACCAACTACAAGAATCATATAAAGAAAAAAAAAAGATAAATGTTGAATCCATAGGACATTTTCTTCGTACAACCAAAAGTCATATTGCAAAGTCCAACCAGTAAGTTTCTTTAAACTTCTAACTTTCTTAATAGCATCACAAAGCAATACAACATAAAACAGAACTGCAGCATGATCAGTTGATAAAGGCTCTAGTCTGTGGCATTGCAAACTCAGCTCCCTAGAATAAGCAAAGAATTCAGTGTCAGTACATAAAGTACCTTTTTATAAATGTTACCAATGTATGGATTAGGCAGTAAATGCCTACAATGTAAAACTTTTAAAATGGATGTCTCTACCAATTTTACCAGAACTTAAGTGACAATTGAAATCTTCCAAAAGCAAGATAGAAAAATTAATTGTCAGATAACACTTCAGCTTTTCAAATATTCGCTTCCTCTCTTTCATTTTAGCAGGAGCATACACACATTAAACAAAATAATTGTAAATTAAATTTGAAATCACAAACAACAATACTGCCTGGGACAACTACAATACTATCAAATAGTTATAAATGATGTTTATATAATAAAATGATGACATTACAAGTATCTGTACCAAAAGACCCAAGGATATGGACATTCCAACAATTCTGAAATTGATGACCAGAAATGAATGTATGAATATCTAATAAAAATATTGACACTAATAATATCACAAAAATTTATAACTAAGAATTGATGCTTTTTATTTATAATAATACTATTAACATTCAAACAGCAGAAACTAATTTTAACCCCTTCTTTTTTACTGGTATTTTTAACAGCCTTCTTTCCTTCCTTTTCTCTCTTTTTACTTGTGAACCAGTAGTAATAGGAGTAGAATTAGCACCATCACGAAAATCAGCATCTAAAACATGGCTAATAATAGTATCATATTTATTATAAGCAAAAAACAAAGTACCAGTGGTGTAGGTGAATGGTCCTTCTCCACAAACTATCAGCAATATCCAAAAAAAGAAGAAGAAGGTACCAGACCACAGCCAAATCGATCATAAAATTTATTGCACAGAAGATAAAAACCAGGTTAGTGCTTTCACAGCCTCAAAGCTGCTTCATCAGACAATACATCCATCCAACTGCCTTTATTTTAAACTAATTACAACCAATGCGCAAGCATCTCCAATTAAGCACATAGTTATGTTTAAAGCAATAACACTATTACTGACACATTTTAAAATACTCAGTATAAAAATGTATATATACTAATATTAACCTTTATATAACTAAATGTTATATAAAAAAGCTATATACATATAACAAAAAACAGATATGTACAATCTTAACAATGCAAATAACACTTTATAACTAATTGGTCACCTTCTAAGTGGTCTATTGGATAGAATGGGCTGGATAGAAATTTTATCATTTAATCCCCTGCCCATAGTGGCCCTCATCCCTATTATCCACTCTAATTCCTTGGTTTCCACTATAGTCCTAAACTTAAATGTATGTTGTATTCCCATTTCCATCACATGTTTTGCAAGGGCATTCATTTCTGCTTGTCAATAGTATGACAATTACAAACTATTTATAGTAGTGGGAAGTTCATTCAACCGGACACTAGGAATGAACTTAGTTTTAGGCTTAAAGCAGATTGTAACACTACTAATATTGTGTATTTGGCTTATTGCATTATCTGCCAATCATTTTATGTGGGCATGACTACTCGCAGATTTAGAGACCGCATAAGATATATCTAGACAAGCAGAGGCAGTTGGATGGATGTAATGTCTGATGAAGCAGCTTTGAGGCTGTGAAAGCGCTAACCTGTTTTTTATCTTAGTGCAATAAATTTTATGATCAATTTGGCTGTGGTCTGGTACCTTCTTCTTTTTTGGATATCATATTTAGGTACTTCCGTATTATCGCAACCAGATTTTATGACATGGTATACTTTCTTCTCTTTTACTAAAACTACAACAAATAAGTGTAATCAGGAAGGGTGAACTGTTAAAACGTATTCTAGGATATTGGTGGCGGGTTTGTAAGATGATTAAGGGTTAAAATTTTAGACTTTGCAGGTAGCGTGCTTTAAAGACTTAAAGCGGTGAATTCAGCGAGCAGCTCGGTCTTCAGATATTAGTCTCAAGTCTGCACTCCTGCTTTCTGCTGTTGTAAACGACAAATCGGAATGGTAAGTTAACTTCAGTTTTCCACAGCAACTCATCACTTTTACTCCGAAACAGAAAACAACACTGAAATCCTCCTCAATGGGATAGCGGTGTGTAAGACTGATATTAACCTACCATTCAGAGTGCTTTGCAGCAGCAGAAAGCAGGACTCCAGACTGGAGGCTAATAATCTGAAGACTGAGCTTCTTGGTCCGCCAAACAGAAAAACGGAAAAGCCACATTGGTGTTAAACTGATGTCAAAGATACTATTAGGAAAGTACCGTACATTTTGTACACTTTCACAAAAAGCCTTAAGGAGGAGCTTGATTTTCCAAATCGTGCTTAAAACACATAGAGGATTACAGTCGCCCTGAATCTGTGGTCAGTGTAATAGAGCTCATGGTTCTATGTGCTGTCTTTAAAAACAAATGCATGCATGAAGAAATATTTGTCCCTCTCGCAGTTGGCTGCCAAAGTCTGGCTTCCGTTTCTTCTTCCTGCTCATCTTTAACTGGCAAAACCTATCAGTAGGAGTCAACAGACACCACCTTACTCAAACATTCACTCCTTTCAAGAAAACATAAGGAATTAGGCAGCGTTACAAATCTGGTTGCGATAATACTTAAGTACCCATATTTATTATTCTTACCATCAGAGTGCATTACATTGGTTGTCATTTCTGTAGCAAGACGTGTATCCATAAGAGTCTTATCATGAGCTACCATGTCTTCTGTGGCAACCTGTATAACAGAAGTATTTTCCACTGCTTTTAGAGCCAAAAATATCTGGACAGTCAAACCAAAAATGCCTTGCCTTTGTACTTTTCCCACAAAACTTTTCACAATTATGAACTGAATATCCATGCTTACCACACAGCTGACATTTTCGTTTATCACAATTATTAAGTAAATAATGCAAAGCTCCACAGAAAAAAACAAGTCCTTGGTTGACCTTTATACTGTGCATAAGCTTTACATCCATTGACCATAATAACACTAGGAATATGATGAACAATCCCCCCTTCATTATGTAAAATGACTAGAACATTCCACCCACCAGTCCACACATCTGTCATTTAAACTTTTGACAATATCATGAACCACTGCACAACAAGAATAAAAATAAATGTTCAAATCCATTTCATCAATAACAACAGTTCTAAATTGAAGAAATAATTTATTCTTAAAAGAAAGATTTACTCCACAGTCATAATCCTTCCATGGAGAACAAAGTTTCTTTAAATCACACTGTTTATGGAAATGCTCTACAACAGCTGAATTTTCCAAAGTTAAATCACGATAGGAATCTTTCGCTGCATGTATGAAAGCACAAACATCAACTGGTTTTATACCTAAAGATATAATAACATTATCCCAAACCTCATAATGATTAATAGATTAAATTTTGGAGGAAATGTGAATAACTGGCCACTTACTTACTTTATAAAATGGCAGACCAGAAACAGCAGTACCACTTTTAAGTATACCAGCATATGTTCACTGACGCCACACAGGAGAAGGAACATATGCAATATCAACATCAGACATGCACCAAATAGGATTTCAAACAGCAGGAGCCATATAAACAACTATTATTGACATTATAAACCAAGGACAATTCCAGCTTAGTTGCTTCCTTAATGACCAAACGATCCATAATCTGACTCCATGACACAGCATCACCATCCAGATGACTGACTTCAGCAACCACTGATTTCAGTTTATGATCCGTCAAACTATCAGGCAACAAAAAAGTAACTTCACCATCATCTGAAATGGATACATTAATGCCTAAAACTCATACAACAACATCAGGTTCCTTCTGCTCTATACAGCAGCCATCCTACAGTCCAATGCAGACTAAACCAGAAGCAAAAAGAGTAGGGGAAGTTTACTGATACCGCATCCAAATTTCTCCTAGAAGTATAAAATACCATGTCAGGTCTCCCTCAGAAGAGGCTGCTAGACTAGTGGGACTAACCAGATCAACAAAGGATACATAAGTAAATAAACAGCCAGCAATCTGATATGCAAATTCTCTTGCAATCGACAAGCAGGGATTTCGACAAAAATATAAAGTGATATATTCTGTCAAAATGTACATTTGATAGAATATATTGCAACCACACACTCACTCACACACACACACACACACACACACACACACACACACACACACACACACACACACACACACACACACACACACACACACACCTCTCTCTATATATGTCATACAGAGATATATGTGTAGATATATATATGTGTGTGTGTGTGTGTGTGTGTGTGTGTGTGTGTGTGTGTGTGTGTGTGTGTGTGTGTGTGTGTGTGTGTGTGTGTACAACCTGTCATTTCATCCCCGTCTGTCCTGTCTGTTTAACACAGTGCATTTGCTTTGCTTGCATAACTAGTCTTCCATGTAATCTGCTGATAAAATGCCAATCTATATGCAACCAACTATGGTATAATATGATATTAATATAGTATAGCATAACAATAACTTTCAGAAACTGGATTAGACTTAAAACATTCACCACTTTTTTATTTTCTTTCAGCTTTTTACACTGTTGATTTGATCTTCTTTTAGTCATACTCTTCATATACCCTTACATTCAGGCTTTAAATAACAAGTACTGTGCAGCAGTTTTGTTATCTAAAATAACTTCCCAAACAATTCTAATTTTACTGCAAAAGTAACATTGTTATTGACATTTCAGCAACAATTTGTGGACCCCATATCTGCTCATATTAAACCAAATCAAATAAAATTATGTTAATGTGCCTAAGTTCTCTGGTCAATTCTCAGTTGGAGTGCCTTCTGTGGGGAGTCTGCATGTCCTCCCTGTGTTCGCGTGGGTTTCTTCTGGGTGCTCTGGTTTCCTCCCACATTCCAAAGACATGCAGTAGGTGGATTGGACACTCTAAACTGGTCCTAGGTGTGAGTGTGTGCAAGCAAGTGTGTGTGGTGCACCCTCCAAGGAGGGTTGGGCCTTGGTCTAGCAACCTGAGCCCGTAAAACCAGTTAACTCCTACAGAAACAACAAATGCTGGAAGGTGTTCATTGCCTGATGTATCACATGGTGCGTAAACGGGAAAGAGATAGAGTGAAAGAGAATGTGCCTAAAGCAAAACATGGTATGTTAAACAAATAATAACAAGAAAAAAAGGGTAACCATGCACCCCAGAATTCTCACAAACTTGTTTAATCAGCCAGGATACATCAAGTGCAATGCTTTACTGCAGAGTGCAAGTTGGCTTCATGTATAAGAATGGGAGCCCTGGAAAACCCACAAACCTAATGCCCAACAGAATAAACACCTTAGTTAATAGACAATCTATCATCAAATGTTGACTTTGACTCCATTCATACCATGACACAGCAGTTCTGTTTGTTTATCCCTCATCCTTTATCATTTACTGTGCTTTAAAGATTGTTACATTTTTTAGCAAACTATATAAAATTGTTTTTTATATGTTAGTAATATACGATTGTTTCATACACAGTTTTATATAATAGTTACTCGTTTATTTTATTCATTGTAAAACAAATGTTTTAAAGTAATGCTTCCATTCACTGGTAGATTACTAGTTACATGTTTTCAGTAAAATATTTTATTTTATAATATTTAGCAGTCCTGATGATTGCATTTTAAGGTGACAGCACATAACAAATGGGTATTTATAAGAATAAAGTTCACTTTGGTGTTCACCAGCATTTCTGTCGCCTGTTTATTTGTATTTATTTTTTTTCAAAAAAGTTTTAACAACAATAAGTTTTAGTGAGAATTTGAATGTAACAAAAATTTCATGGTTAGAAGGCTTTAAAACTGAGTGAAAGCGAAATCTATTTTTTAAACTACTGCATCTTCTATAGTTAGTTGCAGTGGTAAAGTATCACACATCATTTACACTATCAGCTATGAAATATGTGTCAAATGCTGGATACATTTCTAGTAAATATGTTGTAAAGACCTGCTGTTTTATTCTGATTTGACAGAAACTTTACAAAGCATTTTAGATGCATTTTACAGTTTGATATGATACAAGAAAATACAGTCTTGTGTGAATTTGGAGTTAAGAGTCTAGCTGGTTATACTGGAGATGCAAATGTTTTATGCTCAAAATGGGAATAAACTCTTTTTATTTTTTTTTTTTTCAAAAATAAAGAATAACTGCGATATTCTAAATTCACCACTGCAGCTTCTGTCCCTAGCCTGATATCTGTTTAGGCCTCAAGCCAGAAATACTATGATTGCTTTTAGCCTTCATGAATGACACCAGGGACTCACCAGGGCCTCCTTGATTCAATCCCTAGGTTCTGATGTATTGAGCCTGTATTAATTTTCAAGCAGGATTCACTGTAGCTTAGCTGAAGACTAACATAATGAATAATGAATAATGGATTCTGATTTGCCCAAAGCAGTCCCAGTTGTAAATTATGATTGGCACACAGCTTTCCATTCATAGAAGATTATGTTCCTAGAAAGAATGTTACTACGTATTTACACAGTAACAGTAGTGGCACTTGTACTTTAGAAGTTTACTTATAATCAGCTAAATAAACCATGGCATCTGAAGACTAGGGCAACATTTCCGTATAATCAGCTAAATAAACCATGGCATCTGAAGACTAGGGCAACATTAACGTATAATCAGCTAAATAAACCATGGCATCTGAAGACTAGGGCAACATTTACATATAATCAACTAAATAAACCATGGCATCTGAAGACTAATGCAACATTTATGTATAATCAGCTAAATAAACCATGGCATCTGAAGACTAGGGCAACATTTATGTATAATCAGCTAAATAAACCATGGCATCTGAAGACTAGGGCAACATTTACGTATAATCAGCTAAATAAACCATGGCATCTAAAGACTAGGGCAACATTTATGTATAATCAGCGAAATAAACCATGGCATCTGAAGACTAGGGCAACATTTACGTATAATCAGCTAAATAAACCATGGCATCTAAAGACTAGGGCAACATTTATGTATAATCAGCGAAATAAACCATGGCATCTGAAGACTAGGGCAACATTTACGTATAATCAGCTAAATAAACCATGGCATCTAAACATTAGGGCAACATTTATGTATAATCAGCTAAATAAACCATGGCATCTAAAGACTAGGGCAACATTTATGTATAATCAGCGAAATAAACCATGGCATCTGAAGACTAGGGCAACATTTACGTATAATCAGCTAACTAAACCATGGCATCTAAACATTAGGGCAACATTTATGCATAATCAGCTAAATAAACCATGGCATCTAAAGACTAGGGCAACATTTATGTATAATCAGCTAAATAAACCATGGCATCTAAAGACTAAGGCAACATTTATGTATAATCAGCTAAATAAACCATGGCATCTAAAGACTAGGGCAACATTTGATTATGTTGATAGAGCTCTTGTAAGCTACATATATAGCAGTGTGTGATTCCATCTCTCTTCTCGTCTTTTACTTAATGCATTTGAAATGATACCCTCAGAGTGAGTCTTATACAAAATGATGTGGGACTCCCATCTTCATTTACACCTTTCTAGCACCAGATTCCCCCCTAGGATCCCAAATACTACACCAATTAGTATGGTTGCCGAGAAATGTAAGCATACAGCTCTGACATTGTTTTATTTGTAGAAATGCAATACTATGTTTACTAGTGCCTTATGTATGCATGACATCGCTCACTGACACTTCTGAATGGGACAACACACTCAACATGCCTTATCTGCATGCCTGTTCCTATGATTACCATATATGCCACATGATGATAGGATCATAGAAAGTTACTAGGCTATTGGCCCTGAGGCCCTTATAAGCCTGGCCAAGAGTTTAGCCCATGTTTAGACAAGTCGGCAACCATAGCCCCTGTCCAGCAGGGACACAGGTGGAATTCCAGGGGTGTATTTTCTGTTTCCCATCCAGTTATCCAGTGATAATGAGGTACTCTGTTTGATGTGGAGAGGGAGTCTATTCCAGAGATAGGGGATTCTCTGAGATACAAATCTGTCTCACTAACAAGTCCTATTTATGTCACAGACCAGGTTGAGGTTGAGCATGCGGGTTACTCAAGTGGAGGTTGGCTTGCGGATATGCAGCAGTCCCATCAAGGAGGAGCCTGAGATTGCTTTGTATGCCAGACAAAGGTCATCTCTGAGCAGTCTATATGAAACTGAGTAGAGGAACAGGGCTTTTAGCCTATCTGTGTAGGGTAGATGCTTGAGGCTCTGGATTCTCCTGGTGAGGAACCTCTGTGGTCTCTCCAGCTGCTGTATGTGCTTTATAAGTTACATGTTGAAGGGGGCATTGTACTCAATAATCGGCCTTATAAGAGAAGAATACAGGGATGCTATGACCTCTTTGTCCCTGGATGAGATACCCTTACTTATGAGGTGGGCTATGTAGAAAACTTTCTGCACAATGGAAGCAACACGGCGGTCAAAAGTCAGGTTGCTATCAACCTGGGTGCCCAAATCCCTCATGTCTGATTGTGTGCTTAGGATGTTGTTATTAATGTGATAATATGTGGGGATGTCACTCTCCCCAAGAGGATGATGATTTTTTTTTTTGGCATTCAGCTGGTGGCCATGGTTCTGGCACCAGTCATTTGTTTGGGTGAGACCCTCTTGGAGGACGTCCACATCACTTTGGGAATTGATGACCATGCCCAGCTTGTAGTCATCTATTTCTCTTCTCCTGAATCACTGTGAAACATTTTACTGAACTGATAACGTCAGCATGCTTTCAGGCACAACACATAGCATGCTGCGCTTACATAAATTGTTTCAGAATCCTCTCTCTAAAGTCTAATCAGCACTGGCACATTAACATAATGTTGACATTGCTGAATGTTTTAATTATGATATTTTGTCACAGTTTATCACCTATAGAAAGGGTATTGGTTCAATTAAATTTATCATATTAATAAAAGGAAAGGCGAAAAAGAAAAAAGGGGAAAAGGAGGAAAGGAAAGAAGGAAACGTAAGAGAGAAAGAAACAAAGAATACCAAAAGAAAAAGTAAAATAAACTCTTGTCCATGTAAGCAAGCATAACAAAAGGTATACTTGAGTATTAATACTTAAATATAAATATTGCAGCACTTCAATCTGGATCTTGTTATAAAGTATAAGGCTGCCATAGGTAAATATTTAGAATGTGCTATGGTTACCTTTTTATTTATAGATGTATATATTTATTTATTAATAGACAGAAGCTCAGTTTGTTTGTTTGTTTGTTGGCAAATCACTTAAGTCATTTTAATTTCTTCGAGTCATCCTGAAACCTTACATAGTTCTGATATAAGTATTTCCATTTTAGTTGCAGTTTTATCTGCATTTCACACTTGCACTCTTGCACTCATATTCTGTTGTCACTGCAGGTCTTTCTGGTTCTGAAAGAAAGTTTCTGGAGTCGTTACGTGTAGCCATTATGAACATTAATTGGTAGCTAACTGAACCTTTTGTACTTTAAACTTCGACAAAATATAAAGGAAGTTTGAGCCTAACATTTGTAAGGCTAAATCCTTGAAAATAACTTCTTTCATCTCATCAAATACATAGTAATTTACTGTGACTCCAAAATAAAATATATATATATATATATATATATATATATATATATATATAGAGAGAGAGAGAGAGAGAGAGAATGGATTCAAGAGAAAAAACATGCACGTTAAATAAATATCAGTTTCATGCTGTTTAGTCTACTTTAATGTCCATTTGATAAGACAGTGGCTGGGATTCAGTAATCCTCCGAGTAAGACTAACCAAGTCTTACTCAGAGACTGCCATTTAAGACTACGACGTCAGAGCTTCATGCATATGCATGAGGGCGCTGACTCAACTGGAAGGGTTACACGGAGCGTGTAAGACTGCAGGGGGCATGTCGGACTGCCGAGCAGTCTAAATATCCATGCCCCTGCAACCATATAAAGTGAAAATGACAAATGCAATGAGCGAGTCCGCTGAAATGTACACATAGCAAACAGTACACATCCCCACATACTAAACCCCTTTGTAAATGTAAAATGTAAACTAATTTTTCTTTTTATAATTCCCGATATAGCTGCCCGTATTTGCACATGTTTGCACTGGTGTGCCCATTGCTTAGCTGCAGTTAGCAATTTCGACATCGAAGAGCATAATAAGAAATGTTTATGCAAATCAAGCCAAAAACCAATAGCGTAGTGGTAGAGCGTTCGCCCAAAGACGAAGCATTCCCGGTTCTAGTCCCACCACTCCCCTGTCTATTTTATGTTTTAAATTAGTATATAAAATAATTCCTGACATATATGAATGAAATTTTAGTAAAAAGCATTGAAATGGCCTATGTATTAGTGAACAAAATGCATATATATAAATATAAGAAGGTGAGCAGCATTAAGGATATTGACATATAATTGCCCATAGCTAAGCAGCGTTTTAACTAGCGCAATATAATTGCCCATATCTAAGCAGCGTTTTACCTAGCACAATATTATTGCCCATAGCTAAGCAGCACTTTACCTAGCGCAATATTATTGCCCATAGCTAAGCAGCGTTTTACCTAGCGCAATATAATTGCCCATAGCTAAGCAGTGCTTTGCCTAGTGCAATAGATTTGTGCAGAGCTGTGCACCGCGCTAACCAACGCACCGTCGGGCAATGTGGAGCAATGTAGAGCAAAGTTGCCTAAACGCAGCCACACCGCCTAGCCTGTCTAGACAGTAGTAAAATAAAAAACAATGACAAGTTTCGAACCCGGGACACTGTGCACCATAATCAAAGTACTGAACCACTAAGCCATGACAGCTTAGCATACGCATGCACTGTTAACTTACATATACTTATAAATGGAAGATTAACCATTACTAAGCAGGTTTGCTGTTAGCCGAGAATTTTCAAAAATGGCCAATCACAAATAAGTGCGGGAAATGTGGCATATTTAAGCTCCAAAGGCAGGAATACTTGCCATAACTGATTGTAGCTCCCATCTGCAGTCAGAATGGCTAGTGCTGGAGAGGGTATTCGCTTTCGAGTGCAACGCTGGGGCATCAAGGAGTCAAAATATATGGTTTGGCTCCTTGTCCACCATCATGAGTCAAGACTCCTGCAGGGCCAGTTTCAAGGGATGGAGTACAAAGCAGATGCTTGGAACCGGTTAGCTCATGATCTCACCAGTGCCACAGGCATCCCTCAGACTGGTGAGCAGGTCCGTCACCACCATGCAGAGCTGAAGAGATAGAAGCAGGACCTACTAAACCGATGGATACAGGAGGCCTGTGACATGCAAGATGCCCCACTACTGAGTAGGTAGCCATGGAATGAAGTATGTAAGACATGCTATTGTAGACTATATAATGGATAGGTATGTCTCAATATCCCCTCATTTACTTCACAGCTGCAGGTGTCTGTGCTACGAATCAGCAAGCCTATGCAGATAGGCTGCTAAGGCTGCACCACCAGGCAGGTTAGTAATTATTCTGCATGTATTGTTATATAAAATAAGTGACAGAGCCTGAAAAAAAGTGTTGTAGCCCAATAATAAAGGCATAAAAAGCCCTGAATAATTGCTCTGCATGTACTGTTATATAAAATAAGTCAGAGAGCCAGAAAAAAAGTGTTGTAACCCATTAATAAAGGTAAAATAACTCCTGAATAATATCTCTGCATATACTGCTATATAAAATAAGTGAGCAAGCCTGAAAAAGAGTGTTGTAACCTATTAATAAAGGTATAACACATCTTGAATAAGTCTTCACTGCACTGTAATATCAAATAAATGAGAGAGCCTCTAGAAAAGTGTGTAATGTAATTAATAAAGCTATAATACTTGGAGTGTGTCCGTGTCACTTACTTTGAAATGTTGTTGTACCCTTGCATTATATAAAAAGTACTGTTGTATTAACCGCTGTCAACCCACAGCTGGGCAGTCCCATATAAAGTGGATGAAGGAAGTGCCAGTAGCTGTGAAGCATATATACAGTCCTCAACAGCTGGTTAATGGCTGGCATGCATAGGTAAATCTGGCACACGAGTAGCTTGTTAATGTGTTCCCCAGAAATGTGAGTGTGCTACATGAAATGTAGGGTTCTGTAGAAATATAACTGAAAATGTCACGTGAACACATCCAGATATGTAGATATATAAATATAAATAAAATATATAACTATGTAGCAGTAACATCTGCATCTTGGACAGTTAGTATGTCAGATATAGGTCAGGTATATAATGAACTAGCCAAACCCATTACACAACCTAAAGCACGTTGCCTAGTGTAATAATACATGTAGGGGATATACACCTGCAGTCAATAGGAATGTAGTGTAAACTATAAGTACTTATAAGATGTTAATGGAGGTATCTTTTTGCACCCTACTGTATGTGCATAAACAATGCAATTCCACACCTCAATGGGTATGTCTAATCCCAAAACATTTGTTGGGACATATGTCCTATTGTTCTATAAATATCTGCATTTACTTTGATGCATGTGCCCTGTTCAAGCACCACAATCTTGGTGGCCTGTTGCCACCAATCATCCCTGCATGCTGTTGGAATGTCCACTGTTCAATATATGCATGTGTTATGCTTGCTGTTCCACTGTTGGAACCCTGGTGTGTTGGGTTAATGGGAATATTACTGCATGCTGTTACAACTAATTTGGAATGCTTTTGTCTATGTTGTAATTAAACACACCTAAACACAGAACGTATGGGAAAGCCAGTCCCAGCGGACCCACCTGTCGCTCCCCAGCTGGCAATTGTACCTGGCACCAGCAGATCCGGTGCCCAGCCCGGGCTCCCCTCCTCCATTGGTCCTGTGCCACCTTTGGGTGGAAGCGCTGCAGGGGATGGGGCTCATCCCCCTGTGCAAGCATGGGCAGAGAAGGGCCACCTGTCACCCTCCGAAGGGTCCAGGCTGTGGTGCATAGGGAGATCCAGCGTTCAGTCGCTGATCCCCTACGCCAGCTTGAGGCAAGAGTGGCATGACTCATGGGTGAGCCCGCCCCTCCTACACAGCCCCCAGCACAGCCACCCTCCGGGCTGTGAAGGTGCAGTGGTAACTGCCCATGGGTGGGGATCTCAGTTCCACTGTTACCATCTGTGGGCTCATGGGCTTGCGATTTCCAAACATCCTTCCCCGTCAATTGTGTTCACCCACCCCATGTGTCATATTCCACCCCTGTATGCATCTTGTCTGGCTTGTCTGTTTACCTCCCCAACCTACCTCCCCAAATATACCTACTTTCTCTACCTCACATTCCACTCTCACCTGAAAAAAAAAAGGGCAATCAGTTCCCACAAAAAAATTATGCCCCATACATAGCTGTCCATTTTGCACACATGTCCGCTGGACATGTAAACTGATAATTATAATTGGCAGTACAACATACTTTGTTGTCCTCACCCCTCTCTCAGGGGTGGAAGGTTTCAAATTTCACTCCAAATTGCTAACATATGCACAGCTGTTGCTGGTAAAGAAATGGGCAACTATGGACCTTCCCTACACCAGTCCTGCACATCCCGAACTGGTTTCCCTACTGTCTTTCCCTCTTTGTGCCCCCTTTTTTACCACTTTCCTATCTCCCCATTTTCTTTTCTTTCAAAGAAATTAGCGTGGGGGTTAGCGGGAGTAAGCACTTTTAAGCAGTAGTTAGCGGGTTTGAGCGAGTGTGTGCATATGTGCGCTTAGCTAAGTATTGCTAAGCTTCGCACAAACCCACGCAAACCCACTTACAACTTCTAAAAAGTGCCTTAGTCACACTGCATGGCAGGGCCCTTGTTCTGCTGAGCAGCAAAATAAAACACCTCTGTTAGTCTCGAATCCCAGACCTTGGACACACTACACTGCATGAAGTACCACTACGTCACAGTAGACATTCAACAAATTGGTGCTGTAATAAATATATCATGCATTACAATGAGTGAATGTAAAGGGAAAATAGGAATGCCATAACACAAATCTTGTTCTGTGGATCTTTACCAGCAGTTGTTGTGGAATTGCATGACATGACTGTGAAAAGAGAACCAGCCATTCTAGCAGGAAATAATGTTACAGTAGCACTTTACAAACCCCACACAGTATCAGAGCAGGATAAACACTGACATATTTGAATAGGGCAGAGGCCATACTTCCCAACTGTGACTGCTTTTCAGGGACGTCCCTGATTCGTAAACACATGTTAGCTGTGTCCCTCAGAATCCCTCTGAAAAGTACTGGCATTAGGCAGAAAAGTGGGGAATTACACTTAATGAATAATGTCAATAAGTAAGAGTAGACACTGCTTGCATGTCAGAAAAGGTGTATTAATACATATGCTCTGATACTCTCACAGTCTCAACTTAATGTCTGTAATATATTACAGGTGTACCTCACTTATATGTACCTTTCCCTGAGGCTGTTCAAATATATACATGAGTGTATCAGAGGCCTGGCAGAGGCAGAAACACACAGGCATTTCAGCTTTTCTGCTGTTACACACCCTGCAAATATCTTTGGAACGGGTCCCACAAGCATACCCTTATGTAGGAGTACAACACAGAAATATCAAAGGATGTAGCCATGTACTGGTAGCAACCAACTGTGACAATGCCATTGTTCCTGTGCAGAAAAGACCGGTGTGGTGCACAGACAAAGAATAATAGGCTAACCTCTGGCTACCATCTGGATATGTCCACAGGTGGGGGCTACGCAGACATACTACTTGCCTTGATAGACTAACAGGTACACAGCAACCCTGTATGTTCAGCATGATAAACATCACACAATAATATATAATGCTCTCTGTACTTGTGCACCCCTACCCAAAAGAACAATATACCTGTGTATTCAGGCTCTACCAAGGATGTAGGTAGGCATACTCAGTACTGAAATTTGTCCAGTTGTCTTGAGCAGCCTGTGCTAATGTTAACACAAATAAACAACAAACTGTTCAGAAGTGAGTTAATTCATATTTACAGTATAGTAGTTCACAAACAGTTCATATGCCAGAAGAATACATTGCAATAACTACTTTTGTATGGCAGTTAATTGTCTAATTAGAAAAGAAACTACATACTCCCATGTATCTTGTGTAAGCATTTGGAGGGGGTGAGTAAAATTCTACACTGACAAGTGTGTACTAGAAGCTGCAACATTCAGGTTTGAGTACAACATGCAAATCACTGGCTACAATCCTAGCTTCAGATATAAGAAGTATACCTACCTTTTGACGGACACAACGGTGTCCACAGCAAACAAGCATGGGCCCCACTTTGGAAAGCTGAAAGGGCTACGCCTACCTAATTTAGCATTTTATAGCAGTGGGCTGCTATGACAGTGAGTACTGCAATTACCACACAGCAGGCTGCATGCAATTAGTAAATGGTGGGCACCAACTGGTGCAGAGGCCATCACATGCACATGTGCAGATACCTAGAAAAGCAGGCTGTACTTGCTGTCCACACATGCAATAATATCATTGCAGAAATAGAGAGAGTGAGAGCGAGAGAGAGACAGAGACACAGACAAAGTCAAAGAGACAGAAACAGAGAGACACAGAAAAAGAAAGAGCAACATCAACAGACAGAGGAAACCCAAACCAAAAAAAAAAAAATATTTCCTTTAAAAACAGACGGAACAGAGAAATACAAAGGAAAGGTATGTAACACATATGTATTTGCTGGCATGTAGTAGATGTTTTTGAAGAGTACTCTACATACTGTGAATCATCCATATGTGGCAGCAATACGTATCCATATGTATCTGTATATGTGCATAGGGCAAGGGACCTACTGCAATTGTTTGTGAAGGGTGTATGTGTGTATATATATATATATATATATATATATATATATATATATATATATATATATATATATATGTTGTTGAAGGTTGTTATGTGCATATTTCTATGTAGGTTGTAGTGTGTGGCAAAGAAAACAACATGCAGTGCTGGTATGTGACATGTGGTGGTTAAACGCTGTGGGTATGCTCTGTCAGTTTTGCAGTGTTGCAGCCAGTGAGGCCTGCTAAAGCTGAGGACACCTTCAATGCAGTCTGCACAACACTGTGCAATATTATTACATAACTGTATATCTCACAACTGTCGCATAATTGATATTCCCACCATGAAAAGTGGACTGTATATGTGCCTATATGTACATCTATATGTACAGCAATGGATGTTTATATGTATGTGTGTATGTATGTGTGTATGTATGTGTATGTATATATATATATATATATATATATATATATATATATATATATATATATAGAGAGAGAGAGAGACATGGTGCGTACTTACTGCGACAGGTGCCTGGTGACCAAGGTATGGACTGAAGCTCAGTGTTGACACTGCAGTGCCATCCCTTCTTGCCAAAACACTGTACCCATTAACTACCACATAGGTGGTAGTCTACCTAACACCGAAGGTGTGATAAGGGAGCATGGGACACAGGTCAACAGTAGCCTCCCCTTTGATAATCACAGTGCCACACTAGTCATGTACTCTGTCTATGTGGTACACGTCATCACAAAAGGTGTGTCATCTAGGGGAAATATAGGTCAGTGTTCCCCTCTACTCATCACACTTACAACCCATTATAGAGTACAATGCCCCATGTTGTATGTACCTCACATGACAACTACAGCAACTGGAAAGGCCACAGACATACCTCACAAAGAGTAATACCAGCCTCAAACAGATGCCCTATGCAGACCGGCTCACAAAACCACAGCTACACTGTGTTGCATACCGCCTACCAAGAGGTGCCCTATGCTTATCATACAGAGCTATGTCACACCCATAGCTGTTGGACATCCTCCACGTAAACATATTACAGTCCCTCCCAGATACATGCTCTAGGGCCCTAAACCTTGTCAGCTCACTAAACAGCACATGCTGGAGGGATAGAGTCCTAACTCAGAGACATGCCATACTCTGGAACAAACCACCTATCAATAGCAAACAAAGCTCCTCATTAGCAGTTGTCATAAATACTCCTGATGATTGGGAGATAGGAAATACACCCCAGGAATCACCTCTGTGGCTCTGGTTGACAGGGGCAAGTGAAATTAAATCACATGTCAAAGGCCATGGTAGCATATGGCTAGGCTGCTGTAGGCCCTAGGGCCAATAGCATATTACCTACCTATGACACAGTGCATACACACATGTACTTAGTGCAATAATTGCTATGTGAGGTTGACTGAGTGTGATGGTGAATGTGTTGGTGAATGTGTGCAAGGTCTGTAAAGGTGTGATAGCTTAGTGTGAAATTGTTTCTGTCATGGTAGTTTGTGTCCTAGCTGTGATCCCAGCAAAAGATGTGCATGCTATTGCTAGGCAGAAAAAGTAGTATGGCATATGGTGTGATGTAGTCCCTTGTTCTCGACTGTGGTGTCCCATTGTAGGCTAAAGCAATACATGTATGCTTAGTGAGTGGTACTGCTGGTGAATCCAACTCCCATATAAACTGTAGTACTACCTGAAGCTGTAAGCCTAAACAGTACAGTACAGTGTATGTTCACATTGCTTGGAAACACTGTTTTGTGTGTTCCCTGTAGTCCTCACAGATTACATACCTCAGGCATAAGGTTTTGTAAGTAGTGACACACAGTACTGTATGTTACACAGGTAAAGCTCATCTGGGTTGGCATACATTTGTGTGTTGTATGTATGTCTGATGTGTGTGTAATTATGCCTGTACCATGCCCTCAATCATATCAGTGTTACAGGGTATACGTGTGTATCTAGCAACATGTATAGTCTAGTACAGCAGTATGCCACCTATATTAAAAACTGTGCACATATGTTAGGCAGGGATTTGGCATCAACGACTACTGTGGTATACTGGTAATACTGTAACTGTACTTTACATTCATTGCAATGGATGACATCTTTCTTTATGCATTAGCTTGATATATACCTCCTGTGGCTAGGTGGTGCATTGTGTCACATACAGTGTGCCATGTACTGGTGTATAGTCTTACATACTGGCTTCTCTTTGCTGCTGTGCAGAACATGGTTTGATATATAGAGCATGGCAGGCACTGTCAGCCAGTTGTGGCCTGAGCACTAATATGTGGTATTGAACATGTGTATCCTCTGACAACCAATCGGATGCGAAATATGGGAGGTAACTGATATCTGTACTTTAGAATGTTAAGTGTGCCACATGACTTGCTCATACATCTTGATTAATTGTCTTCCAGGGGCATGTCCCACCAAATAAATCCGTGTTATACAGCTGCAGAGGAAGCCAAAATACACAACAGCTTGGTGCAGCACTACACCCTGCTGTTCTCTAGAACCAGCCAGGATCAGCATGAGTGGACTGCACTGTGGCAAGATCTCGTTCGTCTGGTAAATGACATAGACATGCATAATCGGACATATGAGCAGGTACGCCATCACTGCAGTGATTTAATTACACATGTCCGGCGGTGTGCATCTAATATCCATCGACAACAGCTTGCCACAGGTGGTGGGGTTGCAATTCACCCCCCCCCTCACCAGAGTGGAGGAGCTGCTCCTAAGCGTGGTGGCTCCTGGCCAAGCACAGGAACAGCAACTTACATGTGTCATCATGGAGGCCGGAGCTACCCAGCATGTTGACATGGAGCGTGCAGGTAACATGACCTATCTGTAGACTACTGTTACCGGTATTGGTAGATTATGCATATGTGACATGTGTACTGTGTGCTTAGCAGTTGTGCTGCATAGTGTTGTGCAATACCGATATTTTGAATATAATCTGTACGACTGTGACTGTCGACTGTTGTACTACTGTAGTTTAGCAAACTCACAGTAGCAATGGCACATTTGTGGCCACTGACAAACTGTCTCATATTCTTGTAGTTCCCTCTGGTGTGACAGCAAGGCAGCTGGTCAATGCTGGTGAGTGTGTTATAATTTTAATATTGCTAATGAAATGTGCATGTCATAGGTGAGGTGTAGGCCATGTACATGTAACACACCTACTCATAATGCATGCTGTGCATGTTTGCTGTGAGACTATGCACATCTCAGTAATGACAGTAGCTGCCACAATCACATGCAATACACAGAGCATCACACACAATTGTGGCAACACCGTACTGGATATTGGATAGGCATAGTTGATACACATGTACACAACATACACAACTTTGTCATACGCAGTACACCTTAACATGCTACACATAGCGTATCCAGACACCCACTGTAAGGTCACACTTCAGTATCCCACATGTCATCCACACAGCACACATAATATACCTGATGGGTAGAGGCCTATCATTGGGCTGTGCGACACTCTTCAACACATAACACGTTCATGTTACTCAATGCTCCCTATTGGGCACCTGACAAACCCATATAACAAGTGGCTGTGTAATTGTGACTGTAGCCACAGTACTGCAGTTCAGGTACAGCATGCTAGGTGGCAGTCTGGCACACATTAGTAGCCTTGAGTAACCACATGATGCATGATGACGATGGCTCATGGTACTACACCCCATCCAGTTACAGTGACCGCAGTACTACATATAGTAGTCATTGCTATGCACCTCAATGTTGTGTGTGTGTGTGCAAACATATGCACCTATACACAATATGCATAGCAATCGCCATTTGTACAAAGTGACACATATATGTCTTGTAATGCTATTGAGTGTATAGGTCACATGACACACATTGGGTATGTGTGATGTTTAATGTTGCAGTCATGTTGTAGCATGCTATGTCATGGCTGCACTGGCATGTCCACAATATGTCCTACACTCACCATACCCACTGTACAATGGCCATGTTGAGCAATGGTATTCCATCACGTATACATGCACCACTCATCCTGTGTGTATACATAGCATGCATGCGCTAATCCTGTGTCCACAATTATCTGCTACAGACACAGACACTGTAATCAGAAATGGATATCTATGTGACACACAGATACACATCCAACCATGTTATGTATACCTGTGAGTGATGGTGCACAGGACATTGCAAACCTTTTAATGCTTGCACAGCAATGTTGTATCCATGTACACACTGTGTTCCAGGGTGAGACCAATCACTGAACAACAACACACATGCATCAAAGCCATGTATACTGTTATTAACACGGGCTGTCTACACTCACACTGCATGGTCTTGAGCAACAAACTTTCTGCATGCTGACATGTGTGATATGACTGTTTGCCTTGTGATACTGTAATCCACCTTCAACCACTATTAAGTATGTTTTGGATTGCTGGTTCTGTGTGGGTATCTGCTGTAGTGAGGAGTGTATTTGTGTGCATGTGTGCATGAGTGCATGTGTTCATGTGTTCATGTGTGCATGTGTGCATGTGTTCACGTGTTCATGTGTGCATGTGTGCATGTGTGCATGTGTTCATGTGTGCATGTGTTCATGTGTGCATGTGTGCCGACATCATGTACAGGTCGTAAAGTGTGTTTCCTGTCTCCCTCCCACATGTGCTGTGTTAGGGAAACTGATGTCACTGAGCCACATAGTGATAATGAAGATAGGTGTGTTGAGGCACAGGCATGCTTGCCAGGGTCTGTCATTGGGCCACCAATCGACAGTACACAGCTGTCCACCCCATCCATGCATACAGTCATACTGCCAATACATCCATCACCAATGCCCATAGCTGAGGGACAGCGTACTGTTGGCATTGGCCAGGACTGTATGGTATCCATGGCACATGCATCCCAACACAGCAGCCATACCCAGATGTCTGGAAGGGTACCACATAGACAAATGTCCAGGGGTTCTCGTAGGAGCACTGCTGCTCATCATGCCACTGGCAGATGTGCCACAGGTCTGACAAGGTCACGTATGTTCCAGGCTGTCATGGAGGCACAGGCACGTATGGAACGGTACACCAGACAGGGACTAAGGGCACAGATGACCCATAACACCACTGTCATTGAGAGTATCCATGACCTAGCAGGTGCCATCCGACATTACACCGAGGTCACTGATAGACGTTGGGGAGAGACATTAGATATCTTCTGCAATGTCATGTCTATGTGTCAGGACTGTGCGGGATGGTTGAGACGTTGATGTGGACATATGCCAGCAACATCAGCAGCTGGCAGTTGCCACGGACGTCCCTCAAGCCACAGCCACTCCTGTAGTGCCAGTACCAGCCCCAGCAATGTTGGGGGTGGGCTGTCCATAGAATGTCCTAGAAGACCACATGCACGTGGCTCTGGAGAGTCCCAGCAGGGACCTGTGTCCAGTGCACATCCATCCACCTCTGGGGATAGTACCCAGTCTGGCTTAGTACCTGATAGTGTCAGTAGCACCCCTGCCAGGCATAGGTAATGTATTGGTGGCCAGAGATGGTGATCTGTAAAGCCTCGCAGGTACAGTCTGTGGCTGTCCCACAAATACCCATATATGGCAACCACATGGTGGAACTGTGTGCATGCAGACACACGCACATACTCCAGACACCTAGGGCTAACACATACCCACACACATTACAACAACATTGGCCCATTCCAGTATTCTTGCCCCCCCCCCCACACACACACACACACACACACACACACACACACACACACACATACATGTCAATTGGATGGCTCACTGTAGGCCTCTGGTGAACCAACAACACACCCTGTGCATATGATGAAACCTGTGCTGCCTCCTGTCATCTGTAACGTCAATGCAAGTACAGGCTACCATGGTGCTGATGCACAGGGTGTCTATATAGCAGTTTAGCAATGTTAGCATGTTGTCAGCTGCAGAGTGTAATGATATGCTTGAAGGTGTAGCTGAGCAGGCATGATGCATTAAAGCTATGATTGTCATTGTAGTGTTGTTTACACCAGTGTTGGTTCCAATTGTGTATTGTCCGGCCACGTGCCACTTGGCTGATGTGTGCAGTATTGGCAGCATGTGTTAGAGAGTGGACAGTATGTGTGGGATGTGTGTAGCACAGATTTGCAGGTGTACAGTTGTGAACATGGTGGAGGTGCACTGTCTGCATGTACATGCATAGTGGACACATGGCCAGGGTGACATGCTCTGTATTACACAGTAACACTCCTTAGTTTCTATTGGTGGCCAGTATGCATTATACTACACACATTCTAGAATCTGACTACACATGTGTGTATGACATGATTTGACACTGTGCTGTTGGTGATACTGTTACTATCTGTCATTGTTTTGCATTCTGGTGGTATACATCACTTCAACAGCCTGACCATAACCAGTCGTTAGATGATGTCTTGACAACCGACACACAGATGTAGGACACACAGCAACATTTGGATCCTTCAGGTACTATACAATGCCAGTAACCACTGGTATTCACCAGCACCCATTACTGAGACCACTCCTGTTTGCCATATAGCTCTCTTAGGTCCAAGCAATCACAGTAGGGATATGTCCATCCACGTCTGATAATGCATACTGTGGCCTATAATGCATTCTCCAGATGACACACACATACTCCATAAGGGTATCATACAGACAGATGCCTGTTGTCAAACCCATGCTGTAAAGCTATAAGCCAAACTAAGCATAGTCATCCACCTTTAAGGAACATATTATCCCCACAGTACCACATAGGTAGTAGCCACCAGCATGATGAACAGGTATCAATGTGTACATGCAACCAAGTGTTATGTCATCTCTCCTTTGTTAATCACATTTCCAAAGGTATTTTGGAATCCCTTGGTGGATCACATACGCAATAAGGGGTCTGCATGCATATCCACAGTTTGTTCTACACCTATGAATGGTCATCACGGACAGACTTTGCTGCGTTTGAACAGGTCTGACATATACCTCGGCCATAGACCCTCACTCACACATTCCAATAGGAATCGTAATGACTCTGTGTGACACAGATGACCTAGGCCTGGGATCACTGCAGTGGCTGGGCTTGTCACAAGCATACAGATGTGACCTAATGTCTGGGAAGCAGCAGCACAGTCTGGCAAGGATGACAGCTGTGTTCTTGGAGAAAGCAGGGTTCCCACACATGTAATCATTGAGGTAACATGTACAGATATGTATTTGACACACAGCTAGCTCACATGTGCAATGCATACTGATATGTCATACAGTGGTAAAAGCAAAACCCGCAACACATTGACCAACAGTGTCACACACATACAGCACACACACTCACCAAGTGCAGGATTCAAACCCCTACCTAACTACTTCATGATACTAGAGGAGTACACATTAACACGACACACTATGCACATTACTGTCAGCTCTGTTTTCCACAGGTATATTTGTAGGATGGTGACATCATCAGATTTGACAAAGGTTAGATTACCACTTTTGAGGTGTTTCACTACTCTCCTAAAAGGTTGTTCCTTCCCAAAGGGAACACACACACAGATGCCCGGTGCAGGACTGAAACCCCTACCTAACTACTTCATGATACTAAAGGAGTATGCGTTAACACAATGCATTATACGGATTACTGGGAGTATCATTTTCCACAGGTATATTTGGAGGATGGTGACCTCATCAGACTTGACAAAGGTTACATTACCACTTTTGAGGTGTTTCACCACTCTCCTAAAAGGTTGTTTTTTTCCCCAAGGGGAACACACACAAACACACAGTTGCCCAGTGCAAGATTCAAACCCCTA
This sequence comes from Protopterus annectens, assembly GCF_019279795.1. Taxonomy (NCBI): domain Eukaryota; kingdom Metazoa; phylum Chordata; order Ceratodontiformes; family Protopteridae; genus Protopterus; species Protopterus annectens. The sequence goes on from NC_056738.1 coordinate 497,923,181, forward strand.
CCTAACTACTTCATGATACTAGAGGAGTACGCATTAACACGACGTGCTATACAGATTACTGGGAGTTTTATTTTCCACAGGTATATTTGTCAGAGTTGACAAAGGTTAGATTACCACTTTTGAGGTGTTTCACTACTCTCCTAAAAGGTTGTTCCTTTCCAAAGGGAACACACACAAGCACACAGTTGGCCAGTGCAGGATTCAAACCCCTGCCTAACTACTTCATGATACTAGAAAAGTACGCATTAACACGATGCACTATACAGATTATTGGAAGTTTTATTTTCCACAGGTATATCTGTAGGATGCTGACATCATCAGAGTTGTCAAAGGTTAGATTACCACTTTTGAGGTGTTTCACTACTCTCCTAAAAGGTTGTTCTTTCCCAAGGGGAACACACACACACACAGTTGCCCATTGCAGGATTCAAACCCCTACCTACTTCATGATACTAGAGGAGTACGCATTAACACGTCGCGCTATACATATTACTGTGAGTTTTCTTTTCCACAGGTATATTTGCAGGATGGTGACATCATCAGACTATACGAAGTGTGTTACATTAGGTGACATTAGATGGCCTACATTGAATGAATGTCTAAACACTTTGGCCATGTGATCATCAAAGGTGAGTTTACTATCTACCTGTGTCCCCAGGGCTATTATTACTTTCTCTGTACATGCTGGATTACCACCTATGTGGTAATTTGTGTGCACTTTGTATTACCCAAAGGGGATGACTATGCATTCTTTGCCATTCAGCTTGAGGGCATTGTTTTGACACCAGGTATCTCTCTCTGTAAGACACTTCTGGAGGATGTCTGTGTCAGCTGTACAGTCAATTATGGACCACAGTTTCCAGTCATCTGCAGATCTGTTCAGCCTTACACCTGCCATGCTTGCCTGTACCTCTGAGCAGTATCGACTGAACAGGTGGTGTCCCAGGACCAAGACCTGTGTGATGCCATTTGTGACTGGCTTAGAGTTGGACATGGCACCCGCAACTATGAACATGTGTGTTTGATCTGTGAGCCACTTGGCAACACATCCTGTGACATAGCTGTTCATGTTCAAGCTGGTACACTTGTCCATGATGACGGAGTGGGGAATGGTGTGGTAAGCCCTTAGTGAGGTCCAGATGGGCTCTGTGAACTACTTTCACCTCCATCTATGTTCATGGTAACTGTTTTAAATAAGTCAACTAGGTTTGGGAGCCAGGCTATGCCTTTAACAAGGTGAAGTTGTGTAGAGTCCAGTGTCTGGAGATCTCCAATGTCTCAGTGTATGGGTTAAATGACGATTTGCTCAATAGCTCTGTAGACCAGGCTGAGTACACATGTTGGGCAATGGTTTCCAGGTTCTGTTTTGGCACACCCTTTATGGAGTTGGATGACTGTTAGTGTATGCCATTCTTTGGGTACATAGCCTGTGATACACTTGAGTCTGGACAGTGAATATAGGTGAGGGCGTAGTTCCTTGTGGGCCTAGTGTAAGATGCAGCCTGGGACAACTTACAGTCACATTGATGCTATGTTCTTAGCTTTGGTGAGGGCTGTCTTTACCTGCATGTCCATGACTTCTGTGTCTCTGCTTCCTTCTGTGATAGACACAGGCCCTTTTGGGGGTGATGGGGGGAGTTTAAACTGCACTTGTCCCCCCTGGGTGTGGGCAATGAAAGTTGGTTTGGTGCATGTCATTACTTTTTTCAGTAGCTGACAGCATATTTGGAAGTTGACACCTACATGTCTGATATAGCTACAGAAGGCTTTGTGGTTGTTATTCTTACATTCCTTGGCAGTTTGCCTTTAGAAACTGTGCTTGGATTATTTTATGAGCGATCATTGTTTCATCCTAATAATGATCAGTGATGCCTTTCCTTTAGTGAAGTTGGCTCTGTCAGGTGTTAATTTCTTCCTTCTGTTGTCTAGCTTATTTATGGGCAACGACCACCAGATTGTTTTCTTATTTTTGGAGGAGTGCATCTTGGTTTTATTTGTGATGTCTCAATCCATGCATCCCTGTAAATGCTCATAGGATGCATTTGTTAATGATTTGGCAGATTGTATACCATTATCCTATAGCAAGAGAGCTTTGGAACTTTCCACTTTGGTCTTGGGAAGTGTGCAGTTTGCTTTTGAAAATGTCTTCACAGTGGTTTCATTGACTGGGTGTGGGGGCGGGATGTGGATGTCCAGTGTGATTACTTAATGATCTGATATTACCAGTGAGGGGTTTATCTCTGTTGTGGAACACTGGTACCCCATGTTGGTGATGATCATGTCCAGTATGTTGTCACCTCTAGTGGGCATGCTGACCAGCTGTTCCAGGGTGTTAGAGTTTCTTAACTCTAGGACATATTGGGCAGAGGACATTGTATACGAGTAATTCACGCACTCATTGTTTGGGTAGTTGTAATCTCCTCATATAATGGTGTTTGATAGGACCTTTATATTTGCCATTGTTCTTCAGAATGCTGATTGAGGTTCCTGAGACAAGGTGCATGATCTGTAGCAGGCTACAATCTGATGGGCAGCTTTGCCCAATGTTAGTTGCACTTGCATGGTCTCCAAGTCTTCATGCTGTGGCAGTAACCTGGAGGTGTGGATATCCATAAGGTAAATGGCTACACCACTTCCTTTTGTATTTCACTCATGGTCTTGGGTCCAAAGGTCAGGGTGATTGTGAGTGTTTTACGTGGATTATATCCAACAGCTGCATGTTTGACATAGCTTTGGATGTTACGCAGTGAACACCTCTTAGTAGGCGATATGCAAGGGAGTACGGATGGAACATTTTGCGATGGTGGAGTACGGATGGAGCATTTTGCGATGGTCTGTGTATGGCATGAATTTCAGGCCACTAATGCTCTTTGTGAGGTATTGCTGCTGGCTTTCCAGTTGTTGTAGTTGTCTTGTGGGGTACATAGCGTTGTACTCTTTTATAGTTCTAGTGAGTGGTGAGTAGAGGGGAACAATGTCCTCTTTTATTCTGCATGAGACACATTTTGTGATGAGGTGTGCCACATAAGAGGGTTTCCTGACTACTGTGGGAATGTGCTTATCACAGTTGTATCCACTGTCCACCCGTGACCCAAGGTTTCTTGTCACACTTAAAGTGTGAGGTATACTACCACCTATGTTGTAGTTCTTGGCTACAGAGATTTTAACAAAGGTGATGATAATGCACCTTTTGGCATTGAGCTACAGCCCATGGCTTGGACAGCAGCCATCTGTCTCAGTGAGGCCCTTTTGTAGGATGTCCACATCTTTTGTGCTTACAATGATGGCTCCTAGTTTGCAGTCCTCTGGAAATGTCAGTAGCCACAGAACTTCCATGTTAATGTTTACTTCAGGGAAGTAGATACTACACAGCCTGGGAAGTTATCTAGTCCCATGGCTGCTGTGATACTGGCTTCGGACAGTGTTTTTTACCTGTGCAGCCATGATGACAGCAACTTTGCAGTCTTCCATTATAGACATGTGCTCTTTCATGGGTGAGAGGGGGGTAAAGTTAACACTGATCCTATCTGCCAGGATGTTGCCAATATCAGTTGGCTCCATACATTTAGTGCCATTGAGCTGTAACTCAGAACAGATATGAGTGTAACCATGACATGGACCTGTCTGTTGGGCAGAGATCTCCTATGTAGACAGTATGCAACTGAGTACAGCTTGGGTTACATTCATTCTTGTTGCATGGGGCAACTATTTGAGGCCAGTAATCCTCTTGTTATGGCTCTTCATTGTTCTTTCTAGTTGCTGAACGTGCCTAGTCAGATTCCTCGCAAGTGTGTTGTGGTAGTCTCTGACAGGTCTGATGACTGCTGAGTAGTGGCAACCTCCTTTGACCTACATGCACAGACCTTGGCAGTTTGTGTGTACACATAGCAGGATTTTCAGACCACTTTGTGAATGTGTTTCTGGAAGTAGAGATGACCATACACATTTGTCCATAGATCCCTTATCATCACATCCGTATTTAGCCTAGGTGTGTGAGCATGCCCAGTATGACCTTTCAGTATCTTCCTGCCTGACATTTGCTTCGTTTGTTTAAGTGTGTGAGCATGCCCAGTATGACCTTTCAGTGTGATGCAGAATGAAATCCACTACATTTGTTGGAGTGTGTGAGCATGCACAGTATACACATTTATACCATATGTGTATGGTAAATCAAGGTGTATTTTTACTGCAGGGCTCACCTTTGTGTCATACATCAACAGGGATCATGCTGTGCCTGCAGGGCTTCCATGCGACACTTTGCATAGACCTATCAACATTTCTACATACAGGGGGGACAGCTATTCTTTGTACATTTCTAACCGTGGGTACATCGGATTGTTACTGTGGGTGTATATGGGATGTGTGTTTCACCTGACACTTATACACATTTGCTGTGCCTGCACTGCTATGTACAGGACACCATTACAGTCTGTACTGTTGCCTATCGTACTGGCTTGAGGCATACTAGTGTACTACAGGTCTTAGCATCCATTGCCACATATATTAGCTTGCAACTTCGTAGCCTACACAACCCACATCACAATGCCTGGCCTGATGTTCTCTGTCTGCATAGGCATGTGGGTGAGGTTACCCATTTGCCTCATTAGGGGCATGATTTAGCATTGCTTTGTGTTTGCATTAGTGTACAATGTCCTGCTGTGTCTGTACCACTGTAATGCTATCATGGCTTAGTGGTTCAGTACTGTGACTATAGTGCACAGTATCCTGCGTTCAAGCCCTGTCACTGCTTTTTATTTTCACGCTGGCCAGACCAGACTGCTTAAGGTACAGTAAAGCAGATATGAGCATGTTTAACTGACTTTGCTCAACTTTGGCTGGCCTTGGCCAACATTGCACGATTAATTTTGTTTACATATACTAGATATTGGTAAAAGCTGCTTAGCACTGCTTTATATTGCTTAAAACATGGCAATCATGCCTCAGGTGGTGCTGCAGGGCTGCCTATGTTGGATGCACATACTACACTCCCTATACATGTTTGGAAACAGGTAGTGTCAAGTTAGGCATCCCTTTTATTTTATGTGCGAGTCATTGAGAGGTATAATTTCCAGGGTTTCTACTGAGCCAGTGTATGTGCTATGCGTTGCCTCTTTGCCAAGGACAAGGCATACTGGGCACGCCTCTTTCTGCCTACTGGGGCAGGCTCAGGTTGTTCCTCCTCCAAGTCATGCTGTGCCTGTGCAGGCCTTGGTAATAGTGGGGGCTGTTTGGCCCTGCCCCATGCTGTTCCTACTGCAGCTGTTTTCGCAGGACCATATTGTGTAGCATGGCGCATACCATGACAGTTTGGGTACATGTAGTTGGTGAGTACTGCAAGGCTCCACCAGATGTGTCCAGGCACCGGAACCATGACTTGAGCATCCCAAACACACGCTCGATTGCATTTCGTGTTTGTGCGTTTGTCTCATTATGGAGTTCTTGTTCAGGTGTGTGTGCATTTCTGATGGGTGTCATCAGCCACGGTTCCAGTGCGTATCCAGCATCCCCCACTAGGTGACCATCAGGGATGTCACCATTTGCAAATGTCTGGTACAGCTGCGACAGATGCCAGATATGAGAATCGTGGTAGCTTCCAGGGCAGCCAGCACACACATTCAGTATTGTGCCCTGGGCATCACACATGACCTGGCAGCTGATGGAGTGGAAGCCCTTGCGGTTGATGTAGGCCCTACCCCGCTCACCAGCTGGTGCTTTGATGTGTATGTACGTGCAGTCAATTGCACCCACTACCTCAGGGTATTCTGCTATTTGCTGGAAGAGATGCATATTGCTGGCCAATACCTCACGGGAATTGGGGAAATATACATGATCACTATGTGCTGACATGGCATTCAGGAACTGGTGCAGTACCCTTCATGCTGATGCCTGTGAAATCCCCATCATATCACCAGTTGGTCTCTGGAAGGTACCTGTTGCTAGTATTCTTAGGCCAACACATACCTTGGTTTCCACTGGGATGGGTTCCCCTCTGTTGGTTCTGTGTGTGAGGCGTGGCCTGCACAGCTCAACAATTTGCTGCAGGAGGTCTCTGTCCACTCTATAGCGCTCCACTATCTCCAGCTCATGTAGCCCCTGGTAGGTTACCCTGGGTCTGTACACTCTTCTCCGTCTCCTCAGTGTGGGTTGCTCAGCAGCATTCACAATGGCACCACCCTCAGCATCTTGCACATGTTGCCTTATAACAGCAATGGCAGACCCTAACATTTTTATGTCTCAACTTAAGCTTTTTAAGTTTTCACTTCTCTTTGTTGACTGCAGTGTTGCAGTGTTTATGAGAAAAACATGGGGGAATGTTGTTTGCAGAGTTTTAGGTGCTGGGCTGGGCTGGGCTAGTGTACTGCCTGTGCAATTGGCTGATTCTGATTGATTTCACCTGGCAGCTCTGCTAGTTCTCCTTGGTTAACTTCCTACTGCTTCCTTTCCTTCCTTTTCCCATTTCTGTTTCCATAGGGGGCACGCTGCGCAAACAAGCACAAACATGCTCACACGCACGCACACAGGCTTACACAGGCTTAGGCGGGTGCACATTCATGTATATTAGCTTAGACGGCCTTACACAGGCTTACAAAGGTGCACACGCGCGCACACAGTGTAGGCAGCTTTGCAAGAAACTTTAGTGATAGCCACGGCGTACACCTTCAGTTTCTTGATTTCAGTTTAGACAACTGTAGACACACCTCTTTTAGTCCTGAGTAACTCACAGCAACCACATGCCACTCTGCTCCAATAAGCTTACAGTCTTTTTCATACATACCCCTCATGATGTCACCCATCTCCTACTCTGTTACTCCCCATTTCCTACTCTTACACTCTAGGGACATGGTTCACATAGCAGGAAATATTGGGATTCACTATCCTTATCCTCATTTGCATAGGATTGCCTACTAATGCTTAGTTACATCTCTCAGAATGAGCTTCCCCTCTTAGCAACGTCTACTCAGTAGCCATGTTGTCTTCAGCCTGCCATTCACTTGAATGGCAGATTAATATTTTGAATGCATTCCCTATTTGTGCCTTTTATTTTTTGTTTTTCTGGTTTTTAGAGTGCAGCACGTTTGCGCGGCACTGCGCTATGCTTAAACATCTGAGCTCGAGGTAAAAAAATATATATATTTTTTTTATTTTGCAACGAGAAAAAATGCCAATGGACGTATATTTGGCCATTGGCATGCTTCCTCAACTGGATGCATCCTTTAGATGGAGCTGTCAAGGCTCCGTTTTGTTATTTGCAGAATGGTACTCAGTTGACAACTGAGTACATTTCTGCAAATAACACTACTCTTACTCGGACAGGTTAGTGTTTCCTGGATCGCAAATTTACCTCATTTGCATAGCTTTCAGCAGCAAATGAGGTAATTTGCATAAACTAACCCTGTCCATGTAAGAGTCGTTTTAGGAGCTCTCTTGCACGCCCCTGCTGGCTGTTCCTGGATTGCTCGGCAGACATGTTGGCTGCATGGAGTCTTACTGTAGTCTTAGACTCCGTGCAAGCCTTCGTGAATCCGGCCCAGTATATTTTTAGTTTAGTATATATTAAATTAATTATTTAGCTATTGTTAATCAGGTATGTGGGCAGTTCCTTGTTCACTTTTTAATCTCATGCCAAGATACATGGCAAGGTTACACAAACACACACACAAATGAGAGCAAAAGATGTGCAACTACACATTTTTAATTATATTTATCTTTTTACCTATCTGTATTTTTGCCAGGTAAGTGGGGTGATTGGTTCCCTGACTCTCTCAAGCACAACCCACACTCACTATGGAGCACATAAAGATCACTGAGCAGGACCACCTCCCCACAGACATAGTACATCAAGTAATCAAAGAGAGAAGGAAAAGGAGAGAGTACATTAGCATTCTCCCTGAACTAGACTTCAAACAAATGTCCATATCATTTACAGCGGACAGGACCACCACAGGAGGTGAACCACCAACACTGAAATGGCTGATGGAGGCTGATGAGTTTTTGGTGTCACTCTCTGGTGAGAAGGACTAGTCCCTCAGTGGTGGCTTGAATATGGGTGCAAGCTTGGCACTTACTATCCATGTGTCCATAGGTGATGCCCCAGGTTAATACTGACCATATTACAATAGTATTACAAATACTTTTGCATCCAGTGGAATGAATATGACTGTTAGAAACCGGCACTTCTGTTTCATTCTGTTCTGTAGGAATCCCTGTCCCACAGGAGACCCTGTGGGATTTCCACTCACAGAAACTGCTGATATAGGTTGGATATATATGCAAGTCATGTGAATTGCCCTTGTGGTGCATATACACATTATAGATAATGTCCTTAGCATTAAAGACCAACTGACAGTCCAAGGACAGGTAACACCTCCTAGTTACATACCTCTGTCTCGGTGGACCAGGTGGACCTTAGAAGTAACATGAGTACAATCTCCAGTAACCAAAACCTCAACAAACTTTGTAACTTTTACAATACATGTACAGTGCTAGTTCTATCATCCGGTGACTTTGGGAACCATATATACTCCACCATGTGTTCTTGCAAGATGTTGAAAAATTGATTAAGTATTCATGAGACAGTGGCCTGGAATATACCTAGCCAGTCCCTTATAGGTCATTGAAAGGTGCCCCTGTAGCTATCTTTCATACTCAAGAAGTTAAGTCAAATGGAAAGTTCATATGTGGTTATTCAACATGACTGTCTGCATACAATGTGGGCAAAAGTGGTACTGAATTATTATTGTTTTATTTTCTTTGTAACAGTCATAATCTTCTTAAACTGCCAAATAATGAAAGAAAAGAGAGACAGCAAGAATGCGTGTACAATGTGCTGTTTTCTGGCTTTACAGGATTACATTTCCATCGTCTTGTGTCACTGTAACCATTAAATATAGGGGTAGACCTTTTTCCATGACTGCCTAGGTGTGGACAAGTTATGGATGCTACTGAGATTAATAACTAAGTCTTGCAGGTTCTGTGTATTTGCTTGGAGGTACCAACACAGGTAATTTATACACCAGCTAAACCTCTTCTTTTATAAGCTAGCACATCCCCATTGTGCTGGCATTGTTCTCTGAAGCCTCATGCAGGCTGGTTACACATGTTTTGGTCTTGCCCACTGTTATCAGACTTTAGAAGGGGATTGCAGCACACTGTGAGAAAGTATACAAAGTTTACCCCATCACCATTTTTTATTCTTGTTGGGATGGGATGGTAGTAGCACAGATCTAGCCCATGACCAAACTTTATTAAATATATTAATGTTAATAGATGAAGGTCATTACTAAATTGTGAAAAGCACCATGACTGTAGAGATGACGCTTCAAGGCTTTGATGACAGAAACACACCTCTCTGAGGTACGGGGAACAAACGCTTGACAGGGAAAGAGTAATAACATGGAATGAAGTCAGGTTAGCATTTAATCTTTGTGCAAGTAAGCAATTAGGGGAATTGACACCGGAGCAGGTAGAAAAAAGCAGAGGACTATAGGAGTAGAACAAAAAAGCCTGGATTAGTAAATATCATACTAGGGGCTAGTTCCATGTCTGCAACAAATGAAGGGCTGCTACTACTAAGTAGGAGATACAAAGCTCTGTTGGAGCTAAATGAGCTAGTTGCTATCAATACCAAAAAGTTTGGGAAACTAAACTACAGAGATCAGTGGCAATGGTGCTATGGAATAGGGTACATGTAGCACCCAGACATGTCACAAAAATCAAAAAGGTTTTGCATCTTTGTGTGTAAATGTTTGCACAGATATTTCTATATACCAACAAAGCTGGGAAAGATATTTCTGCAGGTATTGCCTTTGTGCTGGAGTTGAAATGTGGATGCAAGTGGTACATGGGAACATACATTCTAGGACTGTAAGGCTCTTAGCTGATTTAAATTAGCTGTTACTAATTTGGCTGTGGCTATCAGAGGAGAAGAAGTCTGCTTGACTAGAGAGCTATTTCTGCTTGGTGAGGGGTATCTTACAATCTATGCCACATTAGGGTACTAATCTCCCTCTTAATGATTGTGGCAAAAAATAAATAAATAAAACATTACCAGAAAATGGAGGTCTAACATACCTCCAGAACTTAGGGAGGTGTGAATATTGTTAGAAGATACAAATGGTTTAGAGATAGAGCATGGAGACAATCTTAGTGGATGTAAGGTGGAAAAAATAGAGTCTCTGGGAAAGTATTTAATAGCAGGCAGAAGGGACATCCAGTAATAGTTGAAGAAATACCCACTGAGGAACTGGAAAATCCATAACCTCATAAAAACATATAATTTAAATAAGAATACTAACATTTTTCTGCATGTTCAATATAATGTATAACATTGAAAGTTGTTGTTGTGTCTTTCGGCCTTTCCCGGTTAGGGGTCGCCACAGCGGAACTCCGGTCCACTAATGATTGGCAGTAGATTTTTACATGCCAAGTTGCTGACCCTGACGCACAACCTTCAATGAAGGTACACCCATTCACGCATGTCTCCACACAAAAGACGCTCTAGCTGAGAATTGAACAGGACAACGTCTTACTGTGAGGCGACAACGCTACCGCAGCACCACCACCGCAGTGACAATGTATAACATTGAAAGTAACCATATGTAAATAGTTTTGTTTCATAAGCCTTTTATACTTGAATTGTTTATATTTGTTTGTTTCTTTATTTTGTACGTAAGCCCTTTTGTAACAACTGAGATAAACTCCATGGAGACTTAAGAACATAAAAATTAATGACTGTTATAAAATAAAGGTATATCGTTAACTCCATAAAAATACAGCTATTCAGGTTTTCTTCCATAAGGCTTCATAGTTCTTGAATGGGAGTATTATATAAAAGTGCTAAATATGTGAAGCCAGTAAAAAACATTTTATCAGGCATTATACTGTCACTCTACGGGTGTACTTTCCTACAACGAAAATTCACTTTTTCGAAATGGGAAAGTACATCCCCACTTAATCGAAAGTGCACTTTAATGAAGGTGCAGTTTCGTTTAAGCTCACTAGACCGAACCTACCGCACCACAATGGAGGACATTGAAAAATGGGCTATGTCTACCACTGTGGTGTGATAGTCACAGACCTTAGGGTTAGGGCACGGGTCAAGGTAAGGGAATAGACCTACTAACTATCCCCTTACCCTAACCCATGCCCTAACCCTAAGGTCTGTAACTATCGCACCACAGTGGAGGACATAGCCTGATTTGGAATGTCTTCCACTGTGGTGTGATAGTCACTGACCTTAGGGTTAGGGCATGGGTTAAGGTAAGGGGATAGACCTACTAACTATCCCCTTACCCTAACCCGTGCCCTAACTCTAAGGTCCGTGACTATCGCACCACAGTGGAGGACATAGCCTGATTTGGAATGTCTTCCACTGTGGTGTGATAGTCACAGACCTTAGGGTTAGGGCACGGGTCAAGGTAAGGGGATAGCCCTACTAACTATCCCCTTACCCTAAACCATGCCCTAACCCTAAGGTCCATGACTGCTAGCCTGTTCGGTCTAGCGGGTTTGCGAACGTGCACTTTTGTGAAAGTGCACTTTCTCGTTAGTGTGGGTGTACTTTTGAAGTTCGAAGTAGTGAACTTTCATTCTTCAAAAGTACACCCCACTCTACACATTATATATAATACACTCCATGCTTTAGTGGGAGATACAACCACAATGACTGGTATGCTTTGCAGATGTTATATGTACTTGTTACTTTTTGTACATTAGTACAATTTTTCTTAATAAAATTTGTTGAGAAAGAAAAGAGAAAAAGTCTGTAAAAACAAAAACAACAAAAAAAAAGAAAACAAATGAAAAAAATCATGAAAAGCTATGAGGTATGCCACTAAGCTGAGGTGTTTTTGAAGTTTTGCCTGGCAGTGTCCATCCTCAAACTTTTATTCTGCAGCTAAGCTTCAGAAGTTATTTAGTAGGGTATTGGATATTTACTGGAAAGCTAGTAGTACAGAATGATACATATTATTTGAGAGTGTATGCAGATGAACATCTGTTAGCATATTCAGTTGGTATTTGGTTTAAACATACAAGTTAATAAAGTAATGTATTTTATAGGGATTAATATCAATGAAGAGATCCCTGATTATTATAAGTAGCTGCTGGCACTGATAATGTTGGTGGCTAAAAAGTGTTCAGAAGACATTGGAAGTCAAAGGAATTACCAACAGTATGAAAATTAGATTTACTGACATAGGAAGCAGAAGTGGAAGAAAGGGCTTTTCATGGAAAAGTAAATCTGGAACTTCCCAGTGTGAGTTTAAATTCAGTTATGTAAAACTGTCTTTCCGTGGGTCTACTTCTACATTTCAACGTTTCAAAACTTTGAATTTCTTATGGTCGAGACCATAAGACCGAAGTTTTGAAACTTCGAAAAGTAAATAAAAATAAATAAATACAAAAAAAATCCTGCTAATTAAATATACCATCTCTGAGGTCGCACAACAGCGAAGAAAATGGCAAATATACGATGTTATGTGATCCTATCTCGCCTACATTCTGACTGATGGGTTCGGAGCCGATCCCTCGGCTCCGACTCGGCACGCTTATGCCAAAGAGCGAAGTCTCTTATTGGCTGAGCTTACTATATCCCAGGATGCACCACTACCAGTCCCCCAGATCTCGTTTGCTGCTAACCTGCGAAGACGTGGTCTCGAGCTGGCTGAGCTGAGTAGTAGCTTTTACTAACTTTTTCTGTCAGTTTTTTTGCTGTCTTGTCACAAAAAGCTGTTTTAACGGCTATTCTTCACTTTTGTGTGTGTTTGGAGTTTGTTAAAGACTTGTTGTGTGATTGGGTTGAGTTTGGTAGGCCTCCTTCATCTTAGGGCCTTCCCGGTCAGTCAACCCTCCTAAAACCTTACAGGGTCTCAAAGTACCCTTGTTATTTGCAACGCTTTTAAGCGATAACTGTAACCTATTATTAGGTAGTGTCAAACAGAAAGTCAGTTTGTATTTTTCTGTCAAAGATTACTGAAATTGTTTTGCCATAATGTCTCAAAATCCTAGGCCTTCGGCTTCAAAAATGCACCAAATGCAATTTCAAATGTCCATCACAGACGATCACCGCCTGTGTGTATTGTTTGGGTGCAAAACACTTACAGGAGTCATGCAGCGTGTGTCACGCTTTTTCCTCAAGGGTCCTCCAGGAGAGGAAAAATAAACTGATTCTTAAGGGGTTAATACAACCTTCTTTTGCAGAAGCCTTGGCATCCTCTCCTTCTCCCGCTAAAAGAAAAGGGCGCCGGTTCCGACCAGTCCGTCGGATCCGACCGCCAAAAGACATAGGCAGGCCTCTCCTTCGGCTCCAAGGACTTTGGAGCCGAGGATGGAACGGTCTGCCTCGATGCCACCAGTCTCGACTCCTCTGGCTTCGGAGCCGATGGCTGGGGCATCGAGAGGCGGGTCACCTTCGTCGGCTCCACTGGTCTCGGAGCCGACAAGGGTCGCCCGCCAGACACTTCCTCCTCGGCGCCAAGTCCACCTCGCACCGATGGAATCTAGTGTGTATTCCTTCGGCGCCGATAGTCATCGAGTCGCCGAGCCGGGTCCCCTAGCCCTTTGGGGCCGTTGGAGAGGCCGCCTCAACCCGCTCAGTTTCCTCTCGGTCTTCGAGGATGTCGGATTCAGATATAGACAGGGTGCTCCAAAGACTGTTCCAGTCCCCAGTCTTCCAAAAATTTGTTTCGGTTCCGACCCAGTTGGCTTCGGAGCCGATAACCCTGGCCCACCCTATTGCCATTCCTCCTCCGACTGCTTCGGCTCCGTCGGAGCAGGTGCTGTTGGAGCCGGTGGAGATCTTAGGGTCGGCTCCGACCCTTACTCCAACCCGGGCCTTCGGGTCCGAGTTTGGTACACGGACTTCTTCGGCCGGACCCGGGGGTGATGTTTCGGGACCTATGCTTTCGGTTCCGAGCCTCCCCCTCGGTGCTTCGGCTGCGGGACTTCCGTCGGCTATCATGGCTCCGGAGACCGGACACTCCCAGGATTCTGGGGGTCCGGCTTTCAGAGCCATGAGGAGTGCCTTGGCCAAGTCTTAGGCCATCTCTCCAGCCATACCGACACCTTCACTGCGCGTGCAGTCTGGGTCTTTGGCAGTTCCTGTCCGTAGGCAGCGGAGCACCTGAGCCTGAGGTTACCCCCATTGAGGGTTACCCTCCTCCTGAGGGTTCTTCGGAGTTGTCTTCGGAGGAACCCCCAAGGAAGAGATCGTGCAAGAGGAAGCACGTGGACTCCCCCGAGTCTATTACATCGGACACTGATCTTGATGATGCAGAGGGGTCCCCGGTCGCTCCTCTGATCATGTCTCATTTGCAGACATCTTAGGGATCCGCAAACACCGAGGCGGCTGGATATCCAAACCGGCCTCTGCTGATGAGTCAGTGCTCCTCAAGGCCTTTGGGGCTCAGCCCTCCGCCTCCTGGGTGTCTCCGCCCTTCGATGAGCTTCTGGATTTAGTTTGTCGGAGGGCGTGGGAACATCCAGATACCGTGGAACCAGTCCCTTCTCGTCCAAATAAATTTTTGTCTGCCCCACCCGAGAAGGAGTTCCTCACTAAAGGCGTGGCTGTAGATGCCATGGTGGTGGCATCTGCTACACAACAGGACGTGGCAGAGGCTTCAACGTCCGTCCATCCTCCTAATAAGGAGTCTAGGAGCATGGACAGGTATGGGAAGCACACCCTGACTTCAGCGGCCTTTACTTTAAGGTCTCTGAATTATTTGGCACATTTTACCAGGCTTCAGAGGGATCTGGTCAAGGAGTTGTCAGATTCCTCTCGGTAACCTACCTGAGCAGCTAGCCCAGTCGGTTAGCTCTCAGTTGGCTATCCTTACGCCAATTTCTAACTCGTCCATGAGGCTCATTTCCTATGCGGCCAAGGGGCGGGTAGAGCGGCAGGCACAGGCGTGGCTCACGGAGACAAGCCTGGCTCCGCTTGTGTCAGTTCATGGAGGCCTTCAAGTCTTCCTTCGCCGACGCTCCCTTTGATGGGTCCTCTTTGTTTGGACCAAAGGTTAAAGACACCCTTACCCGCTGTGAGCAAGAGGGAAAAACTTTATCTGCCGTAGGTGCCCGTTATTCCACTCCCTTCGGCCTTACCCCAAGGCTAAAGGAGGGGAAGATGTGGTTCCAAATCTCGTAAGTTTTTCCCCAACAGCAGGAAGATTCCCTTCCAGAGGCAGAGGACGGGAAATTTTTCTGGGAGACGCCGTCCCAGAGGCGGCAGAGGGCCCCGCAATTCTGGAGACCGCGAGTCCTTTCGTGGCTCTTCAGCCTCCCACACATCATGAGGGATTGCCCGGCTGTGCTGCTCCGGAGCCAGTCGGGTGTCATTTTGCCAAGCACCTAAAAGCCTGGGAGTCAATCACTCAGGACAGATGGGTGCTTCGGATCATTGCCGGAGGTTACACCATCCCATTCACATACTCACCCCCACCGTCCAAAAAAATCCCGGACCCACCACCCAGTCAAAGGGAAATGGCAGCCGCAGAAGCTTTAAAGCTGCTAGAAAAAGGAGTCATCCAACCGGTCCCCACAGACCAGATCGGATCAGGAAATTACTCCAGGTTCTTTTAGTGCCAAAAGACAGGGGACCTGAGACCAATATTGATCTCAGCAGACTGAACCAATCCGTCACGAAATCCAAATTCAATGGTCACGTTACAATCCATTCTCCCATTGTTGGAGAAG
Organism: Protopterus annectens; assembly: GCF_019279795.1. Classification (NCBI taxonomy): domain Eukaryota; kingdom Metazoa; phylum Chordata; order Ceratodontiformes; family Protopteridae; genus Protopterus; species Protopterus annectens. Next base: position 497,938,871 of record NC_056738.1, read on the forward strand.
GATGTTTGGATGTGCTCCATAGACCTCAAGGACGCCTATTATCACATACCGATACATCAGGCGTCCAGGAGGTATCTGCGCTTCAGCCTGGGAGTCAGTCATTACCAATTTTGTGCTCTGCCCTTTGGTCTCACCACAGCCCCCAGGGTGTTCACCAAGTGTTTGGCAGTAGTGACGGCTCACCTGAGAAGTCTTGGATTCCAAGTGTTTCCTTATCTGGACGACTGGCTCCTGACTGCCACCACCAGGCATCTACTAATGGACAACCTCAAAGCCACCATCTCCCTGGGTGCTACCCTGGGCATTACATTCAATTGGTCAAAGTCTGTCTTGCTGCCCTCTCAGCGCATAAGGTTCATAGGAGCAGAGATAGACTCAAAATTGATGCGCGTCTTTCTTCCTGCCGAAAGGATCCAAACTTTACAGGGCCAAGTTCAAGCTCTGATCTCGAGATCCAAAGCCCCAGCCAGGATGGTTCTACAAGTTTTAGGTTCAATGTCTGCCACGGTTCTTTAGTTCCTCTGGCAAGATTGCACATGAGGATTCTTCAGTGGCTATTGTCAACTCAATGGTCCTTTCAGGATCTTCCCCTCAATCATCACATCATGATTACGGAAACATGCAAACGGGACCTTCGCTGGTGGCTTCAGACATCCAATCTAAATCAAGGAAGCCCCTTTGTTATTCCCTCTCCAGTGGTTACCCTGACGACAGATGCCTCCCAGATAGGGTGGGGGGGGCATTGTCTGGGCAGGTTAGTTCAGGGCTCCTGGCTTCCAGACGAAGCTCTTCTCCACATCAATGTGTTGGAGATGAGGGCTGTACTTCTATCCCTACAGGCCTTACACAAGTTTCTTCCTCAGGGCATCATCACCATCCACACAGACAACATGTCGGTGGTCTGGTATCTGAACAAACAAGGAGGGACCAGATCTTACCCCCTTTGCAGAGAGACCATGAGGGTGTGGGAATGGGCTGTAGCTACCAACCGCTTCTTGGTAGCGACCCACATTCGGGAAAGCAAATATATTGGCAGACAAATTGAGCAGGACAATTCTCTCTCCTCACGAGTGGTCCCTAAACGAAACAGTAGCAGCTCAGGTTTTCAGGAGATGGGGACGCGGTGCTGCGACCTATTTGCAACACCACTAAACACCAAGTGCAAAAGGTTCTTCTCCTTGACTCAACATCAGGGAGTACCAGCTATGGATGCTCTAGCACAACCTTGGCCAACAGGGCTACTTTATGCCTTTCCTCCGATTCCACTTCTCTCCAAAGTCATTCAAAAGCTTCTCAATTGGGGTCCGCAATGATACTGATTGCCCCATACTGGCCTCGCCAGGTATGGTTTCCTTACCTGAAGAAACATGCGTGGACGATCCGTGGACTTTAGACCTAATTCGACCTGCTAATTCATCAGTCGGGACAACAGCATCAGTCCCTTCGATCTTTGAAGTTGACAGCTTGGCTCCTCCACTTCCGACTTTAGTCAGAAGTCATACATTAGACCCGGAAGTTGTTCACATTTTATCTTCGGCCCACAAACCCACCACTAACAAATTGTACCTCAGTAAGTGGAAGAGGTTTGCTATCTGGGCTCAACTCAAGGGCTTAGACCCTATCACTGCTCCTATCCCAGAGGTTTTGAAATTTTTAACATCCCTATTTAATCAAGGATCTTCTGTCTCTACTATTAAAGTCCAACTAGCGGCAATCTCTAAATTTCACGAGTCCATGGATCCTCCATTGATGAGCTGCAGACTATGCAAAACTTTCATTAAAGGTGCGGGTCTGTTGAGACCCCCAGTTTCTCATCCTGCGCCTCCGTGGGATCTAGATTTAGTGCTTCGTGCATTGACATCTTCCCCGTTCGAACCGGCTGCTACATGTGAGTTAAAATATCTGTCTTGGAAAACTGCTTTCTTAGTTGCAATTACTTCTGCAAGAAGAGTTTCAGAGCTTCAAGCCCTGTCCATTAAACCACCGTACTTGATTTTCCACAAGGACAGAGTATCTCTTAGGCCTAATCCATCCTTTGTCCCAAAGGTCTGTTCTAATCTTTGTCTCCAACAGTCTCTAGAGCTACCAGTTTTCTTCCCAAATTTCTCCAATGAAGCAGAATACACTCTCCATAAATTGGATGTTCACAGGCAATTACGCTTCTATTTAGACAGGACTCAGCAACTTCGTAAGTCAGACCAGTTGTTTGTGTCCTTCTCAGATAATAAATTGGGTCAAACCATCACAAAAGCTACTATTTCCAAATGGATTAGAGATTGCATAACTCAGGCTTATTCTTCTTCGAATAAGCAACTTACAACATCTATCAAAGCTCATTCTACCAGAGCTATGGCTACTTCTATAGCTTTTCATTCCAAGCTCGCTATATCGGAGATTTGTGCTGCGGCTACTTGGTCCAATCCACACACTTTCATTTCCCACTACAAATTGGATGTGGCATCTAAAGGACGAGCATCATTTGGTTCCACGGTACTCAGGAGTGTCTTCCAGTGAGCCACCCAGGATTCAGGTGCTAGGGACGCTGTCCCATCAGTCAGAATGTAGGCGAGATAGGATCACATAACATCTTTTAGTTATGTACTCACCATAACTTCAGATGTTTGGGATCCATCTCGCCTACATTCCTAATACCCACCCTCCTTCCCCCTGCCTTGGAGATCAGAAGAGATTGAACGGTTTTGAGTTCTACTGTTTTATCTTGTTTCATCTGACGATGTTATATAAGCAGGGCGTGCATGTGTGCATGTATGCAGACAAACTAGATCTGGGGGACTGGTAGTGGTGCATCCTGGGATATAGTAAGCTCAGCCAATAAGAGACTTCGCTCTTTGGCATAAGCGTGCCGAGTCGGAGCCGAGGGATCGGCTCCGAACCCATCAGTCAGAATGTAGGCGAGATGGATCCCAAACATCTGAAGTTATGGTGAGTACATAACTAAAAGTTCCTCTCTGTACGCCGATCTCCATTTAAATGGTTCAAAGTTTCAAACCTTCGATCCGATGTTATGGTCTCGACCATAAGAAATTTGAAGTTTTGAAACTTCAACATTTTGAAGTAGACCCCTTTCTGCACCCTCTTCATCCCTCCTACCGTAAGGCATATTATTAGCCATAATGAAGACAATTTTAATTCTGAAGTATTTGGTTCATAGGTAGGTACTAGGCTATCTGCCCAAAGGCATTTATAAGCCTAGCCAGAATGTTTTGGCTTTCGCCGCCCCCTTAGATTAGTTCCCTGTGCCTCTGTCCAGCAGAGCCACTGAAGTGATCCCCGGGGTGAACTTTCTGTTTTCCATCCACTTATCAAGGTTTCTTTTGAAGAGTGTTAGCGAGGAGCTCTGCCTAATGTAGATTGGGATCTTGTTCCAAAGCATGGGAAGTCTCTGGGACAGGAATCTATCCCTCCAGCATTTAGTTCCCTAGAGCATGTGGCTCGAGGGGATAAGGTTTACTTTAGGTGGAGCATGTCCATCAATTCTGGGTTGGACATGGCCTTGTATGTCAGACAAAGATCACCTCTGAGTAGGCGGTATGCAACTGAGTACAGCTGGAGTTTCTTCAGTCGAGCTGCATTGGGCATCTGTTTGTGGCCAGTGATCCTCTTGGTGAGGTACTTCTGTGGTCTTTCTAGCTGTTGCAGGTGTCTTGTAAGGTACATCCCAAATGGGGCGTTGTACTCTATGATGGGTCTGATGAGTGATGAGTAGAGGGGCACAATGACCTCTTTTGATTTGGATGCAAACCTTTTTTGTTATTAGGTGGGCCACGTAGAAGGATTTTCTAACCACTTTGGCAATGTGATTATCAAAGGTGAGATTACTATCTACTTGGGTCCCCAAATCCCTTATTATGTCTTCCGTATTTAGGGGACTACCACGTATGTGGTAGTTTGTGGGTACTTTTTTTTTTTCCAAAGGGGATGACTATGCACTTTTTGGCATTTAGCTTGAGGCCATGATTTTGACATCAGGTATCCATCTCAGTGAGACCCTTTTGGAGGATGTCTGTGTCAGCTGGAGAGTCAATTATAGCCCTTAGTTTGCAGTCATCTGCGAACTTGGTCAGCCATAGTCCTCCTGTGCTTCCCTGTACCTCTGAGACGTATATGCCAAACAGGAGGGGTCCTAGAGGAACGCCACTTGTAGCCGGTTTATAGATGGACCTAGATCCTGCAACTCTCACCATGTGGGTTTTGTCCATGAGCCAGTTGGCAACCCATCTTGTGACGTAGGGGTTTATGTTCAGGCTGGTGAGCTTGTCTATAATACCAGAATGGGGAATGGTGTCAAAGGCCTTAGCGAGGTCTAGGTAGGCTGTGTGTACCACCTTTCCCTCGTGTATAGCCTTGGTAACTGTCTCAAAGAAGTTCACCAGGTTTAGGAGGCATGATCTGCCCTTAACAAAGCCAAACTGGGTAGGGTCCAGTATTTGGAGGTTCCCAATGTCTCTGTTAATGAGTTCCATGATGATGCGCTCCATAGCCTTGCAGACCAAGCTAGTCAGGCTTATAGGGCGATAGTTCCTGGGGTCTGTTGTGGCTCCACCTTTGTGGAGTGGACTAACCATTGTTGTGCACCACTCTATGGGTACGTAGCCTGTGGAGAAGCTGAGTTTGAACAGTGTGTTTAGATGAGGGGTTAGTTCATCTTTGAGCTCATGTAGAATGCAGCCTGGGACACCGTCCAGTCCCACTGATGCTGTGTTTTTGGCTTTGGAGAGGGATGTTTTAACCTGAGTGTCTGTGATTTCAGGGACTCTACATTCTTCTGGTATGGTTATGGGCCCTTTTGGGGGTGAGAGAGGGGCGAAGTTTGCGCTGAACCTGTCTGCCAGGATTTTGGCGATATCGGTTGGTTCAGTGTATTTTGTGCCATTCAGCACTAACTCTGAGCAGATCTGGGCATTGCCACTTAGATTCTGGACATAGCTAAATAATGCCTTGTGGTTATCTTTGGAGTCCCTGGCAATTTTTCTTTCAAAGCTCGCCTTGGATGATTTTATGAGGGATTGTAGTTTCTTGCTGATACTGATCAGGGATGTCTTCCCTTCTTGGAATTTTACTCTTTTCTGTACTAGTTTCCTCCTTCTATTGTATAGCTTGTTTATGGCAGGAGTCCACCAGACAGGTTTCCTTTTCTTGGAGGAGTGAGTCTTGGTTTTGCTTGGGATGGCATGATCCATGCATTCTTGTAGGTGCCTGTAGAATGCATTAGTAAAGGATTTTGCAGCTTGGACAGTTTGGAAACTTTCCACCTTAGTCTTAAGTAACATGAAGTTTGCTTTTGAAAAGTTTTTCACGGTGGTTTCCTTGTCCGGGGGTGGGGGCAGAATGTGGATATCCAAAGTGATTTGTTTATGGTCAGATCTAACCAGCGAGGGGTTGACCTCCAGTGTGGAACTCCGGTCGCCCATGTTAGTGATGACCAGGTCCAGTATGTTGTCACCTCTGGTGGGAGTGTTGACCAGTTGAACCAGGGAGTTTTAGTTTATAAATTCTAGGAAATGTTGAGCAAGGGAGTTAGTACTTGAGTAGTTCTCCCAGTTAATGTTTGGGTAATTGAAATCACCCAATATTAGGGTGTTTGGTAGGACCTTTATGTTTCCCAGTGTTTCCAGAAATGCAGAATGGGGGTCCTGGGACATGGTGAGTGATCTGTAGCAAGCTACAATTTGAATTGCAGTTTTGCCCATTGTTAGTTGCACATGGATGATCTCTGAAGCATCGTGCTGTACCACTAACCTGGAGGTGTGGGTATCCTTGATGAATATGGATACGCCCCCACCTTTTGTATTTTGGTTTGGGTTCTGTGGCCGAAATGTATGGTATGAGTTGTAGCCTGGTAGTGCTGGGTGCTATCTGGAGCCTTAAATCAGGTTTCTGTTACTGCACATTATATCGATTTTCTCCATACTGAGGAGTGCCTCGAGTGTGTGCATTTTGAGGTTTAGACTTCTGGCATTGAGTAGCATTACCCTCAGGTTTTTGTTACTTGTGCAATTTATGGTGGTGGGTTTGTCTTTTGAGCCATGCCTAAAGAAGGCATGATGAGAGTGGCAAGAGCCTTGTCCAGTATTTGAAAGCCTAAGGGTGACAGTGCAAGAAAGGTGCATTGAACTAGAATATGTAAGGGAGAACTTAATGAGGTTTTCCAAAGTGTGATGGACTTTCAACACTGTTTCTTTATATTGTATTAATATGTTGTAGAGGTTTTCTGCATCTAATCTTTTTTTCTTTAATGTGTAATAAATAGTTTAATATATGAAAAACTAAATTTTTATGATTTATGTAAATGTTTATATTTTTAAACGGTTGTAAATAACTGGTTTGATAATTGTGCATTTTTTTAAGAAAGCTTTTGAACAAAAATTATTCTTTAAATGACCTTCATGCTGAGGGAAAGATTTTATCCCCCAGCAACTGCCGCACCTTTGGAACAGGCTAGCAATTCATGTGAAACAGAGCAGCTCACTGTTCAAGAGGAACCTGGAAGTGTGGATGCAGCACAGTAAATTCTTACCAGGGATAGAGCCCACAACCCTCCTGGACATGAGCAGTCATCACTAAATGCAGTCTTAGGTATTGACTAGTACTTCTATGGTATTACATTGGGTTGAAATGGCTAGGCTTAAAATGACCTCCGGGTCGATAGCCTAGTAATCTCCTATGATCCTACGATCATATCATATTGCTGATTTTAGTATCACATATTATTTCATCAGTATTTAACATCAGTCTGAAAAATTAAATTGTTTAGTCTGAAGAAATTTCATTGTGAAAAGATTAACCCTATGATTCAGAATGATTATTACCACCAGCACTAAATGGGCAATAAGGAAGTGCCGATTAGCATGACTGCAATAATTTGCAGTTTGGAGACATGATAAAGCCACACTGAGCAATTTTTCATTAGTGGCCATTTATCATATCTTTGAATCGAACACTGTTTTGTCAGACCATACCAGACTAGTGTCCCCCTATCAGCCCACAAATTGTAGATGCTTAGGCACTTTCCAATACACACACTCACACAATCCTATTTATTAAACAGGTAGGCCCCCTGGACACACACACAGTCACTTTTCAGGGGCAATCCAAGGGCAATGTCTGGTTAAGTGACACAGGAGGCAGATGAGGGCTGATGGAATCAAACTCTGTACCTCAGAAACTAAAGCTTGCAATCTTAACCTCTGCACTGTCAAACAGTTCCCCCTGTCACACAACACAGACACACACACAAACATGCCCCCCCCCACACACACACATATGCACATTCATACACACACAAAGATTTCCAGATAGCTGCAAGCATTCCCCTACAGATACATGGCATACAGATCTACACACTCATACACCATCATGCATGCTCCCATGCATGCACACACACACCCACACACACATACAGAGACAGCTTGACAGTGTGTACCTCATAAATGGGAACCACCCAGACATAAACACGCACACAGACATCTAGGCAGCTGCATTCATCAAACTACAGACATACAGTCAGGATAACACACATACTCACATATGGATGGCTTTGGAGTATATATATATATATATATATATATATATATATATATATATATATAGGGATGGGAGGGTGGCCTAATGGTGAAGGTGTTTGCCTTACAAACACAAAGTGCAGGGTTTGAGTCTCACAAGGGATAATTGGCTAGGCTTAAAATGGCTCGCAAGGGCAATTAGCTTAGTACGAACCTATAAAATCTGGGTTGGGAGGGTGGCCTAATGGTTAAGGTGTTTGCCTTGCAACCAAAAGGTGCAGGGTTTGAGTCTCACAAGGGATAAATGGCTAGGCTTAAAATGGCTCGCAAGGGCAGTTAGCTTAGTACTAATCTATGAACCTATGAACCTATATATATATATATATATATATGTGTGTGTGTGTATATATATATATATATATATATATATATATATATATATATATATATGTGTGTGTGTGTGTATATATATATATATATATATATATATATATATATAGATAAATATATAGATATATAGATATAGGTCTACTTCAAGATATATAGAGATAGGTCTACTTCAAACTCCAGGTAAGTAACCCCTTGTCCAAAAAATATAAAATTAAACCCAAAGCAAATTAAACCCACCACCCCTATGTGGAGGGCACACCCCCTAACTAAATATACCAACTCCAAGGTCGCACTACCATGGGGGTAAGGGGTAAAGTTCAACATGGTGGTCAAGTGGTTACTTACCTGGAGTTTGCAGTCGGTGTTCTGGGACATCAATTTAATGATGTTGTCAGCCTTCACGTCTCAGGATTGTGAAAGTCGGTGTTGTGGTATTTCGGCCTTCTAAAGTAGACCCGTGTGTGTGTGTGTGTGTGTGTGTGTGTGTGTGTGTGTGTGTGTGTGTGTGTGTGTGTGTGTGTGTGCGTATATATATATATATATATATATATATATATATATATATATATATATATATATATATATGGGTCTAGGACACATGCTCGACTAGCATATGTCCGAATCACAAAGCATCGAACCCACATACACGAAAGTGCTTAACATCGAAAAGCGCTTCCGTGTATGTGTAGTTCAAAACAAAAAATCTACGTTTCTGCAGGGGGGCACCCCCCACACCCCCCTACTTTATTATTCTCACTCCGAGATTGCACTACAGTGGGGAAAAGGGAATTTTCCCTTACCCGCACTGTAGTCCGATCTACGAAACAGGCACACATACACGGAAATGGCTGATGGAGGCTGATGAGTTTTTGGTGTCACTCTCTGGTGAGATGGACTAGTCTCTCAGTGGTGGCTTGAATATGGGTGCAAGCTTGGCGCCTACTGGATACACATGGATATGTGTCCATAGGTGTTGCCCCAGGTTAATACTGACCATATTACAATAGTATTAAAATACATTTGCATCCAGTGGAATGAATATGACTGTTAGAAAGCCGCAATCCCCTTTTAAAGTCTGATAACAGTGAGCAAGACCAAAACATGTGCAACCAGTCTGCATGAGGCTTCAGAGGACAATGCCAGCACAATGGGGATGTGCTAGCTTATAAATGAAGAGGTTTAGCTGGCATATAAATTAACTGTGTTGGTACTTCCAAGCAAATACGCAGAACCTGTAAGACTTTGTTATTCATCTCAGTAGCATCCATAACTTGTCCAAACCTAGGCAGTCATGGCAAAAGGTCCACCCTATATTTAATGGTTACAGTGGCATGAGATGATGGAAATGTAATCCTGTAAAGCCAGAAAACAGCATATTGTACATGCAGTCTCTCTGTCTCTCTCTTCTTCATTATTTGGCAGTTTAAGAAGATTATGACTGTTACAAAGAGCATAAAACACTAATAATTCAGTACCTCTTTTGCCCACATATATGCAGACAGGCATGCTTAATAACAGTGTATGACCTTTCCCTTTGATTTAACTTCCCGCTTATGAAAGATAGCTACAGGGACACCTTTAAATGAGCCATAAAGGACTGCTTAGTTGTATTCCAGGCCATTGCCTCATGAATACTTAACCAATTTTTCAATATCTTGCTACAACACGTGGAGGAACATTGATGGTTTCCAAAGACACCAGATGATAGTCCACAGAGACAGAGATACATAACTAGGGGGGGCTACCTGTCCTTGGTGTGTTATTAGTTGGTCTTTAATGTGAAGGGCATTATCTATAATGTGTATATGCACCACAAGGGGAGTTCACATGATTCACATATATGATTTACATCCAATGTATAGCAGTAGTTCCTGTAAGGGGGAATCCCTCAGTCACCTGTGAGACAGGCATTCCTACAGAAGAAAACAGAGGCGCTGGTTCCTAACAGCCACATTCTTTCCACTGTATGCAAATGTATTTGTAATACTATTGTAATATGGTCAATATCAATCTGAGGCATCAACTTTGGGGTGAAAGAAAAACCTATTGGAAGAACTAAGTTTTCCCAGATTTTAATGTCCTTATGCGTTAACTCGTTACATCCAAGTGACGCCTCCAGGTGCATTTGCAGTTAACTCCTACTGACACCTCTAGGTGTCAAATATTGCTTGTTCATATTGGCATCAATAATTCCAAAACAATAACATGTACAAGGTTTTAAAAGATTTTTATCCTAAAGCTTACACAATCCCCGGGATTCATGAAGCTTGCACCAGGCGCCGGAGTAGCGTCGGCGATCTAGCGCCAAATAAGGCCGTCGAGCGATTCAGGTACAAGCTGTTTCCATATGCACTACCAGCGTACGCCAGAGCTGCGCAGCTCCTGGTGCATGTATGCTAATTGCCCCATGCGCAGCAGTGTAGCATGCAAATGAAGGTATATAGGGATTCATGAAGTGGTGCAGGCGTAGCATAAGCACGAAGAAATGTAAACCAAAAAAAATGGTTTACATTTTTTCAAACATAAAATCGGAGCCATGAAAGCAGACCAAACTAACGTATTATAATGTTAGTGTATGGCAATGGTTATATATATAGCCAATGGCATAAAAAAACATGCACAACACATAAAAAATAACATTTAATGTCATGGCCACACTAACACAAAGTAAAACTGCAGTTCATCTGTGCACAAACAGGATCACAAGGAAAATATATTTAGATGTCATAAGACTGCAATGTAACACAATTAATGAATTCCCCATAATAGTCAATGGCACGCATGCTACACCACAACCATGGCGCAAGGGTTGCTAAGGGTCTGTGACAGTGTTCTGCATGGTAACTAGGAATTAGTAGTCAATGCCATGCAAATGAGTCAAGTAATACTGAATCGCAAATGCCCCGCCAGCGTAAGGATGTACCACATGGCAACATACACAACACCGAGGAGTGGCTTGGAGGTAAACATGACATCAAGAGAGGGGTGCGCCACCATAGCTGTAAGCACATTGGATCATTGCTAATCTGGGTTGCCTGTTGCTAAGCAAAGACGCAGGATAGTGGTGTGGAAGTAGCCATAGCTTTGCTTAGCTGAGAACACAGAAGGTAACCGAAAGTGCATGTGAACGTGGATGAAAACGCGCTCGAAACCCGGTAAACGTCTGTGCGTGGCACGCACCACAGCTGAAACAGAAAGGATATGGGAAGACAATAAGGAAATGCTGCAGCATAGTAATTGGAGTACAAATGAGTAATTAACACCTAGGAACTCACATTGGGCCATTGAGAACAGCTAACAAGGCTGTTAGCAGCTACCTGCAGAACAGGAAAGGGGAGGTGCCGTACAGCAAAGAAAAGAGAACTGTCACAGCAGAACAAAGCAAACTTGCAGTAGATCAGCTACATAACACATTTCCCAACACAATCCTGGGTTGTGAAAGTACAAAACAAGAAAGCTGGCAGCTGGATGCATGCCTGACAATGGGAGGGGAATCGGGTTGAAAAGTGAAGTAAAGGGCAATAGATGAATCATGGCAGCCAAGTGTAAGTCAACACTAAAGGCTTCACAATAGCAGTACATGCTGTAAAACCAATAATTAAGATACCCCGCAGCTGGAATTGCACATACACACCCAATTACACCAGCATCATCCATTGCGCAATAGTATAAGGTGTGAAAGCCCCACACATACACTTGTGTATTCCCAGACCATTGGTGTATACAGACGGGGAACTTTTAATATGTACATGTTAGGGGCCACCATAGCTTTGATTCACCAGCATGTGTTGGAGACTGACGGTGGAGTGGAGGATGATGCTGACAACCATCTCAGGCACTGGAGGAGGAGAAGAGTATTCAGAACCAGGGTAACCTACCAGGGGCTACATGATCTGGAGATAGTAGAGCATTACATGGTGGACAGGGACATCATACAGCAACTTGTTGAGCTGTGCCGGCCACACCTCAGAGCCAGAAGTAACAGAGGGGAACCCATCTCAGTGGACACGAAGGTATGTGTAAGCTTGAGAATACTAGCCACAGGCACCTTCCAAAGGCCAACTGGGGATATCATGGGGATCTCACAGGCATCAGCATCCAGGGTACTCCACCTGTTCCTGGATGCCATGTTATCACATGCCAATGAGCACATATACTTCCCTCGAATGCAGGAGGAGTTGGCCAGCAATATGCGTCTCTTCCACCATGTGGCAGACTACCCGGAGGTACTGGGTGCAATAGACTGCACGCACATACACATCAAGTCACCAAACGGTGAGCAGGGTAGGCACTACATAAACTGCAAGTGATACCCCTCCATCAACTGCCAGGTCATGTGCAATGCCCAGGGCATTATCATGGATGTGTGTGCTGGCAGGCCTGGAAGCTATCACGACTCCCACATCTGGCATGCCTCACAGCTGTATCAGGTATTTGCCAGGGGGGGACATCCCATATGGCCACCTGGTGGGGGATGCTGGCTATGCACTCGAACTGTGGATGATGACTCCCATCAAAAATGCACACACAGCCACGCAAGAACGCCATAATGAGGCACACGCAGAAACCAGAATCATCATAGAGAGCATGTTTGGGATGCTGAAATCACGGTTCTGTTGCTTGGACATATCTGGTGGAGCCTTGCAGTGCTCTCCAGGCACGTGTGCCCACATCTTCATAGTATGTACCATGCTACACAATATGATCCTGTGGAAACAGCTGCAGCAGGGACAGAATGGTGAAGGCCCTCACAGCCCACCACCATTGCCAAGGGACCCACAGGCACAGAGGGACTCAGACCACGAACACCCTGTGCTAGCCCCAGTAGGCAGATGGAGGCGTGTCCAGTATGCCCATGCCTTGGGGAACATATAGCACACACACTGACAGTGTAGGCACTCATGGACAGACACCCTTCTTCACCGGCACACACAGCAAACATGGATGGCGCGCACACACACACACACGACCACCTGTAAATTGTCATGTACATGTGGTCTACTGTGTGCATCCTACATAGGTAGCCCTCAACTATTGTACACACAACTGCCATTGGCATAAGGTAAGTCAATACCCGAACAGTAAATTAAGCTATCAGCATGTGTCCATACTGTATGTAGAGGTTCATAGATACATAGGTAGGTACATGCCTAACTGCCCAAGGCCACTCATAAGCATAGGCAAAAAGTGTCTGCAGGTGCCACCCCATCGATTAACTAACTGTCCCTCTGTAGAGCAGAGCCAATTGTGGGATCACTGGGGTATATCCACTGTTCCCCAACCACTCTGCAAGGATTCCCTGGAGTGTTACTGAGGGGTTTTGTATAATGTAATCAAGGATGTAGTTCCAAATAATGGGGAGTATCCCTGACAGGAATCTTCTCAGATGTCACATAGTATACCTTAAACACAGCTTGCATATATAGGTAGTATTCCACAGAATAATAAACATGTGGAACACACAACCACTGAAATGTGCATTAATCACCCTTGCCCTACCAGTGCTTGTTCTGAGAGGTAAAATACCACTGACACCTCGGGTTACTAATAAGGTATGTAGAACACTCAGTATGCCTGTGTATTTAGTACCTGTTCTGTGATATTTAAAGTGCACGCAATCCATATAGTGGAAACAGTTATCTTGTAGTGATGCATTGTTGAGCATAGTAATGCTTGTAGTATTTATGTGTGTACTGCTGTAGGTCACAAGGCAAACACCGCATACACCACAAGGGATGCTATATAAGGGCTTTGAACACAAATATTCCTCACCAGCCACTGTCAGTGGCAGGGCTGGTCCAACAAGTATGTGCTATAACAGGGGATAGTATATGTTGATATATTGTAACTGTAGCCATATGTATGGGTGTATTACTGAGAATAACATGTCGAAGGTTGGCCCACTGTGCAATTATGATTTGCATTGTGGGATATTGTGCCAATAACTGTGTAATGTACAGTATTGTAGACAGATATGTATTACAAGTTACATAGCATTACTGTTATGTTAGGCAAACATTAGTTATGTCTATTGGCATTTACAATACACACTAACAGGATACATATGACATGTAGTCACCCGACAGTTTATCAGCATGATAGCAAAGTAAAATGGAAGAGCTAGTTAACTATCCATGCACATAAGACATGTAATAAGTGCAAAGGTGGGTACTAGGCTGTCTTACCAAGGGTATTTATAAGCATAGCCAGAGTGTGATGACTTTCGCCACCCCCATAGGTTAGTTCCCTGTGCCTCTGAATGGCAGAGCCGTTAATTCCCTGTGCCTCTGTCCAGCAGAGCCACTGCAGTGATCCCCGGGGTACATGTATGTCTCCCATCCACATGTCAAGGTTTCCCTTGAAGAGTGCTAGTGAAGGGCCTTGCCTGATGTACATTGGAATCATGTTCCAAAGCATGGGGAGTGTCCGGGTCAGGAATCTATCCGTCCAGCACATCCTAGTCATCGCTGTGGTTAGGTGTATATCCCCAGAGCATGTGGCTCTCAGGGGCCTCTGTTTAGATGGAGCATATCTAGCAATACTGGGTTGGACATGGGCCTTGTATGTCAAGCAGAGATCACCTGTGAGTATGCGGTATGCAACCGAGTACAGCTGGAGTTTCTTAGGTTGGGCTGCATAGGTCATCTGTCTGAGGTCAGTAGTCCTCTTGGTGTGGTACTGGTGTGGTCTTCCAAGCTGTTGCAGTTGTCTTGTAAGGTACATCCCAAATGGGGTGTTGTATCCTTTAATGGGTCTAATAAGTCATGAGTAGAGAGATACAATGGCCTCCTTTGATCTGGATGCGAACCGATTAGAGATTAGGGGGACCACATAGAAGGATATTCTAACCACCTTGTCATTATGGGTATCAAAGGAGAGATTATTATCCACTGGGGTTCCCAGATCCCTCATTAGCTTTTCTGTATGTAGGGGACTAGCACCTATGTGGTAGTCCATGGGTAATTAGTTATATCCAATGGGAATGAGTATGCACTTTTTGGCATTCAGCTTGAGGCCATGATAGTGACACCAGGTATCCATCTCAGTGTAACCCTTCCAGAGGGTGTCTGTAACAGCTGGGGAAACAATTATATCCACTAGTTTGCAGTTGTCTGCAAACCTTTTCAGCCAAAGCCCGCCTGTGCTTGCCTGTACGTTAGAGAATTATATACCGAACATGAGGGGTCCTAGGACTGGGCCCTGGGGGAAGCCACTTGTAACTGGTATACAGTTGGACCTAGGGTATGCAACTCCCACTGTGTGGGTTCTGTCCGTGAGCCACTTTGCAAACCATCACATGATGTAGGGGTTAATTTTCAGGCGGATAGGTATGTCAATAATACCAGAATGAGGAATGGTGTTGAAAGCCTTTGAGAGATCTAGGTAGGCTGTGTGGACCTCCTTATCCTCATCTAATGCCTTGGTAACTGTCTCTAAGAAGTCCAACAGGTTTAGGAGGTATGGTCTGCCATTAACAAAGCCACACTGGGAGGGGTCAAAGGTTTGGAGGTACCCAATGTCTCTGTGACTGATATCCATGATGATGTGCTCCATAGCCTTGCAGACCAGGCTAGTCACACCTATAGGGCAATAGGTCCCATGGTCTGTTGTGGCACCACCTTTGTGGAGTGGGATAACTGTTGCTGTGCGCCATTCAGGGGGCACTAAGCCCAATGCGAGGCTATTATTAAACATGGTGCGTAGGTGGGGAGCCAGTACGTTCTGAAGTTCGTGTAAGACGCAGCCTGGGATGTTGTCCGGTCCCATGGATCCTGTGATATTAGCTTTAGAGTGTGCAGCTTTGAGAGGGGGGAAAGGTAGCACTGAACCTATCTGCCAGGATTGGCAATATCAGTTGGTTCTGTAATGTTCGTGCCTTTGTGCCGTAACTCAGAGCAGATCTGGGTGTTGACATCGAGATATTTGACATAGCTATAGAATGCTTTGTGGTTGTTGTTGGAATTAGTGGCAGTTTTGTTTTCATAGTTAGCTTTGGAGGATCTTATTAGGGATCTCACTTTCTTACTGAGGCTGACCAGTGAGCTCCTCCACGCATGGGATTGTACTCTCTTTTGCAACAGTGTCTTCCTCCTGTTGTACAGTTTGTTTATGGCAGGGGACCACCAGATTGGCTTCCTTAATTAGGAGTATAGCATCTTGGTTCTGTTTGGGATAGCACAATCCATGCACTAGTGTAAGTGCTTATAGAGTGCATTTGTGTAGGATTCAGCAGTTGTAACAGTACTGTCCATCTGCATGGGTGTCATGACGTTCACAAAGTCTGTTTTAAGAAGCATGAAGTTGGCTTTGTAGACATATTATACTGTGGTTCCCTTAATGGGGGGTGGGGGCGGGATGTAGATATCAATGGTGTTCAGCTTATGGTCAGATCGGACCAACGAGGGATTGACTTCAGGTGTGGAACACCGGTCACTCATGTTGGTAATGCCTAGGTCTAGGATATTGTTGCCCCTGGTGGGTGTGTGGATATGTTGATCCAGGGCATTGGTGTTTATGAATTCCAGAAAGCATTGAGGTAATGAGTTGGTACACGAGTAGTTTTCTCAGTTAATAGTGGGGTAGATTCAGTGAGACTATGTGATGAGTGTGGTGTGGTGCGAATGTTTACCTTCTCCACATGACTGTCAGGGTCAGGCTTGGTTGGAGAGAGCTTTACCTCCAGTTTGGCTAGATAAGTGCATCTCTCACAGGTTGTAGTGTTGGGTGGTAGGCAGAGAGGGTTGTCTGTGTACATGAGGCAATGTCTACATTGCCTCAAGATGTCCAGATTCATCAGATAGATAAGAGAGAACACTGGCAGCTGACCCTTGGACATGCCTGAAAGCTAATTTCCCCTAGATAAGTGAGGAAAGTGAGTACAAGAGCTATTTTACTCTAAGCAAGTGAAAAAAGTATGTAGAAAACCTGTTTACCTCTAGGTAATGAGGAAGATTGAGTGCTATAGTAATTAGTAGCTTACTTAGTGCTTACAAGTTCTGAACAAGTGCTGAGCATGAAGAAGCAATCCAGATAGGGTCTTGGATAACATAAACACACTGCCCCCCCAAACAGGTACACAATCATATATCCATGTACACCACAAAGCCCCTGTACCCACAACTATGCAGGTGCAAGCTGCACTCAGGCTGCATGGGACCTGTCCACATCACAGGTTGTATCATACAAATATGGCAAAACAAGTTGCTCTCCACATACACATCATGTAAAACATAGCTGCATGTCAGGCTGTGTACACACTGAATGGTGCACACAAACAGGTATCACAACCCACAAAGGGGGAAACACCACTGATAATGGGAAGTACTGCACTACTACCCTGCTGAGTCTAGTCTGAAAGGCCATGAACCTTGATCAAATTATATGATGTCAGCAGTAAAGATGTAGATGACAGTAAGGTTGATTTCACACTGCATATCATAACCTTGGAGGGTCATAGGACATCATCACCCATACTGTGTTCCACGTACACTGTATACTGGATGTGCATTCCTATGTCACTGGAGTGTTTTGCAATGGGACTGCTGGCAGAACCAACACTACAGAAGGTGTCTGAATAATACGTGCTCATCACACCAGTGCCAGCTACAGTAAGACAGGGTTAATTAATTGTATCCCCCCTCATTGTAGTCCATACCTCACAGACAAACAGAAGGCATCTGCCTATTGAAGTATGCGAATGACTATGACCTAGGAGCAATAGCCGACTCAAGAGTGTTGTGGACAACATACAGAAGGGGCTTTGTGGGTGAGGTGTGTGTGACATATGGCCACAATCTGACAGCTACATATTGCATTGTCACCCCTATGTTAATAACCCTGTACCCATGAACTACCACCTAGGCAGCAGTCAACATAATGGACACTGTGTGTAAGGGATGCAGCTGGCCAGTTGTCTTTCCTGTCATAGCTACGTCGCCACACCTGTCAGGTAGTCATATGTGGCAACCATAATAATGACATGGTGCCATCCATGAATATAGAGATCACTGTCCAGCCATACACAACACTCAAGTGACCCATATCAGATCACATATTTCCTTTAAGGGGTATTGACCATGTGCAGATGGCCTACACCAGCCTTCCCATTCCCCATCTCCACTATGCAGCATGATGCATACCCTGAATAAATCCATGTCCAACCCAGTGATGTTGGACATGCTACACGTACACATCCTGATCTCAAACACATACTTTATGAACATCCACCTTCCACATGCTGGACAGATCCTTGTCCCATACAAGTTACATAGTCCTCACATACTATGCATTCCTATCCGTCAAAGCTGTACATCGCTCCCCTCTCAGACATGGTGTGATGACCACATGGTAAATGTATCATTAATCCTGTGAATCAGTAATGTGGCACTGCTCCACCTGGCCCCAGAGACCCACCTGTCGGCTACAGCCATGTAACCTTTCATCCTAGATTCATACATTGCCCATGGCATATAGCCTACTAGTTGACTTTGTACATGCTATAGTTGATATTCATCCCTGCAAATACCATCTGGCTAGCCAGTGTCCCATGTGTATCACATGTGCAACACAGGTGATACATGGCAGGATGTTGAATTGCTGTACAGTGCCATGTAGATGTATATGGCAGAACACATACATGTAAAACCTTATGTGAGCAAGTCTGCAGGGTCACAGGTCATGTCTGTTAAGGCAGTGTAAGTCTTTATATGTGACATATATACAGCATCAAGGTTGACTGCATTAATGTGGACACATCCAGCCATGTGCTGATAGGTAGGAACACCAGTACAGGCAAACAGACATGCCCAAATAAAGACACCATCCACATGGAGTATGAGCAATGTAATCAGGTGACACACACACACACACATATATGGTGATAATATCCACTCACCATTGAGTGTCACATGTGTGTGACACAAAAACATCCATGTCATGTATTTTGCAAATACAAATATTTAATTGTAATAAATGCGATACACATGTATGTTCAGCTGTAGCTCTGTATGTCTCTGTGAGCTACTGTGACCTGTCTCCATCATTATGTCTTCCAGGTATGCCGCGTGCAAGGCTACCCCCTTTTACCCGCTTGGAGGATGAGGCCCTCATCCCATACCTACTTGACAGTCATGATATCCTGTTCAGCCATGTGCCACAGGATGCACAGCAGTGGGTTGCCCTGTGGATGGAACTTCGCAGGAGGGTTAATGATGTGGGTGGCCACAACCGCACATACCAGCAGGTGCGCAGACACTATACAGACCTTATTAGATGGGCAAAACAGCGTGCAAATGCAATTTCAAGGGAACAAGGTGCAACAGGTGGTGGACCACCAACCCAGCCCCCACTCACACGTACCAAGGAGCTACTGGCCAATGTGGGGACACCTGCAGAACCTCATCCACAAGCCTTAGCCGATATTGTGGAGGTGGGTGTCTCTCAACCACTGAGCTTGGAGTTGCCTGGTAAGTCAGTACTAAACCTATAACAACTATATTCCATATAGTTGCCTGTGTCACTGTACAATATGTACTGTAACATCATATGCAAGGCATGTATACACACATGCCGCATACTATAGTATGCTATTCTATGTATGCACACATGTGCATACACCATAGTATAGTGTAATGTACTGGTGTATGTGTTAACATGCACATTGCACTCTGTAGCCATCATCCAGGCATGGATAATGCTCATACTGCTGTGTTACTCCTATTTAGGCACCTCTGGTGTTCCGCTGCAACATTGTAATGCACAGATCTATCTGCCATGTGGCCATTTACAACATGTACACATAATGTATGGTCCTGTCACAATATACAGGTCGGACCTGCAATGCATCACAATGCCTACCCATGTGCAACACTTGCAAACTATGTGAATCACCTCACCGACATGAATCCTCACACTCTGTCATTGCCAGATGTGTGGACAGCTGTGCATACAATGGTGGAGGTGCTGTTCACTGTAGGGACATGTACTACAGATCCAAACTATGCATGTGTGGAATACAAACAGTACAGTACTACACAGTATGCTGGAGTATGGCCAGCCCACAGGATTCACTGGTGTGTATCATAGCCCTGCTATGAATGTCACACAATGTGATGTGCTATCTTGACATGTCCATGACATCTAGTGGCCTGTCTGCAACACTGCCTAACTAACCTGCAAACATATCCCACATACCACCCTTTGTCTGCATAACCCTGTCATCAGTGGAGCATATGACATCTATGGGTATATGTCATATGGGACAACACAGACATGTGAAATAGATGCCCATCACAATAATTTGGCCAACACATGTACACACATGGCCATGGAGGATGGCCAGAGACATGAAGCAACACACACAGTAGACATGATGTGCTTGTGTGTAAACCCTGTCGCACAATGGCTACACATGGTCCAACTATGGCCTTTGTGTAATGGTTATATTGTAGATGTGGAACACTAGACATCCTACAGGCATGTTCACATCTTGTGTAGGCATGACAACAATCCACCACATAAGATGTGTTGAATATCTTGAGGGTGTAACAACATGACAGCAGTCACCTGTACAGTATCCACATTAGCCCACAGATACAGTACATTCCCCTTGCTGGTGTCGCACATCAATGTCATACTTGCTCCTCATTTGTGTGTGTGTGTGTGTGTGTGTGTGTGTGTGTGTGTGTGTGTGTGTGTGTGTGTGTGTGTGTGTGTGTGTGATACACAGATGTCATGTGGGACATGGTGTACCATGTTCGCCATGTCTGGCCATAGTTGCCAGGCAGCAGCAATATGGTTGCAGATGTGCAGGGGTGTCATCCATATCCCCTTCAGTGACCTGTGTCACACATTCCACATCATGGTTTAGTGTGTATACACCTCAGTGATGTGGGTCACATTCCACAATATATATGTATTGTATCTGAACACAGTCATGACTATGAACTGTGTCTGTAACTCACACTGTATAGCAATAGAGATGCCTCATGATTCCCTGCAATGGCCATGCACATCCGCTAAATGTGCAGTATATCTGTAGGGTGGACACACAACCCTGCATTGGGACACCATTACCCCACCGTATATTTGACAGGACACCATTGTGTTAAACATGTATGCATGTCATTGCACATGTCGGCAGATCACGTCATACTACATGTGATTGTCAAGGTCATATGTCACACATCAGGCAGGTGCACTGTTAATCTGTGCTGGTCTACATTGTGTAACACAGGGATGTATGTTAACTACTACTATGATTGTGTAATTTGCATGCCATCTGCTATGACACATGCATGCTGTTGTGTGTAACCCAGGGATGTATGATAACTACCACTATTATTTTCTGCGCTGCATGCCGTCTGCCATATCACATGCATGTTGCATGCCTTCTGTCATATCACATGCGTGTGTGTCTGTGTGTGTGTGTGTGTGTGTGTGTGTGTGTGTGTGTGTGTGTGTGTGTCTATTGTATAGATTGTAATGTACAGTTCTTGTCTGCCCTCACAGGTGATGTAGGTTCATTGCCCTCCTGCGGTACATCTGATGTTAGTGTCCCCACAGATTCTAGCAGTGATGATGAAAGTATGATTGAGGCACAGGCAAAGTTGTCAGGGGCTGAAACTGTGCCATTGGTTGCCATTCCAGCTATATCCTCCTCATCCCTACACACAGATCCCATGCCTGCACATACCCCATCACCAGTGGCCATAGAGGAAGGACAGTTGGCACATGGTAGTTTGAAACATGAAAGTGTGGGGGCTATGGAAGGTGTGCCTGCACACCATGGTGTCAGCCAACTGACTGGTGGTGCCCCACACAGAACCGTGACCAGTGCTGCTCATAGGAGGACCTCTGGTCAACATGCTCCTGCAAGACAGAGCGCAGCAGCTGGTGTCACCAGACACATGTTTCAGGCTGTAATGGAAGCACAGGCATGTGCTGAATGGCACAACAGAGAAGATCAGAGTCTTCATAGAGCTGCTGTCTGTTCTTTAAACAACAACATCCAGGCAATGGTAAATGCTCAACAGCAGATTGCTGAAGCTTTAGATAGACAGTTGGGTGACATGGTTGGAGTCCTTGACCATGGCATGACAATCCACGAGAGTGAGCTGTCTGTGTTGGAACATCTGGTAGGAGTGAGACATCAGTCCTGTGGATGTAGGCCTGCTACATTACCTGTTTCAGGTCTATGTGTACGAGCTACCAAACATGTGTGGCGGTAGCAGCAGCAGTGCATCTGATGCTGTGCTGTCCACACCACGACACAGCAGGCTACGTGCACATGGCCTGGGATGGTCCTAACAGGGACACGGTTCCAGTGGACAAGTGACATCAGACTGTACCCAATCTGCACCTCTGCCTGGTGGTGCCCGTGCAACACCTGGCAGGCACAGGTCACATGTCCATGGCTGGACACCGTGAACTGTAAAAACCTGGTCTGTACAGTCTGCAGCTGTCAATAATACCCCTGTGTAGGCCATACACATGCCAGAACTGTGTGCATACATTCACGCACACACTGGAAACATATGTAGAGCACCGCAACACACACATGCATAACATCCACACACTCTCAATTAGATCAAAGGCCTTAACCCACACACATGATGTCATCCAATGGTGCAGCCTAGGCCTCTGGCAAACATTATCACCCTGTGCATATGATGATGCCTGTGCCACATCCCTGACATCCACACCATCGGTCCAGGGACATGCTCATGCGGTCTGATGCACAAGGTGAACAGACTAGGAAGATAAGTGTAGTTTACAATTGTTGAGTACTGTTGACAGGTAGCAGACATACCATGTACTACAGGTGTACAATGCATTTCGTACTGTTAACAGTATGTGTCTTGTGTAACAACAGTAACTGCATGTTGATCATGATGTTCTGTTGCCCTCCTTCAGGTCTAATTGCACGTGCCAGTGGATGTCAGTGTTTGCAGTTAGTGTCCCATATGTCAATGTGGACTACTCACAGGTATGTATGAATATACCAGCATGTACCATGTAGCTGCCACATAACAGTGAGAATGTCCCATGTTCCAAACACATCTACTGATCCAAGAGCATGATAGCTGTGTATTAAGCTACAGTGGCTACAGACGTGACATCCATAAAGGGTGACATCACAGGTACAGTTACATGTAGTGGTGAGGTAAGAGAGCAGTCTAGCTGATTACAAGGGTAGAGGCCAGTGGGAAGTGTGATACCTCATTGGGAAGCAGTAATACACATTCCCATGACAGGATGCCAACACACAACTGCACCCACACACTCAGGTATTGACACACACATGTATTCAGTGACACAGTAACACACCCACACACTCACGGATTCACCGACACAGTAACACACACTCGCACACAGTTTCTACTGGTGAGGTGAGGACCCCTGCCTATGTGCAAATCATCATTACAGTACTGTGCACCTACATGATGCGCCACAGAGAATACACATGTACATGTAGTCAGTATGGCCTAAGATCAGGGACATCAACACGGATAGCAGATTGCATCACCTGGATGGGGGGAGGGGTCTTTTCAGTTCAGTATGGTAACATACATCCTCACTCCAGGGACCAGACAGCCATACATACACACACACACACACACACACACACACACACACACACACACATACACACACTGTGGCATTCAGTATTGAATACACCTATGTCACACACAGATACTTCACATGTGTGAGATACACACCCCTGCCTATGTCCTGCTTTCTAAATTGCAGTCTGTACAGATGTGTACACTAGTGTACAGGAGAGTGAGTAACAATTGAAATGTATTCCCCACCATATGTGACATATATGGACACGTCGCAACCACACATGCCAGTGCTGTGACTCAAAGACCTTCCTAGCTCATGATATGTATGACAGACTTACAGCAGTATTGCATGTGTTTCAAAGTGTATTGATGCTTCCTTTGGCAACAGTGCTGATATATGCACACGGGATGTCTTAACTGTTAACAGGTGTCAAGTGATTTACCTTCACTGTTACCTTGACCGCTGTCTAAGTTGTGTGTTATGTCCTTCAATTAACGAAACCATTGCTTACTGGTTACAAAGGTTATTGTAGGACTGCTTGTGACACACCTGTGAGCTGTCCTCAGCAAACATCCATCTGCAAAGATGCCCCACCACTTAGTTATTTCAACACATCTGTCCATACTTGAGGTACATCTTTCCATACATTGGCATATCGCCATATACAGTTGGCAATGTTGAGGCTGCATTGCAACTGCATGATGTATTAGGATACACGTCACCTGCATACATCAACAACTGCACACGCATGTTATCTGAATGCACTACACTACATGTACATGTGTGTAGGTCCTACAATCCTGTCATTTGGGCATATTTGTAGGTATTGCAATTGGTGGACATGTGTAATGACATACATGACACATGGACTGTTGTATAATATGATATGTGTAATGGGTGACCGGTACAGAGGGAATGTTACTTCTGTCAACATTGATATCACACCTTATGTTCTGTTAGCATTCAGCAGCCATAGACCTACATTTCATGTGCATGCGTGTAATGGCTGTAGCCACCTGTTTGCACAAAGGACAACAAAAGCTATGCTATTTACAGGTATGTATGTGTGTGTGTGGCATGTACATATCCAGGGCAGGTGCATGTATGTCATAACCATACATGAGGGTTTTTGCTGGTGTACAGCAACAGTCATCTGCTAATGCTGTAAATTACTGAGAGCCCCTGGTATGTGTACAGCTGACCTGGTTACAGACAGTGGTATCATTGCATTGCATAACACATGATGCAACTGTGTCAGTACATGGGTACTCTCTACAGTTGATGTAGAGCTTGGTCAAGGGTCACATGGTGGTGTACTCTTATATGTCCTACAACATGTATGGATGTGTGTTGATGGTCCGAGGGCATGGTGGTGTCTGAGGTTTACATCCTAGAATGCAGCATGTGACACTGTGTCCTGCACATAACTCATCTGTGATGCCTTTTGTGGAGGTACCGGTCAGTACATGTGAGTGGCCTCTATGTATGTGGGGACACCACCACCTGTGTTATGGCCCACATGTCTGGTTCTGAGGTATATGGTGGTAGTGCTATTGCACACTACAGAGCCATCAGCCAGGTGTTCCTTACTGCACAGATGTCAGTACTCCCCATTGTTGGATCTACAGTGAGCATTTGTCATTATGGATGCTACACATCTAGCGCTGGTTAGCATAAGCATACAATGCAGTTGTCCTGTAGGTGTCAGGGTGTTATCCTGTGTTTAGGACATTTGCCTTGGAATGGCACTGTATGGGTGGATACAACTTGGGTATTATCCCCACTACCTTGAATCATGGATGCATGTGATATGTGTCAAAGGCCTGTCTACTGTCAGTCATGTCATCCCAGAATGACAAACATTGGACAACCTCGTACTTACAGCAGGACATTGGCTCATTGTGTTGTTCAAGCAGTTGCCACCTCTAGCAAGGCTCATTGTGTTGGTCAAGCAGTTTCCACCCCTAGCAAGACATCACTGTGAGTGGTGATAGTGTGCTTGGTATAGGATGGTACATCTAAGGTGATGGACAGCAGCAAATGTTGTGTAAAAGACCGGTGTCAAATATATGTAGAGCAGCGTTCCTGCTAACAATGACAACTACTAACACCAGAGCCCATTACAATGTGTTCTTTATGTCTACCTGCAAAAGCATGGCCACTGTGGCCTTCCGTGTTTAGAATCAGAGTGCATCCCAGACAGTCCTGTGCTACTACATGTATGAGCATGCCCAGTATAACCTTGTGTAGATGGACACATAGTGAATTCCAAACAGCCCTGTGCTACTAAGTGTGTGAGCATGCCCAGTGACACCCTGTGTCAGTTATGTGCCTCTGTTTATGGGCATGGCCATTGTAACCCTGTATAGTGGTAGTAGTCATCCATTCCACAGATGGGCGTACTCCAGGTCAGGATGGATTCCTACTTTAAACACACAGGTTCACAAGTATATACATCTTAACTGCCAGTATCCCTGTTGATGTCCGCATTCCTAGCAGGTCATAATGACAGCATTGAAATGTGTAGTCTGTATGGCACGACTCGTAAGTATGTAGTATTGTAATAGTGATCTGTAAATAGGCAGGTGTTCTGTTCCCACCACTGGCATGTGTGTGTCTATGTTTGTCCCCGTTTGCCAGAGGACTGTAAATTGCTTTTAGACTGATCACACTCCATACAATTTGTATACCCACCTTTGGCAGTGCTGATGATGACACCCACCTACAAATACACCTCTGGGAGTGCTGTGTCCCAGTAATCTCGGTAGCGCATTTTGTAACTGCGTAATGCTGTAGTGTAATAAAGTAGTTAGGTCGGTGTTCTAATCCCAGACTTGCCATGTGTGTGTCTGTCCTTGTCTGCCTGAGGACTGAGTAATGCTTTTAGACTGCTCGCACTCCTTACATTTCTTATACCCAACTTTGGCAAGGCTGATGATGTCACCCACCTACAAATGCACCTCTGGGAGTGCTGTGTCCCAGTAATCCTGGTAGCGCATTCTGTAACTGTGTAATGCTGTAGTGTAATAAAGTAGTTATAATAATCCAAATAACAATGAGTACCACAGGAAAATGTACCTTTGGATGGATTAATTAAAGATATTATTTATATAATATCTTTAGGATGCTTAAGTGATGTCCATTTTTATGCAGTAATAATGTTTTAAATATTTTGCCTTTACTACTTGTATAGGTGTATTGTAGTACTATTTGATTGTTCACTTTAAATGCATATGCTTTAATTATGATGTCATCATTAGGCTTAATTAGTAATTGAAGGTGTATTTGAATGTATATACGGTGTGTCTTGAATTGCTTTATACTCTTATGGTTTGAAGAAGCCACTTTGGCAAAAGCACTTACCAGATATCTGCTAATAAAAGATTTGGTTTTAAAGAAGTTAACAGCATTTTGCTTCATTGGATTGGATTATTCTTATATTCCTGGTCTGAAGAGACTTGTCGTATGCTGTTTGGTGTGATTTATATGACTTTGGTCTGAAGAGACTCATTGTATGCTGCTTGCTATTTTCTGCATGGTTTTGCGCCTGAGCAGTTTCCATTATTTTTTATGATATAATAAAGTAGTTAGGTCGGTGTTCTAATCCCAGACTTGCCGTGTGTGTGTGTGTGTGTGTGTGTGTGTGTGTGTGTGTGTGTGTGTGTGTGTGTGTGTGTGTGTGTGTGTGTGTCCTCATCTGCCTGAAGATTGAGTAATGCTTTTAGACTGCTCACACTCCTTACATTTCTTATAACCACCTTTGGCAAGTCTGATGATGTCACCCATCTACAAATACACCTCTGGGAGTGCTGTGTCCCAGTAATCTCGGAAGCGTGTTCTGTAACTGTGTAATGCTGTAGTGTAATAAAGTAGTCAGGTCGGTGTTCTAATCCCCAGACTTGGTGTGTGTGTGTGTGTGTGTGTGTGTGTGTGTGTGTGTGTGTGTGTGTGTGTGTGTGTGTGTGTGTGTGTGTGTGTGTTCCCCCATCTGCCTGAGGACTGAGTAATGCTTTTAGACTGCTCACACTCCTTACATTTTTTATACCCACCTTTGGCAAGGCTGATGATTTCACCCATCTACAAATACACCTCTGGGAGTGCTCTGTCATAGTAATCTCGGTAGCGCGTTCTGTAACTGCGTAATGCTGTGGTGCAATAATGTAGTTAGGTCAGTGTTCTAATCCCAGACTTGCTATGTGTATGTGTGTTTGTCACCATCTGCCTGAGGACTGAGTAATGCTTTTAGACTGCTCACACTCCATACATTTCTTATACCCACCTTTGGCAAGGCTGATGATGTCACCCATCTACAAATACACCTCTGAGAGTGCTGTGTCTCAGTAATCTCAGTAGCGCATTCTGTAACTGCGTAATGCTGGAGTGTAATAATGTAGTTAGGTCGGTGTTCTAATTCCAGACTTGCCGTGTGTGTGTGTGTGTGTGTGTGTGTGTGTGTGTGTGTGTGTGTGTGTGTGTGTGTGTGTGTGTGTGTGTGTGTGTGTGTATGTGTGTTTGTCACCGTCTGCCTGAGGACTGAGTAATGCTTTTAGACTGCTCACACTTCATACAATTCTTATACCCACCTTTGGCAAGGCTGATGATGTCACCCATCTACAAATACACCTGTGGGAGTGCTGTGTCCCAGTAATCTCGGTAGCGTGTTCTGTAACTGTGTAATGCTGCAGTGTAATAAAGTAGTTAGGTCGGTGTTCTAATCCCAGACATGCCAAGTGTGTGTGTGTGTGTGTGTGTGTGTGTGTGTGTGTGTGTGTGTGTGTGTGTGTGTGTGTGTGTGTGTCTGCCTGTGTGAGACAAATACAGTGCTTTGTAGAGTATGCACTCTCTGTACAAATCACATGACCACCTTTGTCATTCCTGCTGTTGTCACCCACCTAGGTATACACCTGTAGGCATGACGCAACCCAGTATTCGCTGTAGCGCATGCCCTAAATGCGTATTACTGCAGTGTGATACGGTAGGAATTTGTATACAGGACATGGCAAGTGTGTGTTTGTCTGTCAGAGCCTGTGTAGAGGTGGCCTTGATTGTCTTACCATTGGACATCTTTGGGAGCAGATTTTGTAGTTTTCCTATATAGTGTCCATCTTATGACACATTGGCCACCTCATGAGGATTACAGCTGTCAGTCAGCCACGGGACTGTGTTGGCAAGCCATGCCCATACATCTGGCAAAAGGCCTGGTGAACAAAGTATGCAGCCCTACTAGTACGTGGTATATGTCCCACACCCATGTGCCATGCACAAACAAACTTGCCTAGGATATCCTGCTATGTTGCTAGTACCATGCACATTGATGACAGATAGTAGGCATGGTGTGAATGCAGTGGCCTGCAGAGGACATGGCACCCTGTACAGTGGTACAATAGGCACATATATGCAGACATTGTGCATTCACTATGTTCCACATTGAATGCCTACAACATATGTGGTGCCATCAAATGTGATCCACAGAGGCCAGAGAATGCTGTACACATGTGCCCTGTATGGACCCATGCCACTGACAACACAGAATACCTGTATCATACTATCTATGCAGGTGCAGGGTCGACCTGCTCACTATAAGCAGGTTTCGCAACACCAGGCCAGTATTGGCATATCAGGGGATAACAGGCTGTGTACACAACATGTGTCTGCCAAACCAGGTACACCTGTACATGTCACTGTACAGTATTGTGGGATATGCACATCCCAGGCAATGTCCATGTGAAGGACTATCAAGCACAGACATGGCATGCATTGCAAAGCTATGACCATACACATTGGTAACCAGGATGTCAGGCCAGATAATGCAGTACCCATCTGTGTGGGACATTGCAGACACTACACCCCTGCACTGCACACCATTGCCGGGTGACACGATGCCAAGGATTACCCCTGACCCATCCTTGTACAGCCATATTGCACAGCCAACCACTACACACCCATGAAGCAATGCATACCTGCATGCCAGTACTAGCATCCTGTGTCTGTGTGTGGGTTGTGATGCTTCCAACCACAGTCACTCCCAGTATAACCCTCATTGGCATACTAGCAGATGTCAAGCACTTTCACATGCCCTAGCCCATAGAACCTCCAGATATCCCCTGACCTCCATGTGGTCCTGTGCATTACTGCAGTGTGGCAAACTAAGTAGTTATGTTGTGTATTTGTGGCCCTGGCAAAGGTATCAATGCGTGTCCATTAGAGAGTGTGGTTGTGGTGACAATGGCATCCATTCACGTGGACAGCCATGTGTGCCACACCTAATGTATGTCTACTATATCTCAGTTGCAGATGTCACTCACCTACGCACGTATATGTTCTTACAGCACAGCAACATGTTGCCTTTGTGGCACATGTAGTAACGTCATGCACATGTAATAGTAATGAGTAGTCAGTCAGGGGTTTGACCCCTGTACTGTTCGGTGTGTGGCAGATGATGCTTATGGTTAAGTCTCCAAACCCTTCCATGGTGTACTTTGCCTGTCCCACCCACACACTCTCTGATGGATGTGAAGGAGTACACCTGCACAGCAGCAGCATGTGTATTGTAAGTGATGGACATGGCCAGGTGATGGCCTCTGCACCTATTGCAGTCCTCCTCTAGCTGATTGCATGTGGTACAGCTGTGATGGTGTTCCCATAGCCATCCGCATGATAAACACAGTACACTATCTAGGGAAAACATGTTGTTATTTGGCCATGCCAGTCGCTGTGAGTGGTACCTGGATGTGGTGTTCTGACACGGCATCACAGATGATATCTGGATGTACCTCAATCATTTTCCACAGTGGGAAATAGCCTAAAGACAGGAGGGTGATGTGCCACACATGACTATAGCATGTAAGTGTAGCTATGCTGCATTGAGACTACTGCCTGTTTAACATGTGTGTGGTAATGGCTATTCTGCATGTTATAATACACACATGACAGTACTCTGTTCATGAGGGACCCCCATCTGTAGGGCCATCTGTGAACTGGTCAGTGTGTGCAACCATTTGTTTCCTGTGTTACACACCGAACACACTTCTGTGCACAGCAGAAGCATGGTGTGATGATTGCAGACAGTGCACGATGATAGGGATGTGTTACTGCCATCGCATCCCTGACTGGACATGTGTCACATGAGACAGTGGTATGAAAGACACTGTCTGGGGTTCCTAGTGACAAGCCAATAATGGGCAACTGTTCATAGCTGCGGTCGCACGTCTACTACACATTGTACAGATGGCATGCAGTATGTATGCATGTGTTGTGCTCCCTCTGCAAATGTATACCATCTGTTGTGTTGGGTTGCTGGTGATATCTATGCATACTGTCATAGGTAATCCTGTATGCTGTTGTTTATCACTAAGCCATATGTGGGTTTAAAATGCAACACCATAGGCTGAATGGGTTGGGAGGTCCCGGCAGAACCTCCTGTCCCACTTCAGCTGACCGTGGCACTGGGCACTAGCATATCTGGGGCCCAGCCATAGAAATCAACCTCTGTTGGCTCTGCACCACCTTCTGGTGGTACCACCACTGTGGATGGACCATGTCCACCCTGGGAGCGGGACCAGACAGGTACATGTCTGCTGTCGTGCGTTCCTGGACGTGTTGCGTTGGTGGCTCACTAAGGGGTTCTGAAGCCAGATATGCCAGCTCAAGGGTGGAGTGTCACATTTACAGGGTGATGCTGCCCCTCCTGGACAGCCCCCAGCACTGCCTCCTTTGCAGCTGTGTAGGTGCAGTGGCAGTTTCCCATGGCTGGGGACCTCCATACCACTGTTCCCATGGGCTTGTGAATGCCGAACACCCATCCCCGTCTGGGGTATATGCCCCCACATGTGTCATATGCCAACCCTGTATGCTGTCTTTTCTGTGATCCTACCTATCCTCCATGGCTATACCTACACTCCTTCCCCAACATCTGACCCTCATCCACGGAAACATAAGGCCAATCGGCTCCTAGGACAACATCTGCCCTATACATAGCTGTCCATTACACACGCGTGCCCACTGGACACATGAAATATTGTAATATGCATCACAACATACTCCTGTTATCCTTACCCCTGTCCCTCAGGCGCACGATCCTGGTATGCACATCACTCCTACATGGTCCAGGTACATGTGATGCGGACGACCCCATTGTACACACAACACTACCAGTCCCTCTATGGTTACTCCATTTATCTTTATGATGATGATGATGTTGCACACAGCACCTTGCAAGAGTACTATTCACACATAATGATTGGGAAAGTACTGTTGTGTTAA
>NC_056738.1:497978112-498013112 GCF_019279795.1 Protopterus annectens
GAAAAGAAAGAAATTGTTTTCTAAGACAATCTCAAGAAGTAATGCCAATAAGTCTGCCTCAGTTGCTGACATGAACTCACAAAGTAAATTTCTGACCATAGTAATACCTTGATCATTGGGTATACAGGTGAATAGGGACGCCACGTCCATGGTCACAAAAGTTAGACCATTCATATCCTCATAGCTACTAAGAAAGCCATGTAGATCACTGAGAAACTGCCCAGTGTCTTTCAAAACATAAGAGAACTTGGATAGTACAAGTTTGAGTTTAGCATCTAAAAATATTGAAATAGGCTCAGTGAGCCAGCCCTCTCCTGCCACTATGAGACGCATAGGTGGATTTATAAAGTCCTTGTGAATTTTGGGCAGTCCATTAATGCATGGTATAAGGGGACATTCAACAGAAAAATATTCATAAAGTTCATCAGTTATTAAACCTGAAAGCTTACAATCTAGTAACAGACTTCTAACATTATTACACAAGCTGTCAACCACT
This sequence comes from Protopterus annectens, assembly GCF_019279795.1. NCBI lineage: Eukaryota > Metazoa > Chordata > Ceratodontiformes > Protopteridae > Protopterus > Protopterus annectens. The sequence goes on from NC_056738.1 coordinate 497,978,609, forward strand.
ATTGATGTAACAATATCATATGCATTAGTGGCTAACATACTAATCATTGAGTCCACATAGGAAGACCTATTCATAACCACAATGCGACCACCTTTGTCGGCAGGGTGTACAATAATATTGGCATTAGCTTTAAGCGAAGAAAGTGCCTCAAGTTCATTTTCATTCAAATTATCAGAAGTACTAGAAAAACCAGATTTAAAGTCTCTATACAAGTCTTTTTCAACACTTCTTATGAAGAGTTCTAGATTAGGAAGCAATAGGGGATTTGCCAAACTCTTCTTTTTAAAAGTATGCTCACCTTTGGTTGTATTGTCCTGGTAGAGTAGTCTAAGGTTTAAATTCCTTGCGAACAATCTTATCGCAAGAATATAATCACTAATATCAGCATTGCTAGTAGGAACAAAAGAAAGTCCCTTGTTAAGGACGGAGAGTTCTGCTTCAGTAAGAAAATGTCCAGATAAATTGCATACTAGCGAGGTTGAACCCATCTTTGAATCGAATAACTGGTCTCTACATCTGAATCTCGTCGTTTCGTTGCCCTCATTGTTTCCTGTTCCAGGCTCCTCTTCTTGCCCATGCGTATTGGCAACGGAGCATTGGGAAAATCCTGTTGTTGGTTAGAACTAGTAGAATCCTGTTGTCGATTAATTGAAAATTTTCCAAAATTAGTTTTTGGTCGCACTACCATATTGGTGCGTGAACTGCAATCATCAGGTACAAGTGGTGGTACGTTGCGTGTTTCAGCAGAGATAGTGTTCTGGAGTCATTGATTGTGAGGTAATAATAACCTCACCTTGTTTTCAGTCTTTATTCTCAGAGCCAACGTGTAGAGACGAACCTCCAGATGTGACAGTCTCTTCACTGGAGACTTGATTAACATCAGGTATAATATCTCCTGATGTTAAGACTTTGGAATAGGAAGTTGCAGTACTAACTCTTCTATAAACATTGGGTTTGGCTGCTGTATTAGACTTCGGCCAAACAAAGACATTGTTATTGTCAAAGTCTTTCTTGTCCCTCATTAACTTGCGTTTCTTCTGAACCAGTAAATTGGCACCATAACGATTAGTGCGATCTAAAAGTTCTCTTAAGAATAGGTCAGACACATTCATCCCAACCAATTCAATTAGTCGCCTCTGTTGGTCATCTATGGTAGTCAATAGTTCAGCTTCACTAGGTTTAAAGAATTCTATAAGAAAACGCATATGTGCTTCACTGGCATCTAAGTTAATCTTCTGCCATTTAATTAATAACTGTGGATACATATTACCATACGTAGGCATATTCAAGATTCGGAGCCCCCTCGGAATAACTTTGCAGGTGAGGCTCGCTTCAAGATGATGCCTTTGATGCAAAAGGCACTTATATTTAAAAAGATTATTTTCAATGTCTCTTTTAAGTTGCCGAACCATAATTTCATTGTCGACATCCAATTCACCCTCATCCAGAAGAGGGACATCGTCCATAGTAAGAAGAGGATTGCTTAAGTCTCTTAATGCTTCATGCAAGGAGCCAATAGTACCAAAACCAACTTTCTCAGCAGCCACTGCTGATAAACCATTAGGAGCAGTTCCTTCCATTCGCAGAAAAATGAAAAAACTTCAACCAAGTCCCAGGATAAAAATAAAACAAACAATCCCAGTGCGGAAAGAACTGCCAAAAATTATATAACAGCCAAGAAATGTATAAACCAAAGTAGATGCGTGGCTTCAAAGAACAAATCAACGTATATTCCAAAAAAGTAGAAGTTTAATAACATGAGCGCTTTCGCGGTCCTGCTGCTTCTTCAGACGTGAATAAAAACATTAACAATGGTGCTTACATATAGTAAAATTCAAAAAACATCACTTCCTGAACAAAAAACATCATTTCCTTGACCCAAAACTACAAAATACAAGAATATGAAAAACTACAACTACCATAAAGCGCTAAGTATAAAAAAAAAAAAAAAAAAAAAAAAAATATCTATGTTGAAATACAATGACAATCAAATATAAAACATTGAATCTAAGTTCATCTAATAGATCTACCTTTAAGGGATGGTTTAAGGGGGACGGATTCATTGAGTCCCCTACCCCAATGAGCCGCTAACCGCAAAATCCACCGAGTTTCTGCTACTTCAGTGCGATTAACAATATCGCCACCTCTTAAACAGCTTGGCTGAACATGTATTACTTGAAATAAAAAAGTATGATGCTCATAAGAGAGCATATGCTTAGATATTGCACTACAATTGTCACCTCTGGCAAAGCAATACATATGATCACGGATCCTCTCCCTCAAGGACCTATTGGATTTGCCTACATAAAATCTGAAACATGATTGACAGCAGGCAACATACACTATATTACGTGTATTACAATCAGAAGTACACTTGATTTCCCAAAGCCTGCCGTCATTAGGGGAACGAAAAAATCTTGAAGTGTCTATGTATCTACACTGGGGACAATGGCCACATTTATTGGTATGATGAAAGTGAAAACTCTTGCTTAAATCAGAGGACATACATAAAGAAGGAAAACAAAGAAGTTGTTTAAGATTCTTGGTGTTCGTATAGGTATATCGTGGGCAATTACCAACTAATTGCTGAACATCATTGTCAATCATCAGAATATTCCAATTATTGATGATTGTTTGGTGAACTACAGAGTTATTATTTGCAAACGGTATAACCATTGATAACCGTCTATTGTCACATACTCTGCTTGTATTATGGTATGTAGAATTAGAAAAATAGGGTCTCCCAAGAATAGTCCTTAAAGTTGTAACAGTATTGCAAACAGACTCTACCTTGTTGATGGCATAACCTCTGCTACAAAAATGTTTCCTAAGAATAGAGAGCTCCTGTTTGAAGGAAGTATCATCAGAGCAAAGGCGCGAGATCCTCAAAGCTTGCCCTCTGATTATATTATCAAACAATTTAGGTGGATGCATGCTTTGAGGGGATAGAAAAGAGGCTGTATAGCATGCCTTACGAAAGACTTTTGTCTTAATAGATCCAGACTCACGATAAACAGTGACATCCAAATAGTCTACTGAATCTGAAGAGTAGGACATAGTAAATCGAAGAAAGCCATCAAGATTGTTGAGATATTCAAAAAACTGTAAAAAGGATGCATGGGTACCGCGCCAAAGGAGAAAGAGGTCGTCCACAAATCATCTGAAAAAGGCGATCTGTGGACAGTTGAAAAGTACCTCTCTCTCCCAAGCCACCATTACCAAATTGGCATATGAATTAGCGCAACTGGTACCCATAGCAACACCAGTACTCTGTCTATAAATGGTATTCTTGAAAAGAAAGAAATTGTTTTCTAAGACAATCTCAAGAAGTAATGCCAATAATTCTGCCTCAGTTGCTGACATGAACTCACAAAGTAAATTTCTGACCATAGTAATACCTTGATCGTTGGGTATACAGGTGAATAGGGATGCCACGTCCATGGTCACAAAAGTTAGACCATTCATATCCTAATAGCTACTAAGAAAGCCATGTAGATCACTGAGAAACTGCCCAGTGTCTTTCAAAACATAAGAGAACTTGGATAGTACAAGTTTGAGTTTAGCATCTAAAACTAAACCTAGTGAAGCTGAACTATTGACTACCATAGATGACCAACAGAGGCGACTAATTGAATTGGTTGGGACGAATGTGTCTGACCTATTCTTAAGAGAACTTCTAGATCGCACTAATCGGTATGGTGCTAATTTACTGGTTCAGAAGAAACGCAAGTTAATGAGGGACAAGAAAGACTTTGACAATAACAATGTCTTTGTTTGGCCGAAGTCTAATACAGCAGCCAAACCCAATGTTTATAGAAGAGTTAGTACTGCAACTTCCTATTCCAAAGTCTTAACATCAGGAGATATTATACCTGATGTTAATCAAGTCTCCAGTGAAGAGACTGTCACATCTGGAGGTTCGTCTCTACACGTTGGCTCTGAGAATAAAGACTGCCAACAAGGTGAGGTTATTATTACCTCACAATCAATGACTCCAGAACACTCTATCTCTGCTGAAACACGCAACGTACCACCACTTGCACCTGATGATTGCAGTTCGCGCACCAATATGGTAGTGCGACCAAAAACTAATTTTGGAAAATTTTCAGTTAATCGACAACAGGATTCTACTAGTTCTAACCAACAACAGGATTTTCCCAATGCTCCGTTGCCAATACGCATGGGCAAGAAGAGGAGCCTGGAACAGGAAACAATGAGGGCAACGAAACGACGAGATTCAGATGTAGAGACCAGTTATTCGATTCACAGATGGGTTCAACCTCGCTAGTATGCAATTTATCTGGACATTTTCTTACTGAAGCAGAACTCTCCGTCCTTAACAAGGGACTTTCTTTTGTTCCTACTAGCAATGCTGATATTAGTGATTATATTCTTGCGATAAGATTGTTCGCAAGGAATTTAAACCTTAGACTACTCTACCAGGACAATACAACCAAAGGTGAGCATACTTTTAAAAAGAAGAGTTTGGCAAATCCCCTATTGCGACCTAATCTAGAACTCTTCATAAGAAGTGTTGAAAAAGACTTGTATAGAGACTTTAAATCTGGTTTTTCTAGTACTTCTGATAATTTGAATGAAAATGAACTTGAGGCACTTTCTTCGCTTAAAGCTAATGCCAATATTATTGTACACCCTGCCGACAAAGGTGGTCGCATTGTGGTTATGAATAGGTCTTCCTATGTGGACTCAATGATTAGTATGTTAGCCACTAATGCATATGATATTGTTACATCAATAGTGGTTGACAGCTTGTGTAATAATGTTAGAAGTCTGTTACTAGATTGTAAGCTTTCAGGTTTAATAACTGATGAACTTTATGAATATTTTTCTGTTGAATGTCCCCTTATACCATGCATTAATGGACTGCCCAAAATTCACAAGGACTTTATAAATCCACCTATGCGTCCCATAGTGGCGGGAGAGGGCTGGCTCACTGAGCCTATTTCAATATTTTTAGATGCTAAACTCAAACTTGTACTATCCAAGTTCTCTTATGTTTTGAAAGACACTGGGCAGTTTCTCAGTGATCTACATGTCTTTCTTAGTAGCTATGAGGATATGAATGGTCTAACTTTTGTGACCATGGACGTGGCGTCCCTATTCACCTGTATACCCAACGATCAAGGTATTACTATGGTCAGAAATTTACTTTGTGAGTTCATGTCAGCAACTGAGGCAGACTTATTGGCATTACTTCTTGAGATTGTCTTAGAAAACAATTTCTTTCTTTTCAAGAATACCATTTATAGACAGAGTACTGGTGTTGCTATGGGTACCAGTTGCACTAATTCATATGCCAATTTGGTAATGGTGGCTTGGGAGAGGGAGGTACTTTTCAACTGTCCGCAGATCGCCTTTTTCAGACGATTTGTGGACGACCTCTTTCTCCTTTGGCGCGGTACCCATGCATCCTTTGTACAGTTTTTTGAATACCTCAACAATCTTGATGGCTTTCTTCAATTTACTATGTCCTACTCTTCAGATTCAGTAGACTATTTGGATGTCACTGTTTATCGTGAGTCTGGATCTATTAAGACAAAAGTCTTTCGTAAGGCATGCTATACAGCCTCTTTTCTATCCCCTCAAAGCATGCATCCACCTAAATTGTTTGATAATATAATCAGAGGGCAAGCTTTGAGGATCTCACGCCTTTGCTCTGATGATACTTCCTTCAAACAGGAGCTCTCTATTCTTAGGAAACATTTTTGTAGCAGAGGTTATGCCATCAACAAGGTAGAGTCTGTTTGCAATACTGTTACAACTTTAAGGACTAGTCTTGGGAGACCCTATTTTTCTAATTCTACATACCATAATACAAGCAGAGTATGTGACAATAGACGGTTATCAATGGTTATACCATTTGCAAATAATAACTCTGTAGTTCACCAAACAATCATCAATAATTGGAATATTCTGATGATTGACAATGATGTTCAGCAATTAGTTGGTAATTGCCCACGATATACCTATACGAACACCAAGAATCTTAAACAACTTCTTTGTTTTCCTTCTTTATGTATGTCCTCTGATTTAAGCAAGAGTTTTCACTTTCATCATACCAATAAATGTGGCCATTGTCCCCAGTGTAGATACATAGACACTTCAAGATTTTTTCGTTCCCCTAATGACGACAGGCTTTGGGAAATCAAATGTACTTCTGATTGTAATACACGTAATATAGTGTATGTTGCCTGCTGTCAATCATGTTTCAGATTTTATGTAGGCAAATCCAATAGGTCCTTGAGGGAGAGGATCCGTGATCATATGTATTGCTTTGCCAGAGGTGACAATTATAGTGCAATATCTAAGCATATGCTCTCTTATGAGCATCATACTTTTTTATTTCAAGTAATACATGTTCAGCCAAGCTGTTTAAGAGGTGGCGATATTGTTAATCGCACTGAAGTAGCAGAAACTCGGTGGATTTTGCGGTTAGCGGCTCATTGGGGTAGGGGACTCAATGAATCCATCCCCCTTAAACCATCCCTTAAAGGTAGATCTATTAGATGAACTTAGATTCAATGTTTTATATTTGATTGTCATTGTATTTCAACGTAGATATGTTTTTTTTTTTTTTCATACTTAGCGCTTTATGGTAGTTGTAGTTTTTCATATTCTTGTATTTTGTAGTTTTGGGTCAAGGAAATGATGTTTTTTGTTCAGGAAGTGATGTTTTTTGAATTTTACTATATGTAAGCACCATTGTTAATGTTTTTATTCACGTCTGAAGAAGCGTCAGGACCGCGAAAGCGCTCACGTTATTAAACTTCTACTTTTTTGGAATATACGTTGATTTGTTCTTTGAAGCCACGCATCTACTTTGGTTTATACATTTCTTGGCTGTTATATAACTTTTGGCAGTTCTTTCCGCACTGGGATTGTTTGTTTCATATATATATATATATATATATATATATATATATATATAGTTGACACCCTTTCAAATGGCCAAAGTGGGACTTATTTGTTACAAAAGTCAAGATTTTGCTGGCCGACACATACCCACAGCCAGTACAAAGGACAGGACCTCGCTTTTATGCCTAATTGACAGCTTATTCTTGTAGCATTTTAGTTGCTTATTCAGTTTCTTATCACATTTAGGTGTTTCAGATACATAATAACTGTTTTATATTACTATTACATAGATATAGGAAATATTTTTGTCATTAAATCTCAGGACATCTGCCATTTGACACTAAGTGTACAGGACACAACTGGCCAAAGACCCTTGCAAAGTGGGACAGGTGGTTACCCTATATGTATATATATATATATATATATATATATATATATATATATATATATGTGTGTGTGTGTGTGTGTGTGTGTGTGTGTGTGTGTGTGTACGTACGCATGCATACACATCTATATCATTTAATTACTTTGATCATACTGTTGAATGACTGTGCTGTCTGCTATGTTTGTGATAACATCGACGTTAGGTATAACTACCATGGCTTAGTGGTAAATCACATTGATTGTGATGTGTGGGGTCCTGGAGTCGGGCCTGACCGACACGGTATATTGCGTTGCTGGGTGGAACAAGGTTCCATTGGGCAAAGGGTGAGTACAACACTTTTCAGCTGCGGTTTTCCGTTTAACCGCCGATTCATGTCACACAAAATCCGTCTACATTCTTACTGTTATACATCACCCCAGTTCACATTTAATTGGTATTATATCGTTATACAGCATAAAATTAGCAAGATATGCTCGTATACGGATTATGCATCATAAATGGTGTGTGCTGCAGTCGAACCGGCAATGTCTGCTCGATAGTCGGATGTTCTAACCACTGCACTATTGGTGTTCTGCTTCAATTATATGTATACCCATGGTTCATAGTTAACCGAACACACGACTCAACACTTCACGAACACAGCAGGTATCCATTTTCCTGTTGGGAAAACTGCACTACTACACATGCGCCATTCCCTACTGCTCTGAACTGCATGTTGACTCACTCAAAGTATATTCAGACCTCTAAATCCTATAGTCCTGGCACATACGTGTATTTGATTGTCAGGGTGTTCATGTGGTCATCCGGGTTTAGGCTTGTCCAACTGGGGACCGGGACTGCCCTGTACCTAGTTGAAAGTCAGACTTAGCACAGGGACATCGTTAGTTCCACTTTTAGCGTCCTACCTGTGGTTGCGGATGCAGAGGTGTGCTCACCTCTGGCCATCCTGATATATAACAGCACTAAATATTACGGGGGGTTCCGCTGCTGTTTCCCTTCACATTCGTTATGACTGCTATATTGTGACCATGTTCATTACATATATCGGTCTGTACATACACATGCATATACACCTACATGCTTATTTACATTTCCCATACCGTTGAATCACTGCCACTTACCATTGCTCATACACGCTTGGATACCCACTTATGTCTAGGGTTGCCACCTTTTCAAATGGCCAAAATGGGGCATTTTCGGGACACACATCAGATTTTACATGCCGCCACATACCCACGGTCAGTACAAAGGTTAGAACTTTACTTATTTGCCTAAATGAAAGCTTATTCTTGTAGCAGTTTAGTTGCTTATTCTGTTTCTTGTAACATTTAAGTATTCTACGTACAGAAATAACTGTTTTATGCAACTGTTACATGAAATATGGGACATAAGTATTTCCTACAATCACAGGACATTTGCCATTGTATTATTTTTGGTCAGGACACAACTGCCCAAAAAGGGACTGTCCCTCGCAAAGTGGGACAGGTGGTAACCCTACTTACATCTGTTTTAAAGCACCTTAATCACCCTATATCCGACTGCCACTATGCGAATGTGCAAGGTACATATTCCCAATAATGCATGTGGGGAGACGTGCATCATGGTCAGGTGTTTAATCTCAGGTCGTAGGTTGTGCAGGACCGGCTGGAGGCTGAGCAGTCTTGTGGACAACTACTGCTCATACAACTTGTGTTTAGATGTCTACAGGACTAGACATGGTGTTGTGACACCAACTCTAATGTTTAGAACAAATACTTATCCCATGAGGGATATCCAAAAATTGTGGGGACCGATGACCTTCATTCCTTTGGCTTTATGAAAATAAGGTAGGGTTATACATGCAAGGGATACATAGTTTGCAATCCTGAGACTGCCTAGGGTGAGACTGCCTACTAGATATGAGTAGGGGTCACTATGTGCAGATATGGCTGCACCGAGCTAGCAGCTCGAGTATGGGTGGTTTTGGTGGACGTTCAGGAAGAGGGGGTGGTGTGCTGTGGAGGGGATGATGGGTATTCAATTATGAATCCATGTGTGTTGTGGTTGGATGCCTCAGTTCAGGCCAGACCATTATGTGGGTATGTGCCGGTAACGTTTCTGTACATGTGTATCGCACATTTTAATGTTCATATGTTTGTGGGATTGTGTTCTACAGTATGGCCTGTCAGGTTGTATTGCGGATGTGAATATTTGTTCTTTGGTTATCTTACTGATTCACCCACTGCTCCCTCGTACACCTCCAGTTCACCTATTGCACATCCAACCCAGTCTCCCCTTGGCAAATTATTACATTACCCATCACCCCCCACCACCATATTCCACAGACACCATCCATCCCTTCTCTGGTTGATGGCCCATGGCACAGTCAACAAAACACATTGCGTACACTACATATCTCTGTTACCAATATGGTTGTGAGGACTACCCTAGCATTTCTGTTCTTCCACATGCTGTACTTCACGCACATAGGTACACGCAAATACTTGCCTTTCATGACATGGTAGGTAGACCCGGGTAATACTTGTTCATCTTTGGGCCATCCTGACAAGGACGACTTGGACCACAAATGGGCAGATATTGGGCAAATGCTCTGACCATTGGTAGGGTTGCCACCTTTTCATATGACCAAGATGGGACATTTTCGGGGCACACATCAGATTTTACAAGCCAACACATACCCACAGTCATTACAAAGGATAGTACTTTAGTTTTATGCCTAAATATATGCTTATTGTTGTAGCAGTTTAGTTGCTTATTCTGTTTCGTTTACTTGCTTATTCTGTTTCTTGTAACATTTAGGTATTTTACATAAGGAAATAAGTATTGTATGAGACTATTACATAAATTATGGGACATAATTATGTCCTACAATCGCAGGACATTTGACATTTATAATGGTTTTGGTATGGACACAACTGTCTAGAGGGGGACTGTCCCTCACAATGTGGGACAGGTGGTTACCCTAACCATTGGGCTAGGCTTAGCAATTGGCAATGCGCTAACATGATGTGTTTCACTTCCACTTGATATAACTATCGACACTACAATGGAATACGGGCACGGGGTTTTAAATATCATTTGTTCGAAGGACAGGGACTCAATATTCAGCTACGTGCCTTTGTGTTTACTTTTTATTTTGGTTTTTGCAAAACTGTCTTGTATGCTTTGCATATATTTCAGTATCCATGGATACTGACAGGAGTGATTACTATTAGAAGCAGGCTGTACTAGTCAGCATTTTAGGTTGTGCGTATGCAGCCGACATGTTCATGCCTCCATGCAGCGCTTGGACACGCCCCCTGCACTCGCGCACGTTTCCTATGCACGTGGCCATTGCGGCAGCGCGCCTTCATTAATATGCATGTGGTGCTGCTGTGCCATCTCTATGCCGCACGGTCGGCACAAGGCTAACGCCGTCCTTGCGCCGAGCTTCATGAATCCCAGGGAATGGCAAACTCAACTGCATTAATATCTGACCTCTGTCTATTGCAAGTAAATAGATATTAAATGTTGTTTTTGTGATATGGAATTATATAGATATAATTTTCACATTTTTCTAAATATCTCAACAACCAAGTTAAACAGGCAGAAAGAACTCATTAGTTTCACATTAAAGCTCTCAGCTAGATTATTAAAATTCTGCTGAAAGCATGAATGTAACTTGAGTGGTTGCTAAGATATTGTAAGCTGTTTACAAAATATTACAGATGTAATTGTTACAGTGTTTACTGTGATTTGTAAAATTCTGTTTACAACCTAGAACCTAAAGAATAAAACCACTATAAAAATAGTTTGTGTTGAAGAGTTTGCCATTTATACTTCTTTCATAACCCCTATGGTTCCAGAGATATGAGCATTTGTTTGAAATGTGAGGACATAATTTCTGTCAAAAAGCGTAATACTCCACCCATTTGAAGTTACATTGCAAACTTCCTGAGCTCCATTGAAGTGAATGAGTTAAAATCTTTCTATTGGACATTCCAGTGTATTGGTGGACATAGCCAATCCCTGTCACCTAGCATATCCCATGTGAAAGTTGAGGCATCTAATTGCTGCATTGCCTGAGATAATGCCATAGGTTTCCACTTAGCTTGATAATTTTGTGCTTGGGCTAAATAAAATCTGAGTCACCCTATAGGTCAGGGAACTCCAGTCCACCTAGCTCTTGAGCAGAAATTATTATATCCCATTTACCCTTTCCTTTTTCCCCACCCCAAAATAAGTCCCTTAATTAATCTTTAAGTTTCCTGCAGTAATATTGAGGGGGTTGACATGTTCATGCCTCCGTGCAGTGCTTGGACACGCACCCTGCACTTGCGCACATTTCCTATGTACGTGGTCGTTGCGGCAGCGCACCTTCATTAATATGCATGTGGTGCTGCTGCACTATCTCTACACTGCACAGTCAGCCCAAGGCTAACGCCGTCCTTGCACCGAGCTTCATGAATCCCGGGGAATGGCAAACTCAACTGCATTAATATTTGACCTCTGTCTATTGCAAGTAAATAGATATTAACTGTTGTTTTTGTGATATGGAATTATATAGATATAATTTTCACATTTTTCTAAATATCTCAACAATCAAGTTAAACAGGCCGAAAGAACTCATTAGCTTCACATTGAAGCTCTCAGCTAGATTATTAAAATGCTGCTGAAAGCATGCATGTAACTTGAGTGGTTGCTAAGATATTGTAAGTTGTTTACAAAATATTACAAATGTAATTGTTACTGTGTTTACAGTGATTTGTAAAATTCTGTTTACAACTTAGAACCTAAAGAATACTACCACTATAAAAAATAGTTTGTGCTGAAGAGTTTGCCATTTATACTTCTTTCATAACCCCTATAGTTCCAGAGATGTGAGCATTTGTTTGAAATGTGAGGACATAATTTCTGTCAAAAAGCATAAGGCTCCACCCATTTGAAGTTACATTGCAAACTTCCTGAACTCCATTGAAGTGAATGAGTTAAAATCTTTCTATTGGACATTCCAGTGTATTGGTGGACATAGCCAATCCCTGTCACCTAGCATATCCCATGTGGAAGTTGAGGCATCTAATTGCTGCAATGCCTGAGATAATGCCATAGGTTTCCACTTAGCTTGATAATTTTGTGCTTGGGCTACATAAAATCTGAGTCACCCTATAGGTCAGGGAACTCCAGTCCACCTAGCTCTTTAGCAGAAATTATTATATCCCATTTACCCTTTCCTTTTTCCCCGCCCCAGAATAAGTCCCTTAATTAATCTCTAAGTTTCCTGCAGTAATGTTGAGGGGGTTGATAAAAATATTAAAACAAAACAACTCGTAGTCAAGTATATCCCATTTTATTACAAAACACTCTGGTGCCTCGGCTTGTACTAAGCCTTCAAGAAGTACAAGCCGAGGCGCCAGAGTGTTTTGTAATAAAACGGGATATACTTGACTACGAGTTGTTTCTTTTTAACATCTATCCAGCATTTGTTGTATATTGGTTGATAAAAATATGTCTGCCCAACATATAGGATCAGAGGGAACAAGAACATTTTTGCTGCCTGGGGCTTACTATCTTCATCTATAAACAGCATTCTCCACTTTCTCAGCATGGATATTATATTTAGAGCTCATTTCTTCCCACATATTGCATGCTGCACTTTGTAAATCCTTAATTAGCCAGATCCCCAAAAGCTTCAAAGATTCATATCTGCATAGATAAGGATATTTTAAACTTGGCTCGATTATGGGGGAATAGTTCAAGACTGTTGCTTTGACTTTGGTCGCATTTACCTTATATCCTGCCAGGTTAAGGTAGTTATCTAGTTCACTGAATAAAGTCCTGATATTCCTTTCTGGAGTTGTTAAAATGAGGAGGATATAATCTGCAAAAAGAGCTATTTTCTTGTTGTGTGGGGCCCAGTCTGTATCCTTGAATATCAGAGAGTCTAATTTCCCTAGCAAAAGGCTCAAGATACAGTGCAAACAGTAAAAGGGAGAGTGGACAGCCCTGTCTCATTTGCCTAAGCATTTTCACCAGAGTTGAGAGCTCACTTTCCAGTTTTAACAGCACTGTTGACCCCCTAGAGATTCTGAGTATCAATGATATCCAAATCTCTGGAAGATCCAGCTCTCTCAATATCTGCTCCAAAAATTCCCAATGTACTCTATCAAATGCCTTCTAAGCATCTAGGCTGATAATTAACAATGGGTGTTTACCCTGTATTGCATTACTTTGAATCATAAGGGCTCTATTTATGTTGTCAAAAGTGTGCCATCCCACTGTAAACCGCATTAGTCAGATCTATTATTCTTTTTAAGTAACCCTCTAAAATCTATTGGCCAATATGATAATGAAGACTTTATAATGATGATTTAATATCTATATGGGCGCATAGGAGCCCAGGTTTGTTGCCTCTCTCCCTTCCTTTAACATCATCACCAATACATTCCACAAAAAGCTCACAGGTTGGCAGGGTGCACTGTGGCACACGTATAAATCCTATAAAACAAAGAACTCAGCATACGCCACAGCTAGGAGTATTCACTTTAATGAACAAAACTAAAAACAGAATGTAAATAAATGGTAAGTGCTTTCACTGCCATTTCAGGCAGCTTCCTCAGACCTAACTAAAACCAATAAATGAATCCTTTTTAAAATCCAGATAAACCAGTCAGATAAAGCATTCAATCTAAGAGTTACAATCCATAGCAATCAAATCTAATTGCACAATAACTTGTTAAAAACATTATGAAAACTTAGTAGCAGTACCTAAAACGTATAGCACATAGAAAATGTAAGTCATGAATAATCAACAATTAATCAAAAAATGTAAATATGCAACAATATACATAAAACCCTCAATGTGTCAGAGGGTGAAATTTCAACAGGTGTTTAAGAGAAACACATTCATTAATCCCAGGGGACCTATCTGCATCTAATCGGATTATTCATTCTTGTTCACATTTTTCAGTAAAATTCTTAAAATCACCCCCTCTAATACTAGGTGCCAGGACTTCTAACACAAAAAACTTAAAACTATGTCTCTCTTCTTTATCGATAGCACGTTGTGCAACAGCACTTTTACACTTCTTATACTTCATATCATTCACATGTTCTAAAATGCGTTCCTTGAAATGCTTATTTGTCTTCCTTACATAATAGGCATAACACTCAACACAGTTTGCAAAGTAAACCAAATCCTTCATTTTGTAATCAGTATAAAACAAACTCTCTATGACGAAATTCTTATTGCGGTGTGTAAAGTGATTACCTGAATTAATAAACTGACACACTTTACAATGCCTACATGGAAAAGTACCTTCCCTGTATGATGGTGGTGTATATCCTCTATTAATGTACTTATAACTGTCTCTTTAGAGATTTACAATTTCTAAAACTAAAATCAGGTTGATCATTGATCACACATCTCACCCTTTCATCTATATTCAATATACACCAATTTTTCTTAATGATGTCACTAATAGTATTGACATTATTAGTGTAGGTTAAAGTTACCCTAGTTGCATCACTCCATCCTTGTTCGTCCCTGAGTCTATCCTCCAACTTAGTTAATTTCTGCTAGAGCTCTTCTAGCTTTAAATCTTTGCAAGATTTTCTCTAAGGTCCCTCTCTTTAAATTGCAGCCCCAAGATGTCATCATTGTGCCTGGATACGTCATCTTATTTTCCTTGTAATTGTTTATTACTAGCTGCCATATCATCAACTAGAGTTCAGCTCATCTTAAAAATCTCCTTCTGCATCTGATCTGTTTTCAAATATGATGTAGAAGGAGGGGAGCTATCAGGATTTTCCATTACTGTGGGCTCTTCCTGTTTTGGTGCACGATGCTCCCACATTGTTCCAGCAAATTAGCTGGTTTAGGGTTTGGGGTTTTCCTTGTACATTTCTTTTTGGCAGCCACCAATTTAAAGACATAGAAGTTAAATGCTTATAACATTTTTTTTGTCAGGATCACTGGCTTATTTTGAAATTACAATACAGAGCAAGTGTAGTGCTCCAAAAATTGTTCTCTAGCTGCTCTTCTCCATAATGGAAGTCCCTGCCATGATTTCTTAATGCATTGAAATTCCAACAAAATATCCCTTGACTGAATGACTCATCTGTTCAATTTTAAGATATTTATTCTCTAATAAAATCTTTTTTGGTTTCAGTAATTAGATGTTTATCATTTTACTACAATTTCTAACTTCCATAATTTAGTTTACATGTTGTGATTTATCATCTCTCTGTTTATGTATCCATTTTAACATTTTACATGCTCTAGTCAATAGGCTATATGTGTACTTAATTTACAATATACACTCAGACTTCGGGCTTCATTCTGGTGCAATAGAATTCTGAGGCTGGTGCCTTATTGTCCCATTTCCCTGACACCAGCAATGAAAGACATTTGGTTTCTAATATATTCTGGTATGGAATATATCATAATTAACTGTTAGTGCAATTTAGCCCTAAACCAAAAATAGAATTGCATCAAATATATTTTTGCTAGGAAGATTTTTGGTGGTCTCACCCTTCAAATTACCATAATTCAGCATCTAATTTGTTTCCTTTCCCTGCTTTTAATACAACCATTTTCTTCCAAACAGATCTATGATCATTAGATACTAACGCAAAATACATTTTCAAGTATATTGGCTGACAGTAGATTTCAAGGACTGTCCCAGTCAATCCCCACTCCCTTGGAAGACGTATTTTTCCACAAGCAACTCTGGGGACCCTACTATCCAAACAAGCAAACTAAATCAAACAAACCTCATAATCCTCTGTTTAATATTAGCCATAACCACCCTAACAGTAGACCCAAGAAGGCCTGTGTCATGTATAAAACTTGAGGGAATGTGAACACATGTATTGCCAGCACTTTCTGATTCTGATCCATTATCACTGTCTTCATAGCTATGAACATCTGGTTTGTTAGGTTTTTTTGCATTAATACTCTTTAGCATTATTCATTTGAAGCATCCCCTGAACTTCTGAGCCATACCACTTAATATTTCATCTTATTATGAACCCACAAGAAGGGACAATGCTGTCTAAGATAAATCATTTGGAGAATCATTTACTAAAACAATCTGTGCTAATGTGGAATTTTACTTTATACTCCAGTATTGCGAAACTTGTTGAAACCCGTCATAGTCTGTCTGTGGATCTGACAGTGCAACAAAGATTATCAGCAAAGATGGATATCTTCAGTGACTCAAGGCCTCAGATATACCACAGAAGCGATGACTGTTTGGTCAGCTGAACCACTAGTTCTAAGTGAGTTGAAAATGAGAGTAGATAATGGATAAGTGTTTCTTATAGGTTCATAGGTTGGTACTAGGCTATTGACCCAAGGGCCTATACAAGCCTAGCCATAACAATTCCTTGGCTATTTCTTCCCACAGTATTTACTTCCCTGGTCCCCTGTCTAGCAGGGTGACTGACATGATCCCCGGGGTGAATTTCCTATCTCCCGTCCAATCATCAAGGTTCCTTTTGAAGAGGGCCAAAGAGGTGCTCTGCTTGACATGTATGGGCAGTCTATTCCAGAGTCTGGGGAACCTATCCCTCCAGCATGTTTTATTCATTGTGATGACAAGGTTTAGATCCCTGGAGCGTGTGTCTCTGAGGGATTGGGATTTTTTTAAGTGTAGCATGTCCAACAGCTCTGGGTTTGACATGGCCTTGTATGTTATGCAGAAATCGCCTCTGAGTAGACGATATGCGATAGAGTATAGGTGGAGTTTTTTTAGATGGTCAGCATAGGGCATTTGCTTTAGGCCTGTGATTCTTTTAGTGAGGTATTTCTGCGGCCTTTCCATTTATTGCAGATTTCTTGAGAGATATATACCAAATGGGGCATTGTATTCCATAATGGGTCTAATGAAGGATGAGTACAGTGGGACAATGACCTCCTTTTTTCTGGATGAAAAGCCCTTAGTGATGAGATGTGCCACATAGAAGGATTTCCTGACTGTTGTGGCGATGTGGTTATTGAAGGTCCACCTGTGTCCCTAAGTCTCTAATCACGCTTTCGATGTTTAGTGTACTGCCACCTATGTGGTATTTCATGGGTACATGTTTTTTTCCCAAAGGGGATAACTATACATTTCTTAGCATTGAGCTTGAGCCCATGGCTCTGGCACCAAGCATCTGTTTCTGTAAGGCCCTTTTGTAGAATATCCACATCATTCTTGCTATTTTATTTTATTTTTTTGCATATCATACTCAATAAATTTTGATCAGAAGCTGAAATGATTTGTCAGAAACCCCATTCTGTTTAAAACTACAAATAAAAATTATTCACGCTACACGATTAAATTATTTTTTGGCACCTAAATATAAGGTCATCAGTGGCTTTCCTGTTTGTTGGGTATTTTATATCATCATTAAGGCTAGAATAATAGTATCAAGTGCTTGTTTTCTCCACAAAGGAATCACCTTGGCTACTCTTTTTTTTTTTTTTGCCAAAAGGGACAGAAATAGTTTATAATTATGGTTCAGACTGATACTGATTTCTAGGAGGACAGCAAACTCTTATTCTTTCATTGTTTGATGAAGCACTGTAATAGCCACATCCTTTACTCTGGAATGAACACTGGCGCCTTCACCTTGTTCATGAGTCTTAACCAAGTCTGCAGAAACTGATCATCTACCCATGGGAAACCTTTTCTCCCTAGAGACCTTCCTTTAGGAAGACTCTACTTTACATCTTGTAATTAATCTGCTGTAAAGAGAGTACCTAAAGCCTCTGCCTGCTCCTACTCCTATTATAACAAATGAACTTGATCCATCCAAGAATGGGTCATTTACAACCTTATTTCCTTCTCCACAGTTTAGTTCCCTAGGATGCCGTCTGTGATAATAACTTCTAAAAGCTTTTAAGATTTACCTGGTGACCTGGTCAAATTATCTTCCCATTTTCTTGCCATGGAGACTGTCATTTGAAATTTGTGTTGTC
This sequence comes from Protopterus annectens, assembly GCF_019279795.1. Lineage (NCBI taxonomy): Eukaryota > Metazoa > Chordata > Ceratodontiformes > Protopteridae > Protopterus > Protopterus annectens. The sequence continues at coordinate 497,996,812 of NC_056738.1, forward strand.
TCAAACTGACTGCAAGTAGTTTTTCTGCTTTGTAGACATACAGTTTTGGCTGATATAATCTTAAACTGTAATTTCTTATCTGTGTACTCCAATAATTCCTGCTTTGCTCTACTCAGGTTTTCTTTATCCATTTTGGGCAAAGTAGACTTTTTCACATGTAGCAATATGAGATCTATGATCACCTCAAAATATATATTAACTTCTTTTCTCCATACTTAATTCATATAACCAACAACATCTTTGAAAGATAGGTTAAACGTATTCCTTTGCTCAGTTCCATCATTTCATAATTCTACAAGCTTTCATTCAAGGCACTCCTTGCAATAAAGAACAGAGTGCTTCTGCAAAGTACATAATTGAAACCTCCAGTGGCTGAGCATTACATTAGGTTCATCCTCTTTAAGTTCTATTACGACTGGGTTTTGATCTGTGGCTTTTTCTGATGATGTGACCCACAGCTTGCCTCCACAGCATATGTCCATAGTCCTCACTGAGTAGTGCTCATTCAGTCCTAAACCATTGGTCAGGACAACAGCTACAGCAGGGCAAAGGGAACTGCTTCCCTAGTGCAAGCTGCTAACAATTGCAGATTGTATACAAGTGCAGTAATGGTATTTTTTGATTTTTTTGGTTCTCATCTTCACTGGACCTTTTTTTTTTTTTTGTCAGAATAGTGAATCCATGAAACCCATAATACCAATGAATTAACAATGAATTCCCACACAATCACTTACTAGAAGCATGACATCCATTCTTATTGTCAGCACTACAGTACATTTTATTGCACACATCAGCTTTTGTGGTGACCCAGATGATACAGCTAAGAAACATTTCCTAACCCTGTAACCCCATCCTCATCCTAACAACCATGATTTCAAAGTCATCCCAAGTGAAACAGTTGACCCACAGCATAAACCACTGATTGCCACAATCAGCTGCAACCAGTGTTCAGAGAAGGCTCTAAGGTCAATAGAGACCAGGCTGAAGACATGGAAGTTAATGGGAGAGAAAGTACAACAGTACAAGGAATTACTCAGGGCTCTAGCGCCCATGAATAGGAGGAAATAGGTGGCGTTGAAGAAGAAGAATGGTAACGCCTCAAAACAGCATGTATTAGGACTATAGAACAGATATGTGGCCGAGCCAGGTATGGAAATAAGGTACATAAGGAAAGCTGATGGCGGAATGCAGAAGTCCAGGAAGTGATCAAAAGAAAGAAGGAGTGTAGGAAAAAATGGAAGACAGAAAAGACCGACCAGGCTAGGAAGGAATACTGGTTGGCTAACAAAGAAACTAAGAAAGGAGTTGTAATGGCAAAGAATAGGGCATCAGAGACACTCTACCAATTTCTGAAAAGTGACTCAGTAGGTGGTAAAAGAAACTATATCAGGTTGCAAAGCAGAGACAGAAAGATACTGCCTCAGAAACAGCCTACGATGATAGAAGAAGAGGAGCCCACCCTAGAAAAAGTAAGAACAGCTCTAAGGAAAATGAAGTCAGGGAAAGCTGCAGGATCAGATGAGGTCACAGCCGATATGATAAAGATGCTGAGTGAGATAGGGGAGAAAGGGATCCTGGGGGTACTCAGAGCAATGTGGAGAGAAAAGCATATCCCAGATGACTGGAGTATAAGCAGACTCGTGGCAGTGTACAAGAACAAAGGGGACATTCACAACTGTGAGCAGTACAGAGGAATTAAACTCCTATCACATTGCAAGAAAGTTCTGGAGAGGGTGACTGATAAACGGATATGCAGAGTAGTGGTATGTAAGATGGGAGATGAGCAGTTTGGATTCAGATCAGGAGGCAGCACAACTGACCCAATGTTTGCAATGAGACAGACAGTTGAGAAGAAGTTAGAGATGAGGAGAAAGTCCAACTGGGCATTCCTAGACATGGAGAAAGCATATAACAAGGTCCCAAGAAAGTTGATTTGGGCAGCAGTTTGGTAGTTCAAAGTCCCAGAAACATTGGTAGAATAAATACAGGCAATGTACAAGGACCCAATGACTCAAGTACGAACAGTGTTAGGCCTCACAGAGGGGTTCCCAGTGGGAGTGGGTGTACATCAGGTTTCAGCTCCCAGCCCACTGCTGTTCAAACTGGTGATGGACTACATTAGCAAACAAGTTGGAGGGGACAAATCAACAGTCACTGTATGCAGATGATGTGGCATTTACAGGCAGACTCTGAGCAAGAACTTCAGCAAAGGATAGGGGAATGGAATGCAAAACTAAAGGCACATGGGATGAAATTAAGCACAGATAAGACGGTGGTAATGGCAGCAAATTGGGGAAATCAGAAGAAACTGAGAATTGAGATAGAAGGGAAGATAGTTCAACAGGTAAATAGCTTCAAGTATCTGGGAGGGGTTGTTGAGGAGAAGGGAAGTCTGAATGAAGAGGTCAAAGTTAGAATCAGAGTGGATGCAGCCAACTGGCATAGAGTCTCAGGTGTAGTCTATACAGATGCCAAAGAAGCTGAAAAGGAAAGTGTACAAGACAGTGGTGTGACCAGTACTACTGTATGGTACAGAAACCTGGGCAATAAAGGCAGGGCAGATGAAGAAGCTAGAAGTGATGGAAATGAAGTGCCTGAGAAGGGTGGCAGGATGCACACTGTGGACAGATGAAGAAATGGGGTCATAAGAGCATAAGCCAAAGTAGCTCCAATTGCAGAAAAGATCAAAGAGAACAGATTATGGTGGTTCACACACAGGTCTATATCAGTATATCGAATGCTGAAAATGCTGAATGCAATTTATTCAAACTGAAATGTTCGAAATCTTAGAAGAGCGAACTGACGGAACATCGATTTCTTTCCCAGGGAAAGAAATTGGTGTTCCGTGCAAAGAAAATTTTTTTTCTATACTTTAAACACTGACAGAAGTGAGGGGCTTTGCCCCCCACACCCCCCCCACTTAAATATACCAACTCTGAGACCGCACCACAGTGGAGGAAATAGCAAACTCCGATGACGGCCCACCAATTTCTTTCCCCTGGGAAAGAAATCAATGTTCAGTCAGTTTGCTCTTCTGAGATTTTGAGCATTTCAGTTCGATTAAATTAAATTCGCCATTTTCAACATTCGAAATGCTGATAAGAACCCTCACACACATATGCAGGAAAGTAGAGGACAATCTGGTAAAGAAGATCTGGGACAGACAGGAAGAAGGTAAGAGGAAATGAGGATGCCCAGCAAAGAGGATTGTGTGAAAGAAGATCTGCAACAGTCAGGCATGAGTGTTGAAGAAGGCAGGAGTGTGGCACTGAATTGAAAGAGATGGTGACAGTTAACACAATACCCTGACCCCATATAGAAAATGGAAAAAAGGGGGCTGATGATGATGATGATAATAACCCCATCCTCCTTATTTAAGGATACTAATTCTGTTATTACACAACCATAATGAAAGGACAAACAGCCCTGAAACTGAAAAAGAACTATATGCAGTAGCATTACACATAAACAAAGAGCATTGCAAAATTTCCAATACCATCTTATTTCTATGCAGAATAATAAAAATAAATAAACTCTGACTGAACACCTATCAATGAATGATTTTTCAAATTAGCCACAATAGCACTGGCTGCCAACTATATACCACAATTCACAGTTATTGCTGTGAAGATAATGGTGGCCTTGATACAGCAGACTCATTAAACTGTATGCTCCCTTGAGAAAGTATCTGGAGAGGAATGATCAGGTCACCAATTAAATGAGCTTTGATTTGGTTAATTTTCATTTAGACCAATCCCTGTTTCATACTGATTTTGGATAAATCCACTTTCAAAAACATTACTACAGAAACATACAGGTCTTGAATCAGAATGAGCTCTTGGTCCATCTGTGCAGTTATTTTTGGCTCTGTACAACAAAGCTAATCTCCCAAAGGGTTAACTTTCTTCTTGCATTTAACTTTTACCTTTGCACATTCCTATATTCACAACATCAAACAATTCCATATCTTCTAACTTTTTAATGTAGTGTTTCTGTATGTTATAGGCAATCCAAGTACATCCGTATGACAGCAAACTTATTCTAGGTGATTCAAATGTATTGGAACCAGGTATACACGTTTATTTGTCATTTCATTTCCAACTGTTTCATACAGATTGCATATTTTTTTCCAAGAGAAAAGGTAATATAATTTTTACTCCCTAAGTAAATACAGTACCCATGGGTCTGTGATTCATAACAATGGTATTTTCTCATGTTTAGTAGTAGGTACAGTGACATGCACATTATTTCATTCTTCCTTTAACTGGTGAAAGTATGCCTCACTTCTGAGTCCTGCTCTCTTCGTATACCAAAGAGAGAAGCATGGACTAATCTGTTCCAGACTAAAGCCTCTATTTCAGAATTACTCTGCCTTTCGTTTTGAATAGCATTTTGTTTTGTCACTTTATTTTATTTCCCTTTAAACTTTCTGTTCCTTTAGTCAGTTATAGGGTCAGTGATTTTGGCCCTGGCTATGCGTCAGATGGCCAAGGACCAACTAGTGGCCTAAGTACTAGAGGTACCAGACAGTGTAGAAGGGATGGCCAGTGCTGACGTAACTATCCTAGGATCAAGCATGTGGGTGGAATCATGCTACAAGACCTCCCCCTAGAGAAGTCTTGGCATTACACCTAGAGATGTGAAAGCTGTGAACCTGTAAAAGAGTGCATATGCTCTAACTGACCATCTCAGGTATACAGAAGCATGTACTTACAATGGTCCAGTACAGCAGGTATCGTGCAGTGTTTTCCAGCTAGAAGGGAAGGTATTAGGAGCACTGAAAATATTTCCTAACTCCTACACATACAAACACACACACACACACACACACACACACACACACACACACACACACACACACACACACACACACACACACACACACACACACACACACACACACACACACACACACACACACACACACACACACACACACACACACACAAACATAGGTTCATAGGTTCATAGGTAGGTACTAGGCTATTGGCCCTAGGACCTATATAAGCCTAGCCAAACGGTACCCTGGCTTTTGCCACCCAAGAAAATTATTTTCCTGTGCCCCTGTCAAACAGAGCCACAGAAGTGATCCCCCAGGTGAATTTCCTATCTCCCATCCAATCATCAAGATTTTTCTTGAAGAGTGCCAATGAGGAGCTTTGTTTGATATAGATAGGTAGTTTGTTCCAGAGTATGGGAAGTCTCTGGGACAGGAATCTATCCCTCCAGCATGTTCTGTTTATTGTGGTGACAAGGTTTAGGTCCCTAGAGCGTGTAGCTCGGAGGAATTGGGATTTCTTTATGTGGAGCATGTCCAACAGCTCTGGGTTTGACATAGCTTTGTATATTAGGCAGAGATCGCCTCTGAGTAGGCGATATGCGACAGAGTAAAGCTGGAGTTTTTTGAGACGGTCTGCATAGGGCATCTGTTTGAGGCCAGTAATCCTCTTTGTGATGTATTTCTGTGGCCTTTCCAGTTGTTGTAGATGCCTTGTGAGGTACATACCAAAAGGGGCGTTGTACTCTATAATGGGTCTAATGAGTGATGAGTAGAGGGGAACAATGACCTCTTTTTTTCCTGGATGAGAAACCTTTTGTGATGAGGTGTGCCACATAGAAGGATTTCCTGACTACTGTGACGATGTGATTATCAAAGGACAGACTAATATCCACCTGTGTCCCAAGGTCTCTTATCACACTTTCAGTGTTAAGTAGACTACTGCCTATGTGGTAGTTCACGGATACAGAGTTTTTACCAAAAGGGATGACAATGCACTTTTTGGCATTGAGCTTGAGGCCATGGCTTTGAGCCCAGGTATCTGTCTCAGTGAGGCCCTTTTGTAGGATGTCCACATCGTTAGGAGTTTTGATTATGGCTCCTAGTTTGCAGTCATCTGCGAACTTTGTTAGCCAAAGACCTTCTGTGTTCGCCTGTACTTCAGAGAAGTAGATACAAAACAGGAGAGGACCTAGGACTGAACCCTGTGGTACTCCACTTATCACTGGTCTGAAGTTGGATTTAGAGTCTGCTACTTTCACAATGTGGGTTCTGTCAGTGAGCCAGTTGTCAACCCATCTTGTGACATAGGGATTTATACCTAGTTTAGTGAGTTTGTCTATAATTCCAGAGTGGGGGATGGTGTTGAAAGCCTTGGCGAGATCTAGATAGGCTGTGTGAACCACCTTACCCTCATCTATGGCTTTGGTGACCGCTTCAAAGAAGTCTATCAGGTTTAGGAGACATGATCTGCCTTTTACAAACCCGAACTGGGTAGGGTCCAGAGTTTGGAGATTACCAATGTCATTGTTTATAAGTTCCATGATGATACACTCCATAGCCTTACAGACCAGGCTCGTCAGGCTAATGGGGCGGTAGTTCCCGGGGTTCATGGTGGCTCCCCCTTTGTGGAGTGGGATAACGGTTGCTGTGCTCCATTCAAAGGGCACAAAGCCTGACTATACATATACACACAGACTGGATAATGGGGAGAATTATTGCTTCTTGCTCCCCTTTCCCAGTACTCTAGGATATCAGAAAAAAGGAGCAGCTACAGCTTGACCATCACAGGGAACAGGGACAAAGAAATTATATAAAAAATGTTTTGTTCCTCCACATCCTTGGGCTCATGTCAAAAGAGTGAATAATGGATGAGAAAATGCTATGCATGTACAAGAAACTGAATTAAGATATTCCATACAAATAGGTATATTTTTTAACAATGTTTTAGCAGAGGTAACTCTCCCCCCCCCCCCCCCACATGAAGGACTCATACACTCATATCACTAAGGCTTATTTATTCTCGTTCAGATGCGACTGAGTAATCTCAGGGAAAACAAAATGGTTATTTTGTTGAAAAATCATGTCTTTCTCTTCCTCTGATGTATTGAGACCTCAAAGTCAGAATAAATAAGTAGTGGAAGGGATAGAAAACATGACTACAACTTGTCCACATCAGTTATTGGATATATGTTTTTGTACTTTATTTCTACATCTAAATATACAATTGCTGTTAGCCTTCTATGCAGGATACAGCAGACTGCAATGCTCTATGTCAAGTAGTGTGTATGAGATAATTGGTACTCATGGTTTTAGATCTACATCCTGTAAAACGGTAATGAAAATATTAATATAATAGATTTACAGTTTTGAATGTTCCACAGTGGCATAGCTCTAATATATGATGATTTAGTCTTTGTATTTTTGAGCTTCAATTTTCTGAAATTTGAGCTTTCACTCTGAAACCCTTTATAAGTGATCTGTAATTGATACTTTCATAACAGAACTAGCGTAATTAAAGAATCGAGAACAAGCCAGATGAACTATGGAAGCTCGCAAAAAAAAAAAAAAAAGAACCAGGAGAATAAAAGAACAAAAGGGGAACCAAACTTCATATAAATGCAACATTGAGTTGCTCTGAATCTAAGAATTTTATGCTATATGCAGAAAGATCCATACACTACAAAACAAAACTGCATTATTTTTAAAAGATGAAACAAACACTCTTACATATGAGAAGCCATAAAATTATCTATATTTTCTTGATTAAAACCAACTTGTGCCTCAGTCTTTGTCTTCACTGGGTAATACACTTCCAAACAACATCCTTTAAATAAAAACAATCTACCTGAGCAAGAATCAATCACATTAAGCCACTTAACCACAAACAATTAGCGTATGTATTACTATTACTATTTATAGCATAATGTGTATTATAGAATGACCCCCCATTAATATTCCAAAATGTGCATGCTGATTGGCCAGTGTGCACGTTGTAAATCCCACAATATACCAACCGAAAAAGGTCCGGTCGCCCGGACTTTTTTCCATTGGTATAAAGTGTCCAAAACCTTTTTTTTTTTAATAAATAAAAAAAAATAAAAAAATGGAATGACGGAGATTTTCTTTTCTCTGTTGCTTCCATTTCAAAGCATTGATGTACTGGGTATGCATGGGAACGCAAGTCCCATACTCATGCACAGTACATCACCACAAGGAAGCAGTATATCACCACCTGCAGAAGGACAGCAATGCGCCATTATACAAAGACATTATTAAAGAAAAGTAAGTATTTCTTTTCTTAAATAATATCATTGTATGGTAGCAATAACCGACTCTGTGGTTGTGGTATATTGAAATTTACCAACGGTTGGCTTTATTTAATCACTCGGGCTTCACCCTCATGATTAAACCACGCCAACCGTGGGTAAATCTTCAATATACCACACCACGTCATCGGTTATTGCTTAAATACATAATTATTTCACAATAAAAATGTCATATGCATTCATAATTCATACTATTCGTATGATGAGTTTCATACATATAAATGAGTCGTGCTTCTTTTTTTTAAGTAGCATATGTAAAACGCTGAAATATAAATCCTTGTTTTTACCAAATAGTTTATAGGGAAAACCCTTCTTAATCTGAAAATTTAATTGTGACATTATCTGAAAAGGTGAATACTAGGCCAGTATTAACCCTATTTTTATATATGTATAAAACTCTTTAATCTAATGGTATGAATGATTTCATAGATGTCATAATCCTACAACTGCAATTTACTCTTTCATAACTCACATAGGTGCAATCTCAAATAAAGACATAAAATGGTCCAATTAAACTGTGGATGCCTTAAAAACAACTTAGGCCTGTTAGAAACACAGATATCACTAAAAATCATGTTATCTGTTTCTGAGATTTAACTTAAACTAGACTTACCACATCAACTATATTAAACAACAAATGTTAAATTTTTAGTTACTCATAAAAGACTTCATACCACTGTAACTACACACTTGTTTTTGTATCACTCTGCTTCAAAATGTGGCCCAATTCACAGTAGGTGAAGCAACAAAAAATCTTTATATGGCCAGTCTGTACAAGTCCTCCTTCCTTGTTCCTGTCTATGTATTCCTGGATAACCAAAGAAACCTCTGTCCTTTTAAGGGACCTCAATGTAAACTGGCTTGGACCATTACAACCAAAAGTATCCCATGACTGTTTCATGTCATCCAGCTAATTCTCTCACCGATACATCACGTTACATTATAAATTAGCAGTACCTTTCTTGATCTTTTATTAACATTCCTGGAAGCTTTCAGGTCTCTAAACAACTTTATGCTATAAACAACCATTGTTGTTTCTTATCCTTGTGGTAATTATAGAAAAATTAGTATTTACCCACTATCATTAGTCAGCATTTACTTGCCTACAGTGAATATTATCTTGTCCCCACACTCATATCCAGCATCAGCTGTGAAATACCCTTTCCTCAGTAATGATGCTCAGACAGCCCTCAGTCTGTTTTGTAGTGTACTCCTGTCCAGGGAGGATAACACGTACCCCTTAAAATATCATCACATGCATGCCTCTTGCCCAATAATTACATAAAACATGCTCATTAAAACCAGAGACAACGTGCAAAAGCTTGGCAACAGCTGCAAACTACAAGCCTTCCTTCACACCATCTGATAGTCTTAAATATAAACTATAAAGCAAGAACTGCTGTTAAAATTGCAAACTCTAAGTACTGTAAAATAAATTAAAAAAAATCACATTGTTTTACATAAAATATATACTAGGCTGTTCAGGGTACCCAGAACCTAAACCTGTGCTTAATGCAAATCAATACAAGCTTGCAATGGTGGCTACAATCAACCTCCTTAAAGACTTCTTTATATCACCAATAGATCCTCCTCTACACATCTCTGCTCATGTTTTACAGCAGTGCTGTTTCTGTCTTCCATGTATGTGCCTTTCACACCAATTTGCCAGACAACTGTTTGCACAAGAAAAATCTCTTGTGCATAAAATTTCTCAAAAATGGCTCTTCTTTTATCACTAGGCTTATTACTCAAAGCTTTAGCTTAACTCCCTGCTCAGAAACTGTACTGGGAAAAAACACAAATTCTCTCCATACATATCATTTGTGGTCTTCTTTTAGGTCAAAGGTAATTCTTGGTGTTAGGTGTTCTAGGCTAGGTTTTTAATAGTCTGCTGACTGATTGCCTAACACCTACCTATTAACACAAAATTTACAGTCACACTAAACCTGGACACTTTAGACCAATTGCTAATATGAGTACTCTTGCTTATATACTTTAAATTCTAGTATGCAAATTTCTTCTTTGTTCAGGACAGACACCTTTTATGCTGCAAACAACACATCCATACCCTTCCTACAGACTACCAAGCATGCATTTTCTCTTATTTTTCTCATATGGACAACAGCCTTCTCACAAAAGTAATCTTCATAGACCACAAGCAGCTGTTATTCATAGATGAGGTAGCAAAGCCATGAATGACACAAGCATGTTTGCAACTGCGACACTCAGCAGCGGAATGGACTACCTGCAACTTTAGACATTCTAAGCCTAAGTGAAACCAAATATATCCAGCATTTCTAGATGAAACAAGAAAGATAGCATAACAGTATATTGATATCAGCTTGCAAGCAACAAAAACTAAAGGAAGCACTAAAAAAAAAAAAACTGCTAATACTGTCCAAAGATCCTCAGGATCAGGGTACCACCATTCTAAATCAGAGCAGAAATAAGACTGATAAAATAGAAAGACACTATCGTGTCATATTACGATACACCAAGCAATCTTTAAAGAAGATGCTTTGGCAGAGATCAAATTCACACCACTTCTTCAATTTCGACCATTCCATTTTGGAGTTGACCAAATCTAAATGTAATAATAATATATACTAATGCAATAACATTAGTGCTACAGAGAAGACTGAGATATCAGAAACAGATTTTTGGGGTTTGTGACCATAGATGATTTTAAACAAAATACTTGTCAAATGCAGGTCTTAGTGATGTGCAAGTATAAACAGTTTACATCCAACCCAATTTCCATTTGTTAAAACATTTCTTTGTTTTTTTTTTTCTATTTTAATCACCCTCTTTCTTTGGAATGTGTTGCCTGCACTAATGATGATATAATATAATATGATGATAGGAGAATGGAATGCAAATCTGAAGGCACATGGGATGAAACTAAGCACAGATAAGACAGTGGTAATGGCAGCAGACTGGGGAAATCAGAAGAAGCTGAGAGTAGAGATAGATGGGAAGATAGTGGAACAGGTAAACAGCTTCAAGTATCTGGGAGGGGTGGTTGAGGAGAAGGGTAGTTTGAATGAAAAGGTCAAAGCTAGAATCAGAGGGGCTGCAGCCAATTGGCATAGAGTATCAGGTGTAGTATATGACAGAAGAATGCCAAAGAAGCTGAAAAGTAAGGTGTACAAGACAGTGGTGCGACCAGTACTACTGTATGGTACAGAAACCTGGGCAGTAAAGGCAGAACAGTTGAAGAAGCTAGAGGTGATGGAAATGAAGTGCCTGAGAAAGGTGGTAGGATGCACACTGCGGGACAGGTGAAGAAATGAGGACATAAGAGCAGAAGCCAAAGTAGCTCCAATTGCAGAAAAGATCAAAGAAAACAGATTACGATGGTATGGGCACATGTGTAGAAAAGCAGAAGACAATCTGGTGAGGGAGATTTGGGGCAAAATTAAACATCTGTAGTAGGGGGGGGCTATTATGCCCCCCAGCACCCCACACCCCCATTACTTAAATATACCAACTCTGAGATCGCACTACATTGTGGAAAAGAGAAATCTTCACATTCTGCACTGTACGGAGATCTCCATTCAGTCTGATCGAACATTTGCAAGTTCGAACATATGGTCTCGGCCATATGAGGTTCGAACTTGTTATATGTTCGATCTACTGAAGGGGACCCATATATACATATATATATATATATATGTGTGTGTATATGTGTGTATATATATATATATATATATATATATATATATATATAATATTTGTATGTATGTATATATATATATATATATATATATATATATATATATATATATATATATATATATATATATATATATATATATATATATATATATATATATATATATATATATATATATATATAAATATATATAAAATATATATATATATATAGATAGATAAGTATAGATAAGATTACATACAGGAGGGGGCAAAACTTGAAAAATATTTTTGAAAGAAAGCTGGCCCTTAGGTCAAATAGACCTTGTGGCATGTTCAGATGTGGAACATGCTCTCAATGCAAACATATTAGAGTAGCTACAGCATGTACCATCAACGGTAATGAGATCAGATGTAAAGGACACTATACGTGCGACTCTAAGGCTGTTATATATGTGGCACTCTGTGATTCCTGTAAAGCTTTCTATATCGGGAAAACCGAAAGAAAGCTAAAAAATAGAATCTATGAACATCAGTATGCAATCATGAAAGCAGATGCCAACAATGCTCTTTCTAGACATTGCCTTGAGTTTCCAGGGCACGCTTTCCACTTCTTTGTTTTACAGCACAGAGAGAAAGATTTAAGGGGTGGGCCATGGCAAATTCTTTTAGAAATTGATGAACTACTATGGCAGATCAGGACTAGGGCCCAAGTATTTCCTGGTATCAATGAATGTTTATCAATCAAATGTGTCCTAAAATGGTTATCTCACAATAGGTAATATTTAGGTGACATTTTGACAATTGAGTAACCGTGTAGTTAGGATTGATACACAACATATAGAATATATCATATATTCTTTATACATCTTGTCTAAATCAGTCTTTATTTATTAAAAAATATATAGACATATATACCCTAGCATAGAAATTGCCCTTATGTAACTAATGGGTTAGCCTCCAGGACTTTTGAATTTTCGTTTTCTTGACTATTTGACGTACAGTCAATTTATATGAATTTATTAACATTTTATTAGTAGCATATTACCCTTTGCTTTCTAATTCAACGACCCTATATTATATAATTTATGGCACATCAGGGTATTTTATTCAATTTATTCTTGTTTTCAACTGTAAAATATGAATTTTGTTTAATATAATTTCCATCTATATACTTTGCGAAAGCAAATGTTATTAATCAAGTGTAGTCATTTATATAGTATTTCATATGTATAAGCAGGGTGAATTTAAACAACATGTAAAAGCTCTGTTTTGTTTTTAGCTTTTGATAGTTTAAATGTGCTGTCTTGAAATGCGTTACAGCTACAAGGGAATTAGATACGTAATTTACAAACAATTCTTTATTCAAGTCTTGCATACACTGTGTTGGATCGCATGAAGTGACATTTTAGTGTTCATTTTAAGTGCCAATTTATTTCTGCAATGACAGTTTTTTCAACGCGGTTTTACGCTTTTATGTTTTAGCGATCCTTAACTAGAAGTGATGTTCCTTTAAGGTTGCCATGGTTTTTGATCTAATGCAACAATGCACTTTAGCCAGATTGGCTCTATATTTTCAACAGTATAGTATAAGAAATTTTCTTTGTAATCCAATTGCTGTCTGATGAAGGCGGGTTATTTGAACCTGCCGAAAGCGCTTACGTGTACTGATTTTTTACTTTGTGGAATATTAAACTTGTGTTCCAGCTCTCCTATTGTGGGCGGTCCGCTTTTTTATCAGTTTTTTGGTCTGTTTTCGTTTGGATTTTCCTTTGTTCTTCATGGCGGATGACACTGGAGAAGCTGGTTCACCTCCTTTGTTTACAACACGAGACTTGGGTCACAATAACAACGACTCGCAAAACAATCTAACGCAACTTATCGAAGCATTGTTGCATAGGGTGGACACACTAACACAGAAGGTAGAAGCTTTTTCGAGCTCGGCTGACTCGGTGCAGATACTGCACACAAATAACCATTCATTTATGGATGGTTCTAGTGGAGGAAGTATTCCTAATGGACAAGGCTCGCCCCGGACGTTCCCTTTGGAAGCAAGCAGCAATGCTACAACGTCCGTGAGTTTACAGCAGCCCTCTCAGCCTCCAGTCAGTCAACCTATTAGAGTTCCGGTTTCAACAACAGGACAAAATAGAAGGTATGAGTCTGACAATCGTCCATTTGATGCTACACCTTCTTTAAACATTTTTCTTGATAACAATTGTTTTTTCACGCCTGACAACATCACAGAAAGCCACAATGAACTTCCTGTTTCCGAGTATCAAAACTTGGAAATCAAAATTGACCTTCTGGATATGAAATTGTTTAAATGTAAGAAACTCCAACTGGAGATTTCTTACTTGGAGGAATGTATAAAAAACAAAGTGATTCCCAAAGGCTTACGCCAATGGCGTTTTCCAGCTGGCCTGACCGAAACTTCTCCATTTTATCAAGAATTGATTGAGTTATTTGATAGGCAAGGATTTGAATTTTTAAAGGCATTAATCGTTTTTTACAATACTGATATTTGTAAGTTAAAAAGCGAACTGGAAGCATTGGAATTTGACATCAAATCCCATGCCGAGTTTGCCAGGTTTAAACATGAATACTGTAGAATTTTTGTTAGCATCAATGCTACTATGGACAAATTAATTGTTAATAAGAAAAAGAAATTAGCAAGAGACATCAAGGACTACGCAAACAAGCGAGCCTATCCTAAGTTAACTCAGGGCACAACGGACAATGCTAGTGGTTTACCAGTTATGGAATTTTCTAATGCTCAACCACTGCAGTCTGGCACAGATAATATCAATAACAATGGTGGTAACAGCAGACCAGTTGTCAGAAGGAGCCCTAGACTCAATGCTAATAATAACATCAGCAACAATCTCCCTGCGGCAGATGGTGTTGGGCCCTCTGTAACTAGTGATTACCTTAGTAATCACATCAATCTTGATAATCAGGATTTTCAGATGGTGAACAATCACGGGGGCAACAACCGCCCTCGAGCTCAACGACAGAACAACTCGACGAACAGGAGACGAGGACGCAGGAGACGATAGATGTAATGAACTTTGGAGTGGACCCAATGGTTCACAAGAGCTCTAATGGTGACTTTACGGTGTATAATTACACTTCTTTGAATATTACACAGGACATTATTGACTTTTTAGCTAAGGACTTTTCTTTTGTGCCAGGTCATAGTATGGACATAGGCAGGCTTATCATTGACTTGAAAATATTTACACGTAAACTTAACTTATATAGTTTGATGGGTAATAACTCATCTGCTATTAATCTACTTAGAGTAGCTAGTTCCTATAACCCACCCTTACATCCCACCTTGCAAACATTTGAAAAAATATGTGAGATGGACATGTGGGCTATTAGGAACCAAATTACATACAGTAAACAGAGAAACCCTCCTAACATCACAACTTTAGAGTATGATTTCATCCAGTTAATCAAGGATTGTCAAATCCGTGTGATGAAACCTGATAAGGGCGGGGGGTTAGCTTTTATGGATCACTACAAATACGTAGAATATTTGTCCCAACATCTCGAGTCGCCTGCCTACAAAGTTTCATCTTTGAGTGAAATAAATGGAGCTTATAGAAATATTAACAACATGCTTAATGATTTGTTTTTGGAAGGGTACATTGACAAGGAAATCCTTAACTATTTGACCATGCCAGCTCCAAAAATTCCAGCATTTTTTGGAACACCAAAATTGCACAAAAGACTTATTTCACCTCCATTTAGACCTATCATAGATGGTAGAGGGTCTATTACCCAGGCATGTGCAAAATATGTAGACAGTGTTTTGAAACCTTTGATCAGTTCTGAATCTCATATTTGTAAAGATTCATGGTCTTTCCTCACAAACATCAACACTTTCACGTACAACGATAACATGCTGTTTCTTACTGTGGATATCAAAGACTTATACACTGTCATACCACAAGACATCGGCCTAGCCTGGGTAAGGGAGTTCATGTGGGCAAAAAACGTTGATCATGATACCACGAACTTGATCGAGACCTTGTTGGAAATTGTTCTATCTAATAATTTCTTTACATTTGAGGGCAGTTACTTTTTGCAGAGTTCAGGTGTCGCTATGGGGTCGCCCTGTGGTGGTTCTTTTGCCAATGCAGTACTTGCCCACTGGGAGTCCACTTATCTATTCAAGGATGAACTTTTTTCCAAATATGTCTCCTGGTACACTCGGTACCAGGATGACATTTTCTGCATCTGGGAGGGTGATAGGGAGTTGATTCCAATATTTATTGAAAATATTACAAAATTGACTGATTTTTTAGAATTTACCTACAATATCGATGATTCAGAGATAAATTATCTCGACATAGCATTAACCAAGGACAGAGTTAACAAAAAGTCAAAAAGCAGAATATTCAGGAAACCAACATATTCAAATGCTTTTCTACATTTTTCGAGTAATCACCCCTATCACCAAAAGAAATCTGTTATCAAAGGGCAGATGGTACGAGCAGCCCGCATGGTCAGTGATTTTTCTGACTTTGTGG
>NC_056738.1:498018112-498038112 GCF_019279795.1 Protopterus annectens
ATAGCTTTGCACTCGAAATTACAGGTGAGGAAAATTTGCTCAGGTGGAGTGTAGATAGACAGAAAAGTTTTATGTCAAGATTTTATAAAATAAAATCTGCTTAGTGCCCACATTCTCTACCAATGAAATAAGTGCATGTGGTTTTATAAAGTCAGTCACAAAATCCACTATTTTAAGTTTAACTGGAGGTTTATTTAAGAAAGAAAACAAAAAGAACTTTGCTTTCAGAATGTTGGAATCAGCACAAACAGAAAATGCTATAATTGCAGGGTTCTGCAAAAGTTTAATGAGAAAAAAACAACCCTTGCCCTTTGGAGTTGGGGCAAATAAGGAAAATGAATAAACAGAAAATTTAGTCATTGAAAGTTCACAAAATTTCTCCAGTGTAATAAGCAGTACTCTTAGTTTTTAACACAGTTCACCTTTCAGATAAAAAAAAAACAGTTTGCTGCTTTCCTCTTCAGAATAACAACTCAATATACTTTAACACCCAAGTAGGTAACATCTCCTAACATCTTCCATGCAATACAGATATTCTTTCAGCTTCCATACACACCATGCAACTGTAGATCATGCTTCCAGCTTCAGGATAATCCTCCAAATTGCCTTTCTCCAAACACGCAACTTCACCACCCTTTAAAAATTAGTAATATTAAAATATTATTCTAATTCAATTAAAAAGATAGTAGAACAACAAGTATAATATAGGCAGATAGGAAAAAGAGTCATTGATTTCTGTATAGCAAAAATGGTCATAAACTTAATAAATATGTACTGTGAGATGAAAGAGTAATACTGATTGGTTTTAAAGTGCAGGACATATGAAACATTGTATAGTTAGGAGCAGAAAGTTTTGCAGATGTTTATTTTGAAAATTATGAACTGGCTTGTTGTTTTCTAGAGTGTTTTTTTAAAGTGAGGTTGTACTATGGAAGGGTTAAATTATATCTAATACCACTTTGCGAGTGAATAAAGGATTGTATAACAATTTAGAAGCATTAAAATGAATAAAGGGACTCTGAGACTTTTTGAAAGAAAATGGGTGAGATTGTTTCCAATATTAAAATGGCTGCTAATGAAAGGGGTAGATGGAATGGAAGGTTGGAAACAAGAGTTAATTTAAAATAGAAAATATGAGATTATATATGTATATAACTGATAATGTGAAAGCAGCTATGGTACACAGGGCAACCAAAACTAGGTTTTTATGGTGGAAAATGTGATCATCTTTTAAATAATTGTTCTTTTAAATGATTGTCCCTTTAAATGATGAAGTAAATGTGGCGGGAAGGACATACAATAAAATAATGTGCATTACAATGTTGGAAATCTGTTGGCAGATGGACATATGTTGTATGATTGTTGGGAAACTGTTTAACATTAAAGTAGTGCTCAAGCTATAAAACAATATGCAAATGTTGAAAGTCGTGTAAATATGACTGAAAATAATAATGAAATAATGATGAAAGGAATGAAAGTGTAACAGAAATTCAAACTGAGCAAGAAGAAAGCTATATGCTAAAGCAAGAGGGACATTTACATAGCATTTTTTAGTTAATTGATATATAATCTATTCAAATAAGCAATGAGTATGATGTTCTAGAATCGGAAGAGAAGGAAAATGGAAGGAAAGAAGGAAAGAACAGAGGTCAATGAAGGAGAGAAGGGTGGGTACGAAAAAGAAAAAGGAGAACAAAATCTCAGGGAATAAAAAGAGCAAAATATTTTGACAAGTAATATTAAGAGCATCGTGGGATATGTAAGAACTTGTACTGAATTATGTAAAGAGGTTACATTTTAACATTACAGCTTTAATAGATTTGAAACAAAGACTTAAAAGTAGAAAGAGTGGTTTGATATTTTATGGGGGGTCAATAAGGTAATTTGGCATTAAGGGAGAGATATGTGATCAGGTATAGTAATACTTTATAAAAACAGAGAAAAATTAAAGATGTTTTCAAGAATCATCAGTTTCTATTATTAAGTTTCTTTCATGATAAGTAAAATCATTTTCTTTTCCTGTCTTTTTCTTTGGGGTGCAGCAGCTTGGCTTCTAAGGGCCTCAGTGGTCATTAGCCTAATAATCTATGAACGTATGAGCCTATACTTTATTAATTAGATGAGGAAGATGTTTAGTAATATATGTATATGTAAATATTGAGGTTTTCAGAATCATATTTTACATGTAAATGTGAAGTATAAAGAAAGGTGTGAATTCCTGAAAGAGATAAAACAATTCTTGTCTGAGGACATACCTATGATAATGGTCAGAAATGGTTAACTGTGATATAAAAGAAGAAAAAAGAATGTGTTAAAGGATACAAAGATATGTGATGAACTACTAAAGATATGAGACTTAAAGACAGGGAAGTAAATGATGTTACTTATCATGAAGGTCAATAGAATACAAAATGACAATTCTTCCAGTCTAAAATTTTGAAGGAAGTTAACAGAGGTACACAAACTTTGGGGTTTACAGACCGTTGTACAATAATGGAAAATGTAGTAGGGATGGTGCAAAAATAAAATTAAGGAAATGATTACAGAGATTATTGGCAGAATGGACGAAGGATAAAGAATGAAAAGTAAAGGTAACAGATTTGTGGAAGTAACATTTAGCAATAAAGGGGGATTATACAGATGTTTTGGAGTGATGGGTGGCTTTTAAAAACAAAATGAAGATCATATTTTAGAGAAAAAGAGAACATACAGAGGAAATGAAAGAAACATTGTGGAACAATGGTAAAGGGATACAAATATTTATTTTAGGAAAAGGAATAACAATTTGATTTAAAAGGAGAGAGAGATTTTTGAAAGCAATAAAAAATGAAAGACATTTTAAAAAAGTCAAAGTTTTCTTCTTGAAAGGAAAGAAAGAAAAGCTAGTGCCTTGCTTAACCAAAATGTTAAGAGGAAGGTGAACTGCTTTGAAAGTCTATTTGATGAGAAGTGGAAAGAACAAAGGGACAGAGGGAAACTGTAAAGGTGGGTAATAAATATATGGAAAAAATGTATTAAAACCATGTATTAGTAAGAAGAAAAGAGAGAGAAGTGGGAGAAATTAGGAAGGATGTTAGGGAGATGACAGTGAGTGAGAGAGAGAGAGAGCAATAGAATAAATTAATAAAGTACTGGGAATGGTTAATGTAGACACGGTTCCAGGGGAACATGGGATAGAGTGTTATTTTTAAGGATTTCTCTAAAAGAAAGTATTGTGAGATATTTCTGATTGTTGGTTTAGAGAGGCTTATAAAGGATAATACAATTTTACATGCAATTATAAAGTTAATATGAAAAAGCAGGAGAGATTTCTAGAATTGCAGATCCATAGCATAGTGTAATACAGATTATAAGATTTTTATGAAAATACTACAGGTTAAGATGAGACAAATGGGAAATTGTAGAGAAGTGAGTTACTTGAATATCAGGTGACCAACACATGAAATTACTGATTTTGTTTAAAGAACTATTGGCACAAATAAAGGAAAATGAAGAGGAAGGATTGTTATTAATATATGACTTTACCTAACTGTATGATAATACATCACATAAACGGATTTGAGAGTTCTTCAGAAGGCATAGTTTGGGTAAAAAATTCTAAGAAGTATTAAAAACAATATATGAACATTCACAGATGTCAATATTAGTAAATAAGTGACTAGCACATTTTACCTTTTTGAAGACAAAGCACTGATGTGTTCTGTTGGTGAAGTTTACAGTGAATTTAGCAATTTTATTGTAGACCTGCTGTAATTTAGAAAGTATGATGTCTCCCATGCTCTTTAAAATATAAGAGACTAAGCAGAAGGACAGCAGGATAGTATTAGCTATTGCTGTCCCAGGCTGTTCAATGAGAAAAAGGTTTAATACTATAGAACTCTTTTTTTAGACCATATACTGTTATGTGTTGATCAAATTTCAGATTTTGATCATTGGTCACACCCAGTGGATTGATAAATTCTATATGACTTCAGTGTAATAGGGTGGTGAGGTTACTTGTGATGGAATGTTGGTCTGATGAATTACTGAATTCACTGCTTTTGCTTTTGTTTGCCTTTAGAAACAATTCAGAGTTGATTAGCCATTTTCATAAAAGATGTTTGAATGTCAAAGATGCATTCTTTGACAGAATTAGTAGAAATGTGACAGCAGATTTATCTATAAAGTCATTTATGAGTATGTTAAGAAGTAGATGATCTAATATAAAGACCTAAGGCATGCCTATATGAATGCATTCTGGAGCTGAGAGGGTGTCTGTTGAGTGAAAAGAATGTATGCAGAAAGACAGGTAGCTTACTGTAGTGTAGCAAGAGTCTGGAGATCATTTTGGGCAAGAGACTATACTGCAGATCTTTGAGACATCTAGAAGGAGATGTATAACAATTTTGCCAACAGTGAGTTTGCAAATGATGTAGTCTATTAATTGTCTAAAACCCTGTTGTGGTACAGACAAACATGATTTTTCAGTTTAGATAACTGAAGAGTTGTTTACACATGCATCTTTACAGTATTTTAGAAAGGAGTGCTAGTAAGGCAATATGTTTATAGCTATTAATTCAAGGGTGATACCATCCTTATGTAATAGGATGATGTATGAACATGTCCATATTGTGGAATTTATGATTCTTTGATAGATTATTATTTTTTTAAATATGGATAAAGGGTAGGCAATGCCATGAGCTGCCAAGTTTAAATATTTTAAGGAGATTGTAAATAGCAAGAGTTACATTTTTAAGTTTATTGAGAAGCTTTTAGATGTAAATACACAAAAAGGAAGCTTGACAAAACTACCCACAGCACAGTTTTAATTCCAACTACCAACTCATGGACCCAGTACAACACTTGGTGTAGCTGCAAAAACACCATCTAAATTCTATTAGGCTCTTTTAAGGGTGTACCTCTGTATATTAATAAACTATCCATAATGTAATTATCTAGTGTTGCTGATCTCTCAGTGAAGAAATTAAGAAAGCAGTGTTACACATTGTGGTTGCAAACCCATTAGACAATGACTGAATAGGTCATTCTATTCTGTGAGCATTTAAGTCTAGCTGTCTCCTAAAATGGATTATGTGTTTATTTTTTTGGGGGGTATTGTAAACTGGAGATTTTCTGCACTTAGATGAAATTCTTGAGAATGTAACAGAATGTACTGAAGAAAACAGTTTAGGCTTATCACAAACAACAAAGGTGTCAGCTGAGTTTACAAAGAGCAGTTCGTGCAGACAGGATTGCTTTTGCATTCAAGGAAAAGAATATAGCTCTATGTCCTCAAAGAAGGAACAATTTCATACTGAAAGGGGCATCTTGTGCTGAATTCCATCTGATTGGTAAAAGCAACAAGTGCTTAAAGAAAGTAAAGCAAACCATGTAAGGAAAATACTTTGGAATGTGAAACTACGTTTGGAAAATGGACTGAGCAGTTGAAATATCTTAAATTACCTCATTTGGCATCTATCTCAATAATTAGAACTAGATCGTCAGTAGGTTGTGTCTTAATTAGTGTATACATTTCTTTGCTTTCCTAATTGTACTTTGATTGTGTCACACTATAACTATGTGTCCATTCCCCGTAACAGATAACAGTCATGTAACAGTTTATGTAATACTTTATTATGGTGAATAAACTTATTTTATTTTGACAGTCAGCATCAGCAGTCATGATTTTGTACACAACTCAAAAAATATATTTCTTCTTTTAGGTGATATAATAAGTGAAATCACAAATATATATCAGACTCCATTGCCTAAATGTGTGACTCTGAGCAAGTCACTTAACCAGACACCACTTCTGAATGAATCCACAAAAAAGCACAAACAAACTGTTGAAAAAGACACAGCGACCAGACACTGGTGAACACCAAAGAACGAACCTTTAATGTAAAGCGCTTTTCGTCTGCCAAAGTAGGCAGACTTCTTCAGACAAGTTCAAACTGATTAATACAAATAATTTAAGCTAAAAAAGGCGCCAAGTCGCCTATATGATTAAACAATCAAGTTACAGAACATCTGCCTGACATCTAACCATTAAAGTAATATAAAATGAAATACTTGTATATTAATGTCAACAACACCACCATAAAAACAGTCCCTACCTCAATCCAATACTCTATGTTTACAAAATTACAAAATACAATAAAACCTAATATGAATAAACAAACATATGTAAACATAAATGATACCCTCGCTAAAAAGGAAGGTAAGTTAAAATGACTGTAATACTTTACCGAAGTAAAATTTTCACCTTCAGTATACAAGATAAAGAAGTGACTTCATTTAAGCCCGGTGGAGAATATGAGTTCAACCTGAGCTGCCACACTAATTCACGTTTTTCTAATAACAATTGCTGTGGTCCACACTTTAAGTCAACAATGACTTGGTCAATAAATTTAAAAAGGAAGTGGTGTGTGGGATACTCATTACAATGTTGTGCTAAAGCATTAGTATTGTTCTTCTTGTTTACGTGGTAAATGTGTTCATATACTCTTTCTTTAAGTTTCCTGTCAGTCTTCCCAACATAAAATGCTGGGCACAACTAACAGGAAGCCAAATACACCACTGACCTTGAATTACAGTTGTACCTACCTCTGAACTTAATTTCATTATGGTTCACTCTTAAACTAGCCCCTGTAGAAATGTACCTACAATAATTACAAGACTCACATTTGTAAGTACCTTCAATTCTGTGAGACTTGTTAGGGTTAGTTTCTACAATACTCTTTAAATTCCTACCCTTCCTAAAAAGTATAGTAGGGTAATCACCTAGTTTATCAACTAACTCCCTCTCATATACCAAACGGTTACAGTTCCTTTTCAAAATATGTCCAATAGCACCCGCTTCAATACAAAAAGGAGTAATAAAACTAGTTCTAAAATTGGGTAAACTTACAGTCTGTGTATTTTCCGTACCCAAGTTGGAAGAATTAGTACCTCCTATTTCTACACTAGTAACCTCCAATCTGTGGTTTATTGGTGCCCTCTGCAACTTTTTAGATAAAATGGGAGCATATACACCTCTATTCCTTTTATGTTGTACTTCACCCAGTAATTCAAGAACCAGACTTTCAGGGTACCCACGACTAAGGAACATGTTTTTTAACAATCCACATTCCTCAACAAAGCTTATATCCTCAGTTGTCATCCGGGCTGCCCTCACTAACTGTCCTTTCAACACAGATCTTTTCTGATGAAAAGGATGACAACTGGTGTAGTGCAGCAAAGTGTTGGAATACGTAGGTTTCCGGTGTATCCTAGCTGTGTAACTGTTGTTTTCTAAATCCTTGTTTAATTGTACATCCAGGTAATTAATGGTGTTTTCGTGATAGGTGTAGGTAAATTTTAGAAAGGGTGTACTATTGTTTAGGTAGTTTACAAACAACTGTGCTTCATTATCACTACCCTCAAACATAAAGATGTCATCCAAAAATCTAGTGTACAATTTCACCTTTCTGTTGACTTCTCTCTCAAATATGTTCTCACATTCCCAGTGGGACAACACTACATTAAAATAACTTGCCCCACATGGAGAACCCATCGCAACCCCCACCACTTGTCTGTAGATCTCAGTGTTAAACATGACATAGTTGTTGTTCAAAATAACATCCATCATTTCCTGGATCAGGCAAACTTCTTTACTGTCTGCACCATAATACAACATTCTTTCTACCACATAATCCACACCTGTGTCATGCGGAATGGAGAAATATAAATCAACCACATTAATAGTTAAGAACATAACATTGCTCTGGAACTCGAAGTTGTTCAGAGCCTTTAAAAAGGCCCAAGAGTCCTTGCAGATCTGTTCCTCCCTAGCCACATACTTCTTTAAAATACAGTCAACATACGTAGCACAAGCGTATGTGATAGACAACCTTGCATTAACCAGTGCCCTCATAGGGGGGGTCATGAAGGTTTTTATGGAGTTTGGGTAAACCAAACAAGGAAGGTATTCTTGGACTCAAATTAGTCAAGTAGTTAAATGTGTCAATAGAATCCATGCCTTCAATAAACAAGTCCCTAAAAAAAGAGTTAACTCTTTTGTAAGCAATGTTCAACTCATTAATACTTGATTTTACTAAGTTTCACTGTCCAACACTTTTAACATTCTTCCTTCATATTCACCATTGTCCATGATCACTAATCCCCCTCCTTTATCTGGTTTTAACAACCGCACTTGTAGAGATTTAATAAGACTCAAAGCTGAAATCTCACCCTCTGTCATGTTGACATCACCATTTCTTTTGTTCCCAATATGTAAGTTCCTCAAGCCAACCTTGCACATGTGTTCAAATAACGACAAAATAGGATACAGGGGTGGATTAAATGTACTTCCCACCATCAAGGACGTGTCTAAACAGTTTTCCTTTCCAAACAACAAAGCCAGGTTCAATTTGCAGGTATAAAGTTTTAAATCAATTAAAATGTCTGGCAAACTAAAATGATTTGCAGGTACGAACATTAGTCCCTTACTAAAAAGTTCACAAAGCTCCTGTTCCACTACAAAACTGGAAAAGTTATACATTTTAAAATCTCCACCATTATTCATTAAGTTGTAAATTGATTGTTTAATCATATAGGCGACTTGGCGCCTTTTTTAGCTTAAATTATTTGTATTAATCAGTTTGAACTTGTCTGAAGAAGTCTGCCTACTTTGGCAGATGAAAAGCGCTTTACATTAAGGGTTCATTCGTTGGTGTTCACCAGTGTCTGGTGGCTGTGTCTTTTTCAACAGACATCACTTCTGAGCTGAGTGTGAGAAAGGTCCATGGAAATCAGTGCTCTATCCCTAAAAATAAATACAAATAAATAAATAAAATAAATACTGTCACTTCAGTGAAGTCTAACTATAGTCTACCTCTAGTGCCAGTGGCTCAACAGGTAGTACACTCACCTTTGGTGCAGAAGACTGTGGGTGCTGCTGTCACAACCAGTCGATCTATTACTGACACTGCATTGCTACATAAGGGGGTGCCATTGTATGTCATCCTTCGGATGAGATGTTAAAACAAGGCCCCATCTGCTTGAGTTGGTGGTAGCTCAGGTCGATGTAAAAGATACCATAGCACCTGTTGAAAAGAATAAAGTTCTTTATTTCTATACAAAAAAGAACTCTTACTTACAACATATTTACCTATTTACAAATATTTTCAAGTGTAGAAATATATAGATGTACAAATATATTTGCACATATTCACAGTTTTCTTTGCAAGCATACTAAATTTTCATCCCTATTAGACCTCCACTCCTTTTTCCATAACCACTATCTGATTTACTTAATACTGCTAATAAAATCCAGTTATCATTAAACATAATGAATTTATTCATTCATTCCTTATAACCCATATGACATAAAATATTTTTTGTCTATTCTTTTAAAATATTCTTTACTTCTGTTCTTATATCAATGTTTAATTATATCCATGTTTATTTTAACCACTTCTTGTATATCTTTGAAACAAATCTTCTTTACATAGTTTTCCTCATAACTTTTTACTCTTTTACATTTCAAAAATACAGGTTCAGTAGTTCTTCCTCTGGACAATTTAAAATATGATATTACTTTTTCTTTTTATATGGCATATTTTCTTTTACTGGTAATTTATTTATTACCAGTCTCCACAAAAAATCTTGACATTTACTTTCTGATTGCACCATTTTCTTCTTATTTGTATAGCTTTATTTTTTTTTCATCTGTTAGATTTTCCCATGGTTTTACATAGTAATGTTTATCATTACATTCTTATAGCATACTTTTCTTTCTTTTTCTGTATCATCAATTTTTTTTTCCACTTTTTTCTTTGTAACATATTATTTCTTCATTTATACACTCTTTTTGTCTTTTACTCTTTTTTTACCATACCCCAAAATTTATCATACTTATATTTATACAGTTTTACTGCTAATCTCTCATTTTTTTCATTTATCTACTTTAACATTTTGTACAAATTTAATGAAGCAACATATACCACTGGGTTAATTAACCATGAACCTCATACCTCTATATTTATATACAAAACACTTATTTTTACTGGGTTTAATCTAGAAGCTCATATAAATGAAAAAAATCTATAATAATTCCTTTTCAAATACTGTTGGTAACATAAATAAATTGCTAAATATACTATTTTCCCCATCAGTACTGATTTTATTAAATAAGTCTTTTTATGAATGATAGTTTATATATTCTCCAGAAAAGACAGATTTGTTTTATTTCTTCTGTTGTTTTTTCCCATTGAATTCTACTTATATCTTTATTTCCAAATGTTATACCTAACACAGAAATCTCATTTGTTATAAAATATATACTGCCTGTCTTTACTACATCACCTAAACCTTTACTTTTCTCTTTATTTAAAGTCATCCCTGTCACTTCTAGACACTCATTTGTGCAAATTATTACTTCTTTTATCCAAATGTTGTTTTTTTCAATTATTATAATGTCATCTACATATGTTACCAGAACTGGAATTCTTAACCCTTCAGGTGTTATACCCCACCTCCTTCATTTTGTAATTTATTTTACATACTATCACAATAATAAAGAATGCCAAAAGTATATAACTCATTGGCCATCCCTGTCTTACACTGCTTTTCATATGTACCTCTTGGCTTAACCAACCATTTTACAAATTGTTGTTTTTTTTTTTTACTTTATTATTATTACACAATGACATACATTATTTCCTAACTTTCTCACTTATATTATATTATATTCATTCTTTATTACTCTTAAAATTTCATGTCCAGTTGTATCAAATACATTATTAAGGTCTCCTATCATGATTTTCACTTCTTCTTTTCTATTCATAATATCATTCACAATTTCTCTAACTATAATTAATAATTCTTGATAACCCTTCCTCTTTACTATATATTCTATCTTCCATAATATTTTCTATTTTAGTTTCAAATCTCTTCTTGTATTGTTTTCATAAAGATCTTATAATCATTATTATTCAATATTATTGGTCTCCACAGTTTTTTATTGTCTTCTATCTTCCTTCTTTCATATGAATTTAAGTATTCCACTACATAATTCTTTATATATAAAACCTTTATTTAAACAATCATTCAAAATCTTTAAAAAATGTTATTTTGCCAATCAATTAAATTTTATATATTTAATACCCTATTCCATCTGGCCCTGCAGTAGAATCTATATCTACTTCTCCTAATACTTTATCTAGCTCATACAAAGCTCGTTTTCCAACTCCTTATTCTCTTCTTCTGTTAACTTTTTATTATCTATGTTATTTTCACTACTTTCTTTTTTCTTTAAACATTTTTGTACATATTGTATTACACTATACATAATATTTTTCTGAATTCTTTCTATTTCCCATTTTTACATTTTTTATTTCTATAATTACAGTACCATCTTCCTTTACTAATCTGCTTAAGTAACTAAATACTTTTATTTTTCCTTGTAAAAAATATATTTGTTCATAAAATTCTTCTTGATTTCTTTCATATAATTCTTTTTCTTTGTCAAAGTACTTTCTATCATTATGTTCTAAATCTTCCAATGCAATATTATATTTTCTTTTATATTTTTCTTTATCTACTTTTCTCATATCATATTGCCACTGTAAAAACATTTTTTATATTTTTCCTTAAATAGCATCCACCATTCAGGCCAGGTTTTATAACATGTTCTCATAGTAGTTTGACCTTTCCATAACTGTATTATTAATAACTTTTCTTCTTCATTCCATGCTTTCTCAATTATCTTTTTTATTCCTTTGCCTATTTTTATAGGGTCTATATCATATGAGTGAATCGTGCAAATTGCGAACGCTCATAATATTGAAAGTACCGGACCTCGAGCTTCCTATTGTTGGGGGCTGCGCCCCCACACCCCCGCTAAATATATATTCCAACTCCGAGATCGCACTATAGTGAGGAAAGGGCAAATATCCCACTCTTCACTTGACCGCGATCTCAGACAAAGCACTTTGAGGTCCGGTATGTTTGATATTATGAGTGTTCGCAATTTGTGTGATCAGCTCATATGATATAGACTCATTTTTATATATTCCTTGTTTTCCTTTATCTATAGCCATATTGCAAGATGATCAGAAAATCCTCTTTCAACTACCTCCTCTTCACCTATAACTAAACCTTCTGATACCATAAAATAATCTATTTCAGTTCTATACATACCCCTTTTGTAAGTCCATGCATTTTTGTCCCAAAGTTTTATCTTACCACATCTTACAACTTCTAACATTTTACTTATATCATTTCCTTTCTTTTAAAGCCTCTTAAATCACAATTAAAGTCTCCTGTTATTATAATATTTTTAAACAAGAAATATCTTTATTAAATTATCAGTCATGACATAGGCAATCATACATTTATATAAATGAAAATAAACCATATTGACTTAATCTTAGTTGCAAGCATTTTATGTTACAATGCTACAGACATTATAATCTACCCAATCATTTTCAAACATTACATATCTCATTCAAATCCGGCCCTCTTTTAAACCTCATTCCTCCTATGTATGTATTGTTCCCCCAATTCCCATTTTTCTTATGTAATTTGCTCCTTCCCTTTTATAAAGATCCCAATTCCAGTTGCTTTATCTCTGTATTTACTACTTCTACTACATTTGATTCATTCTTTGATTTTCATTTTGAAGTAATTGCTGTTTTTGGCAGCCACCATAATTAGACTCAGCAAGGCCTTACTATGTCTAGGCAATTCTGATTCTGTATCATAGCTCAGAAAAATAATTTCCCCTAGTTACACCGATTTACTCACCTAGTATCTCTGATAGAGTTGTATGCGGGAAATCTTTAAAGTCTGCCAACTCATTACACTCCCAGAAAATATGTTCTCAATTATCTTTTTCTTCCCCATCATACCTCCAACATTTGCTACCTTTGGAAAAATTCTCTGGAGTCTCCTAGAATATATAAAAAAAATATCTGTGTAAACATTGCCAATCAAAAATCATAAATCTTCTAGATCTTGCTGCATATTTGGGAGACAAACATATATCCCCCATTGTTTATTTGTGGATTGCTTCCCAAGCTCACTTCCCAATTCTTTCTAGCATCCTCTGATTGATTCTTATTATCATGCAATATTTATATGCTTTACTAATTATTCCTTTTTTAACAACAGCTTCTGTTCTGGATTCTACTAAAAATTCTACCACTGCTGGTCTTTTGTTTAGAACCCCCCCTTTGCCTATATTATTATATCAATCCTTGACAGGGAAGGAGATCTCTAACATGCAGTCCAAATACATTTTTGGCATCTTCTCATTCTATTAAGTTTCCCGCTGTACTTATTTGCTCCTAATACCTTAGTTCCTTTGCCAGTTTTCTCCAATAAATTCCAGCCCCCCTCTTGCCTATTGTCTGTATCCCTAATTGCAGTCATCCCTATTGGCAGAATCTTCTTCCTCCATTCCCATGTTGGCTAAGTTCTTAGAATACTTTCTGCTACTTTAGGAATATAATATTCTGTATGATTATTGCTATTCTTCTTAAAGGTCTGCATCCAAAATCCCAGTCAATCCTTGTTTCTTGAGCTTCCTCCCATTTCTTCATCATCACTTTCCACTTTGAATTATAGATTTCTGCTTGTGCTATGTATAGCAGCCTTTACTGTGTAGCTCTGAAATACCCCCCTCCCCCAAATCGGGTAATCCCAATCTGCCTTGTTCTATTGGAAGAATCAACTTATCCCATGTGACTCTTGCCATCTTCCCCTCCCAGATAAAATCCTGCAGCTCTTTATTAATTGCTAATCACAACTTCTCCTCTGGTTGATAAAAACATGCCTGACCTGTATATAAGATTAAAGGGACTAAAAACATTTTAACTGCTTGTATCTTACTATTCATATCCATATAACAGAGCTTCCAGTTTCTCAGTTTTTGTATTATCTTTTGTTTTGTCTCTTTCCACATATCCTTAGCTGCCACAGCGGAATCATTTTTAAACCATACTCCTATATACTTCATTTTATCATGTCCCTATAAATATGGATATTGCTGAACCAATAAATATGGATATTGCTGAACCAGTTCATGTGTGAATACATAACTTACCGCTATTCCCTTAATTTTAGCTTCATTCATTTTGTATCCTGAAAAGATTTGAAACTGTCTCAAAATGTTCCACAACATTGTAATGTCCTTTTCTGGTTTTATCAGGTATAAAATAATATCATCTCCAGATAGAGCCAGCTTTTTTAACTACCATACCAATTATATCCTTAAATTTCTGAGTACTTTATTTTCTTTGCCATTGGTTCTAAATATAATGCAAGTAACAAAAGGGAAAGAGAACACTCCAGCCTAGTTCCTCTGCTCAAGCAGAAATTATCAGTCAGAAACCCACCTACTTTAATTTTCACCTCTGATCCCTCATATATCCTCCTAATCAACCTTATAATTTTATCAGGGAATGCAACTGCTTCCATTGCCCTCATCATAAAGTCCTAGCTTATTCTGTCAAATGCTTTCTCTGCACCAAGATCCACTAACAACTGTGGTATTTTCTTGCATTCTGCTTCCCTCTGGATGACTAATGCTCTGTTAATCTTGTTGAATATTTGCCTTCCCTCCACAAAACCACATTGATCCATATCTATCAATTTTGGCATCGCTTTTGCCATTCTTTTAGCCATTATAGGCATAAACACTTTATAATCATGGTTTAATACTAAAATGGGCCTGTATAAAGCTGGATCTGATGAATCTTTACACTCTTTAGGTATTACATCTACCACCGCTTTCTTCCAATATGTTGGTACTTCTCCTCCTCTTAAAATGCTGTTAAACAAAACTAGATCTTTATCAATTTTTTCCATCCTAGCTTCCAAACTTCTATAAGAATACCATCTATTCCTGGAGACTTTCCTGTAGATTGGTTATACATCATCATTTTTATCTCATCTCCTCCTATCCTAACTGTTAGCAATTCAGCCTCATCTACATCTAACCTTGGCATATTTAATTCTTCCATAAATATTTCCATTTGTACCATCTTGATTTCCATATTTCTCTGCTTTATACATACTTAAATAGATTTTCCAAAATATTTCTAATACTTCTACAGAATCTCTTGTTATCTTCTTTGTTATAGTCTCCCTAAGCTTGGCAATATACTTTCTGTTGCCTGAGTCATTGTGCCAACAGTTTTTGTCCTCTAGAGTTATTAAAAAACAGTTGCATAACAGCAATCTTTTTAAACTCATGCATATTATCGAAGTAATCTCTTATTTTCTGTTTAACATTCTGCAGTTGCTCCTCTTCTTCTTCTATGAGACTCCCACTATTTTGCAATACTTTAACATTTGTCAGTCCCTCTAAATAATTCCTGTTACTTTTTAACCATATCTTTCTTTCTTATATTTCCACCCTATTTTTAAACTCCACTTTAATTTTATCCCACTCCCTAGCTATATTTTTAGAAGAAATTTCTATCTTCTCTCACAGCTCCTGAATAATTTCCACTATCCATTTCTTAAATTCCTCTCTTTTCAACAAATAGGTGGGAAAGCACCAGTGCCTCATTTTTATTTCATTACACTGTGTTTTTATTTTAGTTATTATTGATGCATGCTCTGAAATAGTTATTGCATGCATATGAAGACCTCCATTTAAAGCATATGTTCCTGTGAAATGTAAACTCTATCTAGCCTAGCCCAATTTTTGTATCATGGGGAATAATAGGTAAATTTACTCTGAAATCCTAGTACTGAATTCACATCTTCCATGACAAAAATTTTCATATCTTTCTTCAAGAATCTACCCTCCTTTGTTATACTGTCCCTTTTGGCCCCCCAAACACATCTTCACTGTTGTAAACCAAATTTCAGTCCCCACCTATAAGTAATATTCCTTGCTGAAAGCTATTTATTCCTCCTATAATTTTCTTAAGCTCCATTATAGCAGTTTTAAGTGGAATATAAATACATGCCAGTATAATCCTCCTCCATTGCCAGTAGCCCCTTAGTACTACAAAGCTACCATTATTATATTTTCTATCTTTTTCTATCACTATTGGACCTCCTTTTGCAATATAAGTACTCCTCTTTTCCTTTTTTCTAGGTATTCCACTGAATAACCATCCTGAAACTTTTCTTTATCAAATTCACATGTTCAGTTCCTTGCAAGTATGTCTCTCCTGTAGCATAGCTATTTGCACTCTACGTTTTTTTAATACAGTTCACTACACTTTTTTTATTTATCTGTGAGGCCATTGTCATTTAAAGACATTACAGAAAGCAACATTGTATGAAAAATTATTATTCCCACCTTTTATGTATAACAGCTTTTTTGTTAAATGTCTAGTTCCAGCTTTTGTGTTACGTGCATACACTGTTTGTCAGGTTGATCTTTTATACAGCTGTTTCTTGTCATATCCATTTGAGCATATGTCACATCTTACAAAACCTTTTGTTTTATTGAAAGCCCTCAAACAAACACACACCCCCAAATACCCCTAAAACCTATTAACTTAATAATAGCACAGAAAACTATGTACATCTTCAAATATAGAAGTTTTACCATCCTAATAGGAACAAATGTCCCAAACTGACAGCCACACTTACAAGCTTGAGTTAACCTGAAGGAAAGGTTATCCATGCTAACATGCATGGTGCAGCTTGTGCTTCAACTAAGTGCTGTCTGGTTTTATCTTATCTTTATAGCTCTCCCAGCTGAGTAAACACTTGAATGCTTTCAGAGAACATTATCTTCTAGCCATGTCTCTTTATCAAATGGTCTCCTGGAGACATGAGGGACAGATACATAATTGCTACTAAGCATACATTTCTTTGCTAGAAAAAAAGCTTTGTAATATTCAATATTCTTTTTCATTTACTTACTTTTTCTTAAAACCTGTTACTAGATCACTCTAAGGGCCTTAATCCAGTCATTCTCCTATACAAGAATGAGAAAAAGCACACTAATTTTTCTTTTGTCATGCACTTTTACCCAGACAAGTAGTATAATCATATAGTGTCATAATTCTATATACTTCTTTCCATTTTAAATTTACAATGGTTAATCTTCCAGTTTTTGCTAAAGTTACATCTACAGAATGCAGCTGGTCCAGAACATCTCTCATTTCCCATATTCCAGATTATCTTTCCTCCCTATAGTTTCTCTGTTTGTAATCTTTCTTCATTTGTTAAAAATCTTGTGTCTTCTAATATAATTATACCTACATCACATGTATTATATGACTCCAAAATATCCATTCTTCTTACTATATTCTTAATACTATTCACATTTATAGAAAATACTCTAAAAGTTTCATTTCCATTTGATTCTTGGTTTTGTAAGTTCATAGACAATTGCTAGAGTGGCTTCCTTAATGGGCCATTCTAAGCGTAGCCAATTTTCCTCCCAAAAGTGAGAATCAAGCACTGTATCTTCTGTCTATTAGTCAACCACCTTAACCATTATACCAACACTCAGTCATTATTTTCTCATCTATTTTTTCTTCTATTTCTACTACTTCTAAAATTTCTTCTCTTTGTTCATTTACTTCTCTTTCTTTATATTTTTCCTTACTCTTATTTTCATTTTTACAATCCATCCATAAATGACAGATGTTAAAATTATAACATTTCAATTCACATTTTTTGCATCATGTCCCATTTCCCTACAAATGTTACACTTTTTAACACAATTGCTTATCAAATGTGCTACTTTTCCACAAAAAAAAAACTTTTGCATTGTCCTCAGTATTTTGCAATACCCATATTCCCCTCCACATTTATCATGCTTGGTATATGTATAATTTTTCTCTCTATTTTTAACACAATATTACAATCCACATTTGCAATGTCCAGTACTTCTTTACAAAAAAGTTTTCAAATGTCCTTTTGAAATCTCTCTTTCCACCTCTGTTAAAATTGTACATGAATTTTCTTTTTTGTTTCCCTGTTAAATGCTTTTATCTCGTAAAGATTCCATGGGTTATAGCCTTTCTTTTTTTCATATTCTCCAGTAAATGTTTCAATTGAATTAACAGTCTCAAACATAATGTCACAAAATATTTCTTTGTTAATAAGAATAAATGTTCTTACCTCATGTGCTTTTACACCCAAAGGAGGTATTAAATTGTCCCACACCTCATACCTGTCCATTTATTTGTCTTCTTTACTTTGAATCCTTACCATGTACTTTCATTTTTCATTTTATTTTTGCCTTTTTATTTTCTGCTACTCCCATTTTGCCTTCTTTAACTTGCTCTGCATAGGCTTTCTTTTCCATCTCATCACTATTCTTCAGGATTGTTTCTGCATCCTACTTTTGTATTTTCTCCAAAATGCCCCCCCCCCCGAAAGTCTCCTTCATTTTCTGGCTCACTCTGCATCACCATTTCTTTAAGTAAATAATCCCACGATCCTCACAACTAGAAAGTTGTAATTATGCATCCATCATTTACCCACTCATCTCCATCAAACAGGTTTCTTTGAAACATCTTCTCAGAATTCTGCATGCATTCTCCAGTCTTATTATTGGCTTTCACCTCCATTTCTCTCAACACTCCATTATCTCCTTCCCTCTCCATCTGCCTCCCTGTTTCTCCAGGCCACCTCTGCACCTGGAATAAAAACAGGAAGTTCTCTTGTAAAATGGGTCCCACAGTGATGAGTAAGGGAAGTTCCTCATTACCCTGACCAAATTTCCCCTAGTAGTATAACTACCACCTCAGATCTTCCTTGAAAAGATGCTACTAGCCTACTGGGACTAACCTATTCAACAAAGGATAAATAAATAAGAAACATCTGAAAATCTAATGGCTAATCTAGGCCAGCCCTTGACCTGCTTGGAGCTCACATATATACTATACGTAAAGAAATAAATTATTGTTTCTTGAATCTCTGTGTTTGATATGTAGCCTGGAGAAATAAGGCTCAAAATCTAGCAATATAGTTAACTCACAAGGATTAGCCATAAGATATGTGAAGTATTCAGGCAGGTAGGGATGCAGGCAATGTGCCTAGATCCTTTTTTCCATCCTTTCTTACTAAGGAAACAGCTAATCATTAGAAGAACAGCATAGTAGCTGAATGGATGATATGCAGGGTAAAAAAAATCAGTGACAGAAGCAATGAAACAAGCAGTTAGTAGGTGAAACAATATCTAACTTCTTCAATACAGTAAGTTAAATATGTAAACAGACAATGACTGACCAAGGCGTTGTAAAAAAGCCTGAAAAAATCTTCAGTTATATTATGCTAAGCACAATCTTCTAACCTAGCATCAGCTCAAAATGAAGTATTATAATCTAATTTACTTTTATTATAGCTATCAAAAATTTCTTTAAATGTACTTGCAAGTACTGAACTTTTGCAGAACTTTATTCTCATTTTATCAAAATAATGTCATTGTAATTGTTGAACATATAAACATATAAAAGGAATGCACATACCATCAGTACAGTAAATGTTCTGCAAAGGTAACCATTTGAAATGTTGAAGCCTACTGGAGTGAGTCCCCAGATATGGAGACTGAATGACTGAAAAGTTGGACTTACATGCACTAAGTCCAAGATGCCACCTGTTAGAATATTTCCTTTTCTCCAATGTATGACAATCTCAGAGTTGGTATATTAACATTTGGGAT
This sequence comes from Protopterus annectens, assembly GCF_019279795.1. NCBI lineage: Eukaryota > Metazoa > Chordata > Ceratodontiformes > Protopteridae > Protopterus > Protopterus annectens. The sequence goes on from NC_056738.1 coordinate 498,037,722, forward strand.
TGTGGGGGGGGGGGCTTGTCCCCACATGGGGAGGTGCAAGTGGGCTTAATCCCCCCCTAAAAAAAGAAGTTTTAAGGAGAAGAGCGATTTTCAAGTTTTACTTTTTTTTTTTTTGACTTTTCGGCACTCAGCATTTTGAGTGCTGATGTTTTAATAGGGAGCCATTAGCAAAACCAGTATTTATCAGAGTGAAAAAAAAATCTAAACAAAGCCACTCTTCATATGCCTTATAGGATACCAGATTAGCACAAAAAAAGTTTCTTCATGGACTTAAATAACTTAGCATTTTAGTGTTATATGAAAATTATGCAAAAAGCAGCATGTTACCCTAGTAGTTTGAGGACATCATGCAGAGCACTAGGAAAGGAGTAAGGGGCCAGTGTGAAAAATG
>NC_056738.1:498040612-498043112 GCF_019279795.1 Protopterus annectens
AAGAGATAAGGAGTAAAGCTGACTGAGGTCTTGTACCATGACATGTTCAGCCAAACAATGTAAGAATATCTCAGAAAGGGTAGAATTCTGGATGTAGTCCTAACAAAGACAGAGCATACATTTAGGTGAAAGGAACCATTAAACAACAATGGCGGTGTGAAGCTTAGAAACATAAATTATGATGAGCTCAAGCACAGCATCAAAAATGAGTTAGGAAACTGGAAACAAACTATGGAAGTAAAAAGATAAGGGAATGGGTCATGGATGGAGTATTCAGACAGCGGATGAGGAAAAGGCAGAAGGTGAAACTAAGACAAGGCCAGTATGTCTACAAAGAAATGTGACACTGCTAATTAAGACAAAGGATATGGCATACGGGAAGTGGAAGGGAGGTGGCTGTGAGGTGGGAGGTGAGTGAATCACAGTACAAAGATGCTGAGGATAACAATAGCTCAAGTGAAAAGGGAAATTATAAAAAGATGTCAGGAAGAATAACAAGGCCTTTAAAGAACTATAGCAGAAATGTGGAAGGGAGGGATTGACATTGCCAGGCTGAGCAAAGATAGGAGGGATATCAAATAAGACTGGGAAAAAGCAGAGGTACTCAATGAACATGTTTCTTTAGTTTTCACAAAGGAAACCAAATAGATGGTGCTCTGTTAGGAATAATTCAAGCAGAGAGGGGACAGTAGCTGACAATCACAAAGAGAGAGCGAGGAGACAGAATGGAAAATAGCTGTCCTTAGGAAGGATTAATCAATGTATCAATGGGGCTACCTTCAAAAAATCACTTCCCATTGCAGATGTATCCAGTGACTGGAGGACAACAATCTTGGTTTACTTCTAAAAAGAAGGGTGCAAGAAAAATATAGGGAAATACAACCTTATTGACTAAATAGCACTAGCAGGGAAAGTCATGGACTGAATCCTGAAAGGAAGGCTTATTGCCTTCCTGAAGACTAAAATTTTCAAGGCAGCAACCCAGGGTTTAGTACTCTTTAGTACATTTGCTTCAGATATTATTGAGGGGAACAAGAGCAGAGGATCAACCTCTTCGATGATGGCACAAAGATAAGTGTAAAGTTAAGGATGGGGCAAGAAACTGAGGAAAGATTTGGAAAAGCGTACGGAATGGATAGAAGATATCAGTGCAGACAAAATGCAAAGAACTGCACTTAGGCTACAATAACCCTGCTGTGAAGTGACCCTGCTGTGAAGTATTAGCTGATGGATATGACAGTGACTGCAGAAGAGCAGGATAAGTATCTGGGAGTGTTGATCACACTTGGAATGGATCACAAGGTGCAGAATGAGAGGACTGTTCCTACACCATACAATATGTCAGGGAATATCTCTAGAGGGTAAGCTCCTAAAGCAAAGAAGCAGTAGTTCTAGTCTACTAGGCTCCAGTCTAGCCACATTTTGACTAGTGTAATCCTGTTGGCTATAAAAGGAAAGGTACATCAAGCTGCTGGAAGAAGCCTATGAGAAAGCACCACAAACTGCAAGTGATAGAGAAGAAAGACAATGACCAGAGATCTGATAAAAAGCAGCTCTTCTCACCATAGTCGAAAAGAGACAAGGAGTCAAGAGGGGGTGCAAATGATCATGTCATTGAGATGTGAAGGGGTCATCTCATACAGGAAGAGTAGTTGGGGCAGAGAGGCTCAGGTAACAGTATAGAGACTAATTTCTCCCTGAACCTCCAAAAGTTGTTTTTCACTGACAGGATTGTAGACCCCTGGAATGGACTACTGGAATGGTGCTTGAGGTAGAATCTACACAGATATTCAAAACTGTATTGCAGAGGTGACAAAATGGTGGTGGTAGGTAAGGATAGACAGGAGGTAGAATGCTGCATGCATTTAAAGCACAGACAAGAGTTCTCACTTTTTGCTGTCAGCAAATGTAATCAAGTGTCACTGCAGATCAAGGTTAACTCTTAGCACAAGACAAAAAATAGCTTGATGCAAATTTTTGCAACCATTAAACATAGTAACCCCACTTCATAACAATTTACATGATGATTTAGCACAAAAACATACATGTGAGGTTTAATCCCTAGCAACAGGAAGGACAATTAGTCTTGCACTATCTATTACAGAACACATTTTGGCTTATTTTATAGTGCCACGATTTGCTGTTAACAGCCCTTGGATACTTTGGAGCTTTTCACAGCCACCCATACTTTGTAGCAATTACTGGAAACTGTAAGGCCTACCCACAGATAGCCTGTCCACTTTGGGAAGGCATTTTTTATATATTCTGAAGCCATATATATTAATCTCTGCGAGAAGCTGAATTTAAGATTCACCCTTCCACTACAGCAAAAGTCGAAGGAGCTTGATCTACTGTCTGCTTAAATAAACTTCTCTCTATACATATGCATTAGCAACAGTCATAACTATTCTCACATTCTACTAACATGGTCTGAATAAAAATATGAATTAGCCCTATATCACCTTAATTTACTGGTGAAGTGAAACTGCATACTGGAGAA
>NC_056738.1:498350612-498551880 GCF_019279795.1 Protopterus annectens
ATAATAATGTAAAGAAATGTTTAATACTAGGACAAATTATAAGCTTAATATTCCCATTAATGTACATACAGTTTGACTGCATTAGGTCCACTAGGCCAATGGCCGCTTTTCAGGGGAGACCCAGGGTGGTATTCATACTGAATAGGAGAAATTTGGCCAGGGCACCAGGGAATTTCCACTACTCCTTTTCTAGTGTCTCTGCATTGGGCCATGGTTAAGAATGGAGCAATAAGAAGACATGGATGCTAGAGCATCCTAATGTTTCAAAGGATAATATACAAATTATATGGACAGATAATGGCGGTCTGTCTACTGATAAACTTAAACACATGCTTCAAAAACATGAATCTCAGGAGAAAAATGCAGCGTCTTGCATTCAAATTATAGAAAGGTTTAAGAAACAGTAAGGAATTTTGCAGGAGGTGACATCAGACAGCCATACAACTTTCTCACTTACTGAATAAAAGGTAACCACAAATATTCATGATTCTGCAGCACTAACCCTTAAGTATACGCATTTGTTAAAGCCGAGATGACAAAACAGATTAACACATTTAAATGATTTTCTAAACTATCTGTGGTGCATATTAAATCTAAAATGAACATTTCTGTTTATAGATATGAGATGTGGGATGACTCGATTCTTCCATTGGGAATGAATGTAAAAGACATTTGATGTTTTATTCATATCAGAAAGAATACTTCTGACTTAACCTTTGAAATGTTCTACATAGCTGTGATTTAAAAGAGTTATGTTCTACGTGGCCTATGAATTTTATGACCTTAATATTTCATATAAAAGACATACCATTTTACAGTTTAGAGCTTCTGATATAACCAAACGATGTAAAACAATATTTTGGTAAATACTGTACTACTATTCATGAATCTAAAATAGATTTGATGACAGAAATACTTGGACTGGAAAATGGGAACTTTTGGTGATGAGTTGTAATGCATCACATTCCTAGTATTGTAAGTATAAATGGTTATAAAGTTTATGTACAATATAGGGAGCACCCTAAACTTTTTTGTGGGTCATGTAATTATCTTATTAGAGTTTGTAATAAGCACAGGTGTTCTCAATAAGGATAATTTAGGCAAACTGTAAAACATTGTGATACAACATGCAGAAAATTTAACAGTGGGTCATTTCTGTTTTTTCCTCAAATTATTGGCAGTGAGATGAAAAAGCATATGTTAGACAAACCTGTCAAGCAAAACATTGTAACAGAAACTCCAATACAGACAAAAGAAGAACTTAGTAAATATAATGGGTCTAATGTTTTGAAATGAAGACATTACACAAAATATTATAGAATATGTTGATAATGATATCAAACAAGATGGAAGCAGGTGTGAATGATGTAAACTATGCAAAACTGACTACTTTTAGAAAAAGGATTAAATGATGGAAATTAAAACAAGGAACAAAATTTCCAGTAAAAAAGAAGGGATGGTACTGCAGTTTGTTGTTTAAATGTGAATAGTTTTATTAATGAAAAAAGGAAGATTATCCATTTTGAAGGTTTTGTAAATATACTATTGCTGATTTTATGTTTATTAAACATTGGACTTAAAAGGTGTGTTTCCTTTAATGACTCTTTTGTGCTTAATATTTCTAATTGTGATATTTTGTATATTCCACGGTGGTACAGCGGTAGCATTGTTACCTCACAGCAAGAGGTTCTCCCTTTCAATTCTCGGCTTGGCTTGGGAGTGAGTACCTTCTGTGTGGAGTATGCATGTCCTCCCCATGGTTGGTTAGCATTCGAAAGGCATGCGTGCGTAAATGGGCATCGAGCTGGCACCTTGGCATTTCATAAAAATCTACTGCCAATCATTAGCGGACCGGAGTTCCTCTGTGGCGACCCCTTATCGGAAAAGCTGAAAGACAACATTTTTAACTGTGATATTTCAGACATGGTGTTATCGCTTCTCCGTTTGGGACTTAAATACATACCCACAGCCTTACCAAGATTACATGTGTTAAAGAGTGAAATTTTTTTGCTTAGTAGAAAATTACATTTGATTAATTATTTCTGTAGGAATGATAGCATGCAGCTGGAGAATGAAATTGTGAATTTAAGTGAAAGTTCGGAATACTCCTTTTTTTCTTGTTCTTTCGGTAATAAATTATTTAGATGAACGGGAAAATAATGCATATGATAACTTGGATACTAGTACTACAATAACATATACAATGCCTAAGAATATATGTCAGCATTCACCCATACAGGGTATTAGCTATCTTACTGACAGTCTTCTTAATTTTAAAGTGGGCTTAACAGATGCTCTTTCATTTAAGCCCTTCCCTCTATCTGCCCTAAGTGTTATCATCCATTTAACTTCCTTATTCTCTGTCATATTCCTAATGTCACCTTCTTGTACAGTGGGTGCGACTTTATCTATTACCATAAACATAAACTTATGGTCATCTCCTAACATCATCACATGTTTAGCTAGGGCATTGTTGGGTGACCTAATTCTTATGTTGTAGACATGTTCCATCATCCTCTCTCTGAGAGTCCTGTCCATTTTGCCAATGTAGAACGGTTCACATTTTATGCACTTGGCAAGATAAACCACATGAGATGTCCTGCAGTTGGCATTCATTTCAAATGTGTTGTGTTGACCTGTATCTGGATGTATGAATAACCTAGTGGTATCAACATAACAACAAAAGTTACAATTCCCACAGGGGTGCATACCAGTTACTCTTTCAATATGTCTATTGCTTTCCTTGGGATGGCATAAAAGCCTTTTCAGGTTGCGTTTATTTTTAAACAAGAAAGTGGGATGTTCCCCAACCACTCCCCTAATCTCTGGGTCTGTGGTCAAAACCCGCCAGTTCTTATTAATAACGTCCATAATAGGTTTAATATCTGTGGTAAAAAACATGGGTACCTTGACATTGCTAGATGTAGATGTATTGTTGGGGTGAATTATATCATCACCTACAGGTGAACAGTACGGTTTTAACAACTAGTGGGAAATGTTTAGTAAAATGCCAAATAGGTTGGAAACATTCAATAGTCCTTTGTCATATAGTTACAGGAGGAACCTTAACCTAAAGGATATCCTGGAAAAGAGGAACTTTGATGAAGAAAATAGGATAGTTACTAAGAAGGGAACCTTCAAGTGTGGTAGATGTTCCCAATGTATTTTTATAGCAAATTCAGATGGTTTACAGGTCCCTACATTGTCATACAGACTCATAGCTACTGGTTATTACAGTTCAACAAAAGGGGTAGTATATATGGTCTACTGTACATTCTGTTGGGCATTCTGTGTACGCAGAACTGAGTGTAATTTGAGGCAAAGGATATATGAGCACATGTATGAAGTTAGTAGAAAAAAAGGAAACAAACGCCATGTATAGGCATACCTTAAAATGCAATAAAGCAGACTTTAAATTTTGGGTTTTGGAAGTAGTGAAACCAAATGACAGAGGGTGGGGACTGGGAAGCCAGGCTAGAATATAGGGAACTGATTTGGCACTTACGTTTGGATGCCTGTGTTTTCCCAGGGTTAAATGACCATATTTCCCTAGCCCCAGTCCTGATGTTAAGGGCTAAAAAATTGAAATAACTTAAGTATATTACAAAAAATAACAGCAATCCAGTACTTTTTATAGGTTTTATATGTTTTTATACAATTGCTTACAGGTATATACATTTTATATGTATATATTTGTAGAGGTGTATAAAAATAGATAGACACAATGTGTTTTTATGTGTTCTTATATGTTGGAATTGTATATGGTCACACTATTGAGTTTTTTAAAAGGAATTTGAACTTGACTGTGTTAATGGGAGGGGTAATTTTTTGGAAATCATCTATTTGAAATTTAACCCATGAGAACATGTTAGCAATTATTTAAGGGTTTAGTGGGTCTAGTACTTTGATTCTGATGAAGTTTCCTATAGGGAGACGAAAGTGCTAAATCCTTGTTTATTTGCTGCTGTTTGTCGTTTTGTGGAATAAATTCCTACTTGTTAATTTGCTGGGAATTTTCTTCTTGAAGTACGGCTGGACTGCTTTTATTGGTACATTTTGTTGCTGGAGTTTTGGGTTTACTAGTTATTGAATTCTCCAGGAATCCATCAGATTTTGTTTACTGGTTTGAACTTTGGTATGGAAATGCAGGGTATCCGAGGAGTCCCTCATTGTAACAGCAACAACAGGACATTGATTGGTGAGCTTTCTAAGCTCATACAATTGTTTTCCTAGCCAGATACATGCAACAATGACAACTCAATTCTGTGTGCACAAGTGAACCAAGGGAACCAGGAAGTGATGTCACTACATTCAGAGATCCAACAAGGCCCATTGTATCTAACTGATACAAACGGCATTGTATTGAACCAACGAGATGGTTCTAGGATTTCTTCCACTCCAAACAATGGCATTTTGGACCAGGCTGTTAATTTGCATGGGTTAGAGTACTACATGGATCTAGATTTTAACGTGTGGCTGAATAAGAACTTTGTTACCACAGAACTCGCCACAATGGAAAAGACTGAAAGGAATGTTTCATTCGTGAAAAAAAAGTAAGACTTTAAAAACAAAAATGCTCAAATATAAATCATTAACTTTAGACAATTGGTTCTTTTCTGAAAGTATTAAATGTAAGCATGTGCCAAAAGGCCTTAGACTTGACAAGTTCCCAAACAATACAGACTATGATTCGGAGTTGTACAATGAAGTTGTGGACATTTGAAATAACTGTGGCATAGCCCTGATGAGGGCAATTGCAAATAACAACAATAACATGATTGAAAAGCTGAAATGTGAAATCATTTGTTAAACCAAGAAATTTATGATGACTTGTAATTTACTATTAATGAATACAAACATGATTATTTGATTGGACTACAGGATGTGGATAAGGTTGTTTCTAACAGTCACAAAAGGAAATTAACCAAATTAGATACGGACAACAGGGACCAAAGGAATGGTAGTGCATATAGTATTGGATTTAACAAAAGACACAAGGGTGTAAGGGGTAACTACAATCCAACCCGTATTAATAAGGACCATAGTAATCAACACAATAATAGGGATAACCACTACTGTAGCAGTTATGACTACAGGGACTACCAGGACTCAGGAATGAGGCAAACTGGTAGACAGGAGGGGATCCAGAGATCCCTTTGGGGGACGAGGGTCCCAGGAGATCTGAGAGGAACAGGAATTTAACATCACAACCCTCATATGCCGAAATAATGAGGACACAACATTTTCAACATCAGGGGAGACAACGCAACTACCCCTGGTAGGGGAACTGATTTTCGAGTTATGTGATGATTCACAAACAAATGGTGATGAATTTCTAGGTGGTGATAACATAGAAAATCGAGTAGTTATTTATACACAGGACAATTTTCACATCTACAATTACAAAGACATGACTACAGATAACAGTTACTTTAGTTTATTTAAGAAGGGATTCACCTTTGTTTCAGCTAGGAAGGGTGACTTAGTGAGTTTGATTTTAGATGTTAAAATGTTCACCCGGAAATTGAACTTAGAATTGATGTTCAGTGAATATCCCCCCCCCCCCCCCCATAAAATTTGTACTTATAACTCACTGTTACATCACAAATTAAATAACTTTGAGTCATTAGTGGTCAAAGAAATGAGAAGTAAATTCTACCAACAAAGGTTATAAATACAATTTAACAAGGGAGGAGAGAACGGTGTTGGGTAAACTCACACATAACAACAAGGTGAGGGTGATGATGCCCAACAAGGGGGGTGGGGTAGTATTAATGGAAAATTGGACTTATTCAGCTAAAATGATGGAAATTTTGAATACAGATACTAGATAGTCATTAGTTTCTTGAAATTAACTAAATATTGCATATAAGAAAATAGATTTGACAAACCACTTAATAAAACAAAAAACTAGGCAAAAAAATGGAAACAAACTGTTTTTTGTATGTTAGCGCTTTTGTCAAGTTTAATAACTCAACTTCTAGAGACAAACAGAACAACCATATGAGATACACTTAAATAACAAATACAAAATCACATGATCAAGGGTAAAAGTCACATGATGAAGCAATGTTAATCTTTTAAAGTGACCACATTACTTTTCTGAGAAAATTTTTTGAATGTATATAAAGTAATTTAAAATACATTTAAAATACCATCCGCCCTCTGAAAAACATTCAGCATCCTCATTTTTTAAAACATACACAACCAAAATACACAAATAATATAAAATTATATACTATTCAATGAGTCAAACTTTTCAATTTCAGCACGTAGTATAGAACACAGATTGTTTAATCCTGGTTGATCATATGCATGTGTTCTAATCTGCCAAATTAACTTGCGCTGCTCAAGTCTTAGGGTATGTGAACCACTCCTTTTATCATACTCAACTTGATCTATCACTCTGAATAAAAATGAGTGGCCTGGCTGATTGATCACATGTTTAGCTAAAGCACTTTCCAACCTGCCTTTTCTAATATTATATAGGTGTTCATACACACGCTGTCTTAATTTACGGTCAGTCTTGCCTATGTAAAAACCTAGGACAAGACTCGCACTGGTCTAAATACACCATTCTACTGGAATTTCAGTTGTACTTGCCTTTACAACTATACTTTCTTCCTTTCAGTGTGTATGTATAACCCACATCCATATACTTACAATAGGCACAGACCTAACATTTAAACATACCTTGTTGCTTGTCAGTCCCAATTTTTTAAATTCTAATAACCCTTTCAGGTTTTGAGCTCCTCTAAAAATAAATTTAGGGTTAGCATCTAGTTTATTCACTAAGGACCCCTCTGATGCTATTACACTCCAATTCTTAATCAAGACCTGTTTAATGTTGCCACCATCAATATTGTAGGGGGTTATAAAAGTCAAGGGATAGTTTACTATTTTACTTTGTTGGATATCAGCACTCACTGTACCCCCATTTTCCATCATACATTGTCCACCCCCCAAGATATCTTTGAAATAACTTACATTCCTTTTCATTTGAACTTCATTCACCAATTCTTCGAGCAAGGGTGCTGGATAGCCTTTCTTAAACATTTGGACTAACAAGCCACATTCAGTCATGAAATCAAAATTAGTAGTGCACATGCTGGCTGCTCTTACAAGCTGTCCCTTCAAAACAGATTTTTTCTGATAACAAGATTGAGCACTAGTAAAGTGCAAAAAGTAGTTTGAATACGTCTCCTTTCTATAGATCTTCACTTTATAACATCCATTCTGTCTATCCTTAGACAAGTCCACATCTAAAAATCCTATCCTCTCTGTATTGAATGTGTGGGTGAATGTTAGAAATTATGTTGCTCTATTACAATATTCAATAAATTCAACAAACAAATCATGTCCACCCTTAAATATAATAAAAATATCATCCAAAAATCTGGTGTAGTAAAAAATGTGCTGAATAAAGAGATTATTATTAAATACAAATTCGCTCTCCTAGTACGCCATAACTAAGTTAGCCAAACTGGCTCCTACTGGAGAGCCCATGGTTACAACTTTTTTCTGCAAATAATATTTACCCACAAACAAAAAGAAATTATTGCTCGAAATAATATCCAATAATTCCTGTATAAGGGAGACATTAGTGTTACTAACAACCCTCTTAGCTAAAAGTAGGCTCACCCATTCAATTCCTAGATCTTGCGGAATTACATTATAAAGGTCCTTCACATCTACTGTAGCAAAGTTAAAATCAGGTTCGAAATTCAAACTATTGATGTTCTCCAAAAAGGACCAGGAGTCTTTGCAAATATAAGGTTCCTTCACTACATACTTCAAAAATTATTATTATTATTATTATTATTATGAAATAGATTTAATGAATATTGATAGTAATAAAAAGAGCAGAAAGAGGAATTGTATTAATGTTCAACCTATTGAATGGGAAATGTTAGAAAACTTAAGAAAAAGTGGAGTGGGGGTTTCTAAACCTGATAAGGGTGAGGGACTTGTGTTTATGAACATTTTTGATTATAATGAGAGAATGCTCAATATGTTAAACACTGACATGTATATTTTGTTTTCCTTGAATGAATCGAACCAAGCGTATAGGAGACATAACATTTACTTGAATGACTTGTTTATAGAGAATCACATTGACCTTGATTTATTGAATTATTTCTCTATGCCAGCCCCTCTGATTCCAGTGATTTTCAGGATTCCAAAACTTCACAAAGATTTGGTAAATCCCCCTTTCTGGACAATTATGAATGGTAGGAATTCCATTACGTACCCCCTAGCTAAGTTTGTAGATACTTTTTTGAAGAAGTATGTAGTGAAGGAACCTTATATTTGCAAAGATTCATGGTCCTTTTTGGAGACTATCAATAGTTTGAATTTCGAACCTGATTTTAACTTTGCTACTGTAGATGTGAAGGACCTTTATACTGTAATTCCGCAAGATCTAGGAATTGAATGGGTGAGCATACTTTTAGCTAAGAGGGGTATTAGTAACACTAATGTTTCCCTTATACAGGAATTATTGGATATTATTTTGAGCAATAATTTCTTCTTGTTTGAGGGTAAATATTTGCAGAAAAAGGGTATAACCATGGGATTCCCCAGTAGGAGCCAGTTTGGCTAACTTAGATCGGCATACTGGGAGAGCAAATTTGTATTTAATAATAATCTCTTTATTCAGCACATTTTTTGCTACATCAGATTTTTGGATGATATTTTTACTATATTTTAGGGTGGACATGATTTATTTGTTGAATTTATTGAATATTGTAATAGAACAACAGAATTTCTAACAGTCACCCACACATTCAATACAGAGAGGATAGCATTTTTAGACGTGAAATTGTCTAAGGATACATAGAATAGATGTTATAAAGTGAAGATCTCTAGAAAGGAGACATACTTGAACTCCTTTTTGCACTTTACTAGTGCTTACCCTTGGTATCAGAATAAATTTGTTGTGAAGGGACAGCTCATAAGAGCAGCCAGAATGTGAACTACTAATTTTGATTTCATGACTGAATGTGACTTGTTAGTCCAAATGATTTTGAAGAGAGGATACCCGGCACCCTTGCTCGAAGAATTGGTGAATGAAGTTCAAATGAAAAGGAATGTAGGTTATTTAAAGCTATCTTGGGGGGTGGACAATGTATGATGGAAAATTTGGGGGTCTATATTAGAAGACCGAATGTTTAGGTGATAGAATACCTAAACATCAATCTTCTAATATCAAAAGCAAAAAATGGCGAATGGCCGATTTAACGCAGGGAAAGATTTCCCCTTGACCTTTCGCCGGAGTTTGCTATTTCCCTACTGTTGAGTGATCTTGAAGTTGGAATATTTAGTTAGGGGGGTGGGGGGTGAAGCCCCCCCACTTAATTTAGATGTAAAGTAATGCTTTTTGTGTTGTGGCCGAGGGACATGTTTCCCTGAGACGTTCGACATTCTGCAGTTCGATATTAGAAGATCAATGTTTAGGTGTTCGATCACCTGAACAGTTGGTCTTCTAATATAGACCCAAATGGGGGTACAATGCGTGATGATATGATATCCATCAAAGTGAAATAATAAACTATACCTTGACTTTTATAACCCTCTACAATATTGATGCTGGCAACATTAAACAGGTCTTGATTAAGAATTGGAGTGTAATAGCATCAGAGGGGTCCTTAGTGAATAAACTAGGTGCTAACCCTAAATTTATTTTTAGAAGAGCTCAAAACCTGAAACGGTTATTAGAATTTAAAAAATTTGGACTGACAAGGCAACAAGGTATGTTTAAATGTGAGGCCTGTGCCTATTGTAAGCATATGGATGTGGATTATACATACACACTGAAAGGGAGAAGGTATACTTGTAAGGGCAAGTACAACTGTAATTCCAGTAGAGTGGTGTATTTAGCCCAGTGCCAGTCTTGTCCTAGTTTTTACATAGGCAAGACTGACCGTAAATTAAGAGAGTGTGTGTATGAACACTTATATAATATTAGAAAAGGCAGGTTGGAAAGTGCTTTAGCTAAACATGTGATCAATCAGCCAGGCCACTCATTTTTATTCAGAGTGATAGATCAAGTTGAGTATGATGAAAGGAGTGGTTCACATACCCTAAGACTTGAGCAGCACGAGTTAATTTGGCAGATTAGAACACATGCATATAATCAACCAGGATTAAATGATCTGTGTTCCATACTCTGCGTGCTGAAATTGAAGAGTTTGACCTGTTGAATAATTTATAATTTTATATTATTTGTGTATTTTGGTTGTGTATGTTTTAAAAAATGAGGATGCAGAATATTTTTCAGAGGGCGGATGGTATTTTAAATGCATTTTAAAGGACTCTATATTCATTCAAAAATTGTTTCTCTGAAAAGTAATGTGGTCACTTTAAAAGTTTAACATTGCTTGGTCATGTGACTTTTACCCTTGATTATGTGATTTTGTATTTGGTATTTAAGTGTATCTGATATGGTTGTTCTGTTTGTCTGAAGAAGTTGAGTTATTAAACTTGAAGAAAGTGCTAACATACAAAAAAAGTCTGTTTCCATTTTTTGCCTCTCTTTTGTTTTGTAAAATAGATTTGACCCTGGAAGATAATTTAACACAGGGACTGATTGATAAAAACTTTTTGATTTTTTCGGAGCATCTAAACCTTTCATTTCAGGAATTTTCAGGATCCTGAAAGTCCACAAAAATTATAGGGTTCCACCTTTGAGGCCAATAGTAACATCAGAAGGATCAAAAACTCAACCCCTAGCCATATGTGTGGATAGAAAATGAAAGCCTTTTTATAAAATGCATCCACACATTCTGATTGACTCATGGGATTTCTTAGCCAAGATGGGTCAAATATAATTTAACCCCAGATTTTCCTTCATTACAATCGACATGAAGGACTTGAACTCGGTTATCCCACACAACTAGGGGTTGGACTGGTTTGAACAGATGTTGGAGTTTCAATTCTTAAAAGATAGTGAATTTAGGTTAGTTCTAGAAAATATGCAACTAGTTTTAAAGAACAACTACCTATACTTTCAGGAGGAATACTACCATGAGTTAGATGGAGTGGCAATGGGTGCCTCATGTGCACCTGTATTTGCCAACACTATTGTTATACTAGGAAAAACATTTTTGTTTTTGAATCCTGCTATAATGGTTACATCAGAAAATACTTTCATTTTCTGGATGACATTTTTATTGTCTGGCACAGACCTCATGACATGGTCCCCCCTTTTTTGGAATTTCTAAGTAATACAACAGAATTTTTTAACTTTACCCATGAGATTGGGATGAATGAAGTACACTATTTAGATGTGAGTATCAGGAAATATTTCACCAACTGTAGATATGTGTCTCAGGTTTATAGAAAGAATTGTGCTTCCAACTCCTACTTACATTTTGATAGCAACCACCTGCCATTTCAGAAAAGAAACATAGTTAAGGGTCAAATGGAGAGGGTTGCTCGGATGACATCTGAAAAGGAAGATTTGATAACGGAACTAGAACATGTGCAAACACTCATTTTGGAGAGGGGTTACCCAGATAATCTTATTAAACCCTTAAAGGAAGAGATTTTGACAAGATGGGGGACAAAGTACCTACCATTACTAAAAGGCATAGTAACATCACTGTAGAGAGACAGCCCCGGGAGATCCTGGGACACCCTACATAGTGATAACACACAATCAAGATACAAAATGGGTAAAAAGGACCATTAACAACTATTGGGAAATGTTTAGTAAAATGCCAAATAGGTTGGAAACATTCAATAGACCTTGGACATATAGTTACAGTAGGAGCCTTAACCTAAAGGATATCCTGGAAAAGAGGAACTTTGATGAAGAAAATAGGATAGTTACTAAGACGGGAACCTTCAAGTGTGGTAGATGTTCCCAATGTATTTTTATAGCAAATTCAGATGGTATACAGATCCCTATATTGTCAAATAGACTCATAGCTATGGGTTATTACAGTTGTTCAACAAAAGGGGTAGTATATATGGCCTACTGTACGTTCTGTTGGGCATTCTATGTAGGCAGAACTGAGCGTAATTTGAGGCAAGGGATATAGGAGCACATGTATGAAGTTAGTAGAAAAAGGAAATGAACGTCATGTATAGGCATACCTTAAAATGCAATAAAGCAGACTTTAAATTTTGGGTTCTGGAAGTAGTGAAACCAAATAACAGGGATGGGGACTGGGAAGCCAGGCTAGAATATAGGGAACTGATCTGGCAGTTACGTTTGGATGCCTGTGTTTTCCCAGGGTTAAATGACCATATTTCCCTAGCCCTAGTCCTGAAGGGCTAAAAAATTGAAATAACTTAAGTGTATTACAAAAAAATGACAATACAGTATGTTTTGTAGGTTTTATGTGTTTTTATACAATTGCCTACAGGTATATACATTTTTTATAATTTTATATGTATATATTTGTAGAGGTGTATGAAGATATATAAGCACAATGAGTTTTTATGTGTTCTTATATGTTGGATTTGTATATGGTCACACTATCGAGTTTTTTTTTAAAGGAATTTGAACTTGCCTGTGTTAATGGGAGGTGCAATTTTTTGAAAATCAACCATTTGAAATTCAACCAATGAGAACATGTTAGCAATTATTTAAGGGTTGAGTGGGTCTAGTACATTGATTCTGATGAAGTTTCCTGTAAAGAGATGAAAGCACTAAATCCTTGTTTATTTTCTGCTGTCAGTTATTTTTGTGGAATAAATTTCTACTTGTTAACTTGCTGGGAATTTTCTTCCTGAAGTATGGCTGGCCTGCCTTTATTTGTGCCTTGTGTTACTGGAGTTTTGGGTTTACTAGTTATTGAATTCTCCAGGAATATATCAGGTTTTGTTTACTTATTAATATTTTAGAGCTACACAGTTAAGGTATATATATATATATATATATATATATATATATATATATATATATATATATATATATAGAAAGATAGATTAGATATGATGTGTGTGTGTATGTATATATATATATATATATATATATATATATAGATATATATATATATATATGGATCCCTATCCCTATCAGCTGATCGAGTTTTCAGAAACTCTTAAGTTCATATAGTCGAGACCATATGATCGAGTCTTTAAAACTTCAAAGCTTTTGAATGGAGATTGCGGTACAGCGGGGATTGGGAAATTTCCTTTTCTTCACTGTAGTGCAACCTCATAGTTGGCATATAATTTGCACAGGGCGTGGGGCAAGCCCCCTTGATAAATGTAAAAAAAAAAAACTTGATCATATGGTCTTATTCATATTTTTGAAAACTCGATCATCTGACATAGTTACGTGTGTGTGTGTGTGTGTGTGTGTGTGTGTGTGTGTATATATATATATATATATATATATATATATATATATATATATAAAATACATGCAAAAGGTTATAATTCAAAGTGGAAAGGGATGAATATAAAACGGGGAAGTTCAAGAAATAAGGAGAGAGAGAGATGGATTTTGGATGAAGATCATTACGGAGAATAATAACAACCATACAGAATGTTATATTCATAAAGTATCAGAAAGTCTTGCATGAATTGAGTCAACACAAGAAGGGAAAAGGGAGATTTTGTCAAAGGGATAACTGTAAGTAGGGATACAGAAAATAGGCAAGACAGGGCTGGAATTTACTGGAGAAAACTGGCAAAGGAATCATGGTATTGAGAAGGGAAATAACTAGAGAGGGAAAGGCAACAGAGCAGGGTGAGGTCAAGATGACATTTGGAGTGCAAGCTACAGAGAACATTCCCTACCCAGGATTGGTATAGTATAAGCAAAGAAAAAGATAGGGACATCGTAAGTAAAAACCTGCTTTGGTACAGTTTATAGTTGAATCTAGAGAAGAGGCTGATACTAAAAAGGGATAACAAAAAGCATTTAAAATGTTGCATGATAACTATAAGAGTCAATCAGAAGAGGTTAGAAAAGATTGGGAAGAGAGACTGGAAAAGCAAATTTCAAGGGAATATTGGGAAGACATATGTATGGAACCCAAGTATGCAACAAGATCCAGAAGGGGTTAGCAATTTTGCTGGAAAGTGTTTGCATCAGGTAGATAGCAAATGGAGGTGTGATGAGGAAGAAAGAGGTAACTGGGAAAATATGTTTTGGGGGTGTAATGAGTTGGCAGATTTAAAAAATTCCCTGCAGAGTACTCTGTCAGAAATATTTGGTCAGTAAATGGTTGTAACTAAGGATCTGATTCTTCTGAGCTAGGACACATAATCTGAATGTCCTAGATACATTATGGTCTTATTAAATTTAATTAAGTTGGCTGCCAAAAAAGCAGTTACTAGAAAATGGAAATCAAAGTCTAAACCAAATGTATTTGAAGTATTGAATATTGTAAAAGAGATAAAAGATCTGGAAGTGGGCACTTTAGTAAAGGAAATGAGCAAATTACATAGAAGTAAATGAAAATTATGGGAAAATGCTTGCAGAATAACGTTTCAGGAGGAGGAATGAAGTTTAAGGGAATGCAGGAATTCAGCAATTTATGTAATGTCAGACTGATGATAGCTGTAGAAAGAACACATGATGTATAATGTATATAAATAGAAATAATGTTAATACGGTTTATTTTATTTTCTATTAATTTATATTTGTTTGTCTTAAGTGATAATTTAATAAAGGTGTTAAAAAAGAACAGATAGTACACTTGATCCTGGCCAAAAAAAAAAATCTATTTCAACTTTCTGTTTGGGTGCACTCAATATGATCTAGTGCCTCCTCCCATCTGAGGTTGCCCAGATTATTTTAGCTGTAGTTTTGAAGACTCCTGTACTTTGATAACCAATCATCCGTTTAGGCACTCTGCTTCAAACCCTCACAACTTTATGAACAAATACTCTCCTGGGCCAGACTAAAATGAGTACCTTCAAAGTGAATCTGATGGACACTCATCTGTCCTTGTGTCTCACTCCCACCCTTCAACTTTCCCATGCAGCAACTTGTTCTTTAGAATCATTCTTGCCTGTCACCTAGTGTACTGTGTGTTTGGTGGGAAAAGCTACTATTTTGCTTTTTACCTGTTTTACCAACTACTGCTGCAAGGCTTCTCTAGGAATCAGGGATCTTTTTCGGTTTTACCATGATTTTACTGATTCCTTTGTTCTTCATTCTTCCAGCCACAAAAATGAATAAAATAAATAAAAGGCTTTTGCACAACAGCAGGCTGCTAATGTGCCCCAGTCACAGATGGGTGACTGCTTTATCCATATGTGGTTCCTCAGACCAGTCATCATTTTTTTCCTTGGCTACCTCTGGTGTAGTCCATACAGCCATCATGAACCAGGGTGTAGATGCATCCTCTGAGGCTGTTGGAATGCCCTTAGTGGGAAAAGGGAACCATTTTTGTTAGTCCTGGGAAAAGTAGCAGGGAATTCCTCTCCGCCTGGCCAAAATGGATAACCTGTCCCTAGGGTGGCTTTGCCTGGCAAAAGTATATCTGCTTCTTTAGAAATTCATGGCAGAAAGAAACAAAGTTCAGACAAATGTCTTCTCCTTTTTCAGTTACTTTGGAAAGGAGTGATTTGTCAGACATAGCTCGGGGTTTAGTTCAGGGACTTGACCCTTCCAGTTCAGTTGTGTCTGGCAAGAGAAAAAAAGAGAATCTGATGTTGTTCTTCTCATTTTTCTTCAACCCATGGGATCTGATCCTCAGATCTGTCTTGACTCCATACTCTAGACTTCAGATTCATCTCTCGAGCTCCTCCCTCTACCCATAATGCCTAAGTCAATTCCCATTACCTCAGATCTTGTTTGCCACTGTCATGCACAGATGCAGGTTCCCCTCTTAAGCAATTTTCAGTGTTTTTTTTCCATGTAAGTGAAAGATTTTCCCTTTCTTTTTCATTTTTAAAACAAATTCTTTCTAATTAATTATATTTTGCTGTCCTCCCTCTTGCCTATCAGTATCATAACTGGTATTTCTTGTAGTACCCTTTTATAAGGGTATTCCTTTTTAGCTTACCATTCTTGACATTTATTTCTTTATTTTATTACTTTCCTGTTTAAAAAAATCTTTCTAGTCTATTCTGTTTTGTGAGAATTGTAGGAATGTGGTTTCTGCCATGTCAGATAGGCTGACAGGTTTCAAAAAAGTGCAGTTCTTGTGGGTATAGAATTCCAAACTCGAGTACCCACAAGAAGTGCATTTATTGACTAAGAGCTGGTCACTTATATACAAATTGTTCCATCTTTTCTACCTGTAACCCTAGGGCCCTAGCTGACTGGTGCAGTAAACTAGTTTTGAAAAGACTTTTATCTTCTTCTGGGGTTGAAGCCCGTACTAAACACTCTATGTCAGCTCCATCAGAGCATAGGAAATAGTTTCTGTCGAAGTCTTTTAGGTCTTCTTTGGAGCCTCTGTTAAAATCTCAACAAATTTCTGATATGATGCGTTCGGATCTAAAAATCTGTACCTTGGTTCTGAAATACTTGGCCTCCTAAGCCCTTGGTTTTGATAGTCATATTGGTTAGTCCCACAGTACCATCCTCGGATCCGAACCCTGGTACTTCAGAAAGAACTCATACTCCAGAGTATACCATAAACCCCATTTCACCTACTCTGTGTTCACCTTTGTTTCAGACTCCAAAGAAGCATGCAAGAACTCAGTTCTCTGCATCTTCCAGGTCCTCCAGAAGTTTGTTAGAGATGGATGTGGATAGGATAATGCAAATATCTATCAGAGCTCAGATCCAGGTGGTGGTCATACCAGGTCCATCCCCTATTGGATCTGTGAGCCTTCCCATGACATTTTGTCTCCTTCTCCAATCCATCCTGCTGTTTCAGAACCCCCAGGATCAGAGGTCCCTGAGAGGGTCTGAGTCAGATCTGAAGAAGAACTCTTCTTTGACTCCGACAGTTTCCTTAACTAGTTGCTGTCTGACACTTTTGGACTGGAATGGTTCACTGAGCTGAGAAGTCAACACCAGATCCATGGGACTGGGATCCACTCCTTTGTTGTCAGATCCATCCCTGCTACTCAGAGCCTCAGAGTTGGACAGGTCGGATTCAGTCTCTCCCTTGAGGCACGGATCCTGCAGTGGTTGTGATCTTCCTGTGCTGAGAGCCTTGGCTCTGACTTGAGTGGTCATGGCTTTCCCTGGTCCATCTGCCTTTGAGGTAGTGGAAAGGGCTTTTTCTCTGCTAGAGAACCACCTTATTTTTCTTCAAATCCAGGCCCCTTTCCTTTGTTGGCTGCAAGGTCTGAGTCCATCAGTTCTACTTCAAAAGGACAGCCAGTTTCACCAAGTTTCCAAGCAGTTCCTGTAGAGGAACTGCCTCTCCCTTCCGATACCTCCCCTAAACATCCCACTGAAGAGATTCATTGGAACAGACCATGCAAAAGGAGGCAGATAGATTCCCTGCTGGAATCTCCTATGGAGGACACTGATTTTGATGAAGAAGAATGTTCCCCCAGATCACCACCGGATGATAATCTCTTGCAGAGACGTTTTAGAAATCCTCAAACAAAAAGGTGGGTGGTCTTCCAAAAACCCTTCTCCAGAGGAATTGGTGCTCTTGGAAGCTTTTGGTTCTTGCCCATCTACATCTTGGGTTAGCCCACCTGCAGATGAGCTTATTGATTTAGTTTCCCACCGCCTTGGAAGGAACTGGATTCTGCTAAACTAATCTCTAAGAGACCTGACAAATTTCTAGCCCCTCCCAAAGACAGATCCCACTGGTGCAAAGGAGTTTCTGTAGATGCTGTGGTGGTGGTGGTGGTGGTGGCAGCCACTAGGAAAGAGTTAGCAGAACAGAGCTCTTCTGTCCATCTGCCTAACATGGAGTCTAGGATGTTGGACAGATTTGAAAAATGAGTCTATCTCTGCAACCTTCTCACTGAGGTCTTTTAATTATCTGCCACACTTCACAAGACTTCAGAGGGATTTGACTAAGGAACTTTCAAATTCTCTCTCAAGTCCATGTCTGCAGAATATTTTAAGAGGAAATCTTCTCAGTTGGCCACTCTTCTGTCAATTTCAAATACGTCGATGAGGTTAATTTTCTCATACAGCACACAGTACCTCACAAGTTGCTGGTTCAGGCATTGCCCCAAAGAGACATGCCTGGATGCTACTATGTGACTTTGTGGAGTCCTTTAAGACATCATTCATCAAGGCCCCCTTTCACTGGCACTTCTTTATTTAGGCCGTCAGTTACAGACATGCTTACTCACAATGAACAAGAAGGAATGACTCTGCCATGGGAATCAAATTTTCTACCCACTCAATGTATCTGTTCCAGGAATTAGAGAGGTGGTAAGAAGATGTGGTTCCAAAAATCTTAGGGACCTTTCCAAGATGTGCATCGGAGTAATTCCTCCAGAGGTACAGGAGGAAATTCTAATGGGAGACATCACCCTAGAAGCAGAGGAGGCCCGCAAAACCAGAGTTTCCATGATTCTTTTCCGGACAGGCCCTTTCAGCATTCCTAACATATTGATTGCTTGATTGTCCTTCTCTGGATGCAGAATGAAGATTATCCCCCCACCCAAATACCTAGGCAGACATAACACAAGATTCATGGGTGCTAAAAATAATATCCAGAGGTTATTCCATTCCATTTTTACAACTTTGATTTCACAAAAGGAAGAAACTTCTCAATATTCTACCCAGTCAGAGGAAAGCAGCAGCACAAGAAATTCAAAAGCTGCTGAAGAAGAGAGTCATCCAAGACGTTCCACCAGACCAAATAGGATTCAAAAATTATTCATGCTTCTTTTTAATGCCCAAAAAGACGGGGCATCTCAGACCAGTTTTGGATATCATCAGTTTAAACCAATTTGTAAAGAAATGGAATTTCAAATGGTCACGGCTCAGTCTATTCTGCCATTTCTTCATAAAGACAATTGAATGTGCTCTATAGATCATCAGGATGCATACTATCATATTAAAATAGATAGAGGATCCAGAAGTCACTTGTACTTTCAGCTGGAATCCATTCATTACCAATTCAGAGCACTACCCTGTGGATTCACTACAGCCTCCAGAGTGTTTACTAAATGCATGACAGTGGAAGCTGCTCAACTGAGACTCAAAGAATTCAGATTATTTCCATATACAGACATGCTCCTTACCACCCCCTCCAAGCATCTTCTACAAAAATCTGGGAAGTACTTGCTCCAGATTTGACATTTAATGGGGCTAATAATAAATTATGCAAAGGCAAACTTGACTACAACCCAGAGCTTGGAGTTAATCATTGCACATCTGAATACAACAACACTGACAGCTTCAGTACCACCTCACTGTATTTCCACTCACAGAAACCAAGTGCGCCTGCTTATCTCCCATTCCTCTCCCCCAGCCAAATCAGTTCTTCGAGCACTAGGCTCCATGGCAGCAGCCATCATGTTACTCCCTCTAGCACAGTTCTTTATGCATGTCCTTCAGTGTATTCTAGCTGTTCAGTGGTCTTTTCTGCTTCAACCCCTTTCTATTTCCAGTCAAGCTTACTCCAGTTTGCAAATGCCACATCCAGTGGTGGATCCAGTCAGACGACATTTACATAGTCCAATCCTTTATTCTACCACCCCTTAAAGCCAGAGTGACCATGGATGCCTCCCAGCTGGAGTGAGTGGGGCATTTTCTGGGAAGAACAGTCCAAGTCACGTGATCCCACAAGAAACCAATCTGCATATCAATGTACTAGATATGAGAGCAGTCCAACAGACATTGCAGGCTTTTCAAGATGTTCTCCCTGTATTGACTAGTGCAGTTCAGACCAACAACATGTCTGTGGTCTGGTACATCAACAAGCAAGGAGGAACTCAATCTTATCCCCTCAGCAGGAAGGCCATGACAGTGTGG
The DNA here is from genome assembly GCF_019279795.1 of Protopterus annectens. Classification (NCBI taxonomy): domain Eukaryota; kingdom Metazoa; phylum Chordata; order Ceratodontiformes; family Protopteridae; genus Protopterus; species Protopterus annectens. The sequence goes on from NC_056738.1 coordinate 498,370,432, forward strand.
GAATGGGTGGTCTCAGGAAACAGCTTTCTAGATGCAATCCACATTCTGGGGGTAACCAGAGTGTTAGCAGACAAACTAAGCAGATTCATTCTAATGCTTCACAAGTGGTCTGTCAGTCAATCTGTGGTGGAAAGGATCTTCCATCATTAGGGCTGACCTTGCTGCAATCTCTTTGCATCTCCCCACAAGTGCAGCAGCTACTTTACTGTTACCCCCCCCCCCCCCTCAGGGGGAGTCACTGAGAGATGTTCTAGTCTATGCTTGGCTTGCTGGTCTTCTTTATGCTTACCTTCCTCTTCCCTTAATTCTCAAATTTCTGCAGAAAGCCAGTTGGATAAACAGCTCAGTCATCCTCATTGCCCCTTTCTGGCCTCAATAGGTATGATTCCCCTCCCTATGGTCTCATCTTTGTTACCCCCATTAGATACTGGAGCCATCTCTGGATCTCCTCTCTCACCTGTCAGGAATTCAACATCCCAATATCCAGGCCCTCAAACTAACTGCATGGTTTCTCCACTTCCAGTAATGGTTAGACAACTCAGGCTTTCTTCCCCAGTATGTACTATTATTTTGACTTCACAAAAAGAATCTACTAAGAAAGTTAACACGAGCAAGTGGAAAAGATTCTCCCTTTGGGCTTTGAATAATGAGATTGACCCATTCTCTGCTACATTTTCTGTGGTACTTGATTTTTTAGCAACTCTTTTTAAAGAGGGGGCTAGTTTCTCTATGTTGAAGTTGCAGTTAGCAGCTATCTCTAATTTTTACACAGGAGACAGAAAATATTCCTTGGCTTCTTCTCAAGCTGCCAGTAAATGATCCATCACATCCCTGGGATATTACAGTTGTGGTACAAGATTTAACTCAGAAACCCTTTGAACCTTCAGCTGAAACTGATTTAAAATCCCTTTAATGGAAAACAGCTTTCTTAGTGGCCATTACATCTGCAAAGAGGATATATGACCTCCAGGCTCTTTCTCAAAAACTCCTTACATAATTTTTCACAGAGATAGGGTTACCTTATGAAAAAATCCTTGTTTCTTACCCAAAGCGGCTTCTAAAAACAACTTTAATCAGTCTATTCATTTGTCAGTCTTCTTTCCAAAGTTTACAAATAAGGGAGAGTATCTCCTTGATGTACACAGACAACTACATTTTTATCTTCACCAAAAAGACTGGAGTTTCCAGTTTCCAAAGTCAGTTTAGCCAAATGGATTACATACTGTATTTCTTGGATTTATTCTCAACAGGGCATGGCCTTACTCAAACCTCATTCAACCAGATCTATGGCTGCTATATCTGTCTTTTGGTCTAGAACATCTGTTGATGATATTAGTGCAGCAGCCACATGGGCCAGTGTTCATACTTTTGTTAATCATTACAAATTGGAAATTATTTCTAGAAAGAGCTGCCTTTGGTTCAGTGATACTCTGGAACATCCTTGCATAAGTGCCATCCAAGATCAATGTATCTGGGGACTCTGTTCCATGGGTTCAGGAAGAATGAAAATGACAATGTCAGATTTAAAAGTTATGTACTCACCATAACTAGACATCTGTGTTGTCTTGTCCATTTTCATCGTTCCTCAACTTCCCTCCCATCCATCCCCCATCCTTCAATTTTCTGGAGAGACCTGTAGGACTGTGTATTGGAACCTACAGTTCTGAGTTTGAGCCCTTCCTTTCTCTGCCTGCTATTCCTGTCTCTGTCTAGCTATAGGGGACTACGGCAACAAAATTGATCTGAGGTAATGGGGGTGGACTGAGGTATTCTGGGTAGAGGATGAGCTTGAGAGTTGGATCTGAAGTCTAGAGTATGCAGTTGACTCAGATGTAAAAATCAGATCCAAACCTATGGGCTGAGGAAGAATGAAAATGGACAACACAGATGTCTAGTTACGGTGAGTACATAACTTTTAATTCTTCATTTTCTGAAAAGGTCCGAGAGTTAGAATTACAAAATGATGGTGAAGGAATTAATTCTATTTTATCTTTGCAGGTTTCTGATTCAGATTCATAGGTTCATAGGTGTGTACTAGGCTAATGGCCCTGGAGCCTTTACAAGCCTAGCCCATAGGATTATCCTGGCATCGTGCCACCTGACCTTAGTTCCCAGTGCCTCTGTCGAGTAGAGCCACTGGAGTGATCCCGGGGTGAATTTTCTATTTTCCATCCACTCATCAAGATTTCTCTTGAAGAGGGCCAGTGAGGTGCTCTGTTTGACATGTATGGGAAGTCTGTTTCATAGCATGGGCAGTCTCTGGGTTATGAACCTGTCCCTATAGCTTGTTCTGTTGATTGTGGTAATGAGGTTGAGGTCTCTGGAGCGTGTGGTGTGGTGGGATTGGGATTTCTTTAGATGTAGCATTTCCAACAGAGCTAGGTTAGACATGGCTTTGTAAGTCAAGCACAGATCGCCTCTAAGTAGGCAATATGAGACAGAGAATAGTTGGAGTTTTTTGAGTCTGTCCATATAGGACAACTATTTAAGGCCCAGGATCCTCTTTGTGAGGTACCTGTGTGGCCTCTCCAGTTGTTGCAGGTGTCTAGTGAGATACATGCCAAATGGGGTATTGTACTTGATGATTGGGCTAATGAGGGAAGAGTAGAGGGAGACAATGACCTCTTTCTTCCTGGATGCAAAACCCTTAGTAATGAGATGTGCCACATAAAAGGACTTTCTGACCACATTGGCAATGTGGTGGTCAAAAGAGAGGTTGTTGTCAACCTGTGTTCCCAGATCTTATAATGCCTTCTGTGTTCAGTGGACTACCATCAATGTGGTAATTCACGGGAACCAGTTTTTTCCCAAAGGGGATGATGACACAGTTTTTAGCATTGAGCTTAAGGCCATGGTTCTGACACCAGTTGTTGATCTTGGTGAGGCTTTTCTGTAGGATGTCAACATCACTTGGGGAGTTAATAATAGCTCCCGACTTGCAATCGTCCACAAACTTTGTCATCCAGAATCCCTTTGTGTTGGCCTGGACTTCAGAGTTTTAGATACCAAACAGGAGAGGACCCAGGAATTAACCCTTTGGGACTCCACTTGTGACTGGTCGGCAGTCTGACTTGCAGTCAGTTACTTTCACTCTGTGGGTTCTAGCAGTAAGCCAGTTTGCAACCCACCTAGTGATATAGGGGTTGATGCATAGCTTAGTGAATTTTTCTGAGGAGTCTGTAACCTAAGCCAGTCCCTTTGAAGGATTTCTGAAACTATTTCCAGAAACCGTTTGTTTGACTGGGACATGATGGCATTCCATTGTCCCTGATGAAGTATCATTATTTATTGGAAATGGATTTTTCTGAACCTTCTCCATTTACTCTTGTTCTTTCAACTTTGGAGGATGTTTTTGTCATAGCCTGTAATTCACCTAACAGCCAGACTGCTGCCCACACAAAAGTAGATATAAAGTGCCTCAGCCTATAAGTTTTTACATACTATTCCCAGATCTGATCCAACAGTTATTGCTCTAGTCACCTCAGTTACTGCTAAACATCTGATTAATACCAATCCCTCATCTGCTGACAAGGATAGGAAAACTGGCAGATTTGACGGACAAAAGTGCATTCTTCTGCAACACTTATTTTTATATGGCAAGCTCATATGATAAAGTTTATAGCTGTCTCTTTTGAGAACAAATATTATGGCATCTGTTTTGTCTTCTGAGGAAAAACATTCTTTGTGCAGCCTTATTGCTTCTTTGTTTCAGGTGGTTATAGACTGTTTGAATGTATTCATAATTCTACTGATGCCACTTCCAGGACTCCTGCTACTGCAGCTTTCATGATGAGGTTTGCTTGGTTACATACTCAAAACCTTACAAAGGACAGCAAAGCTGACAGTTGAATTCTCCCTTAAAAAGAGAGTTGCTGCAGTGGTCCTTAAAAGATATGATGAGAAAGTTAAGCTGATTCAAGGAATTTCTCTAATTTTACAGCCTTCCTTCTCCAAGTTTACCAAGGGCTTTAATGCTACCCCCGCAACCTTTATCAGAAAGCAAAATCAACAAGCACAGCAAGTTGCTGGTAGACAGCTGTTTAAAAATCACTGCAATGAATGCTCCAAACAGAAGGGAGGAAACCCCAGAATAAAGGATAGTCCAATATATCTGAATAACTATCTACAAGACTCCCCCCTTTCTGCCCATCCTGGCAAACCCTTAATCCTTCCATAGTCTCTAAATTTCCATTTCCAGGGTTATAGTTGGCAGTGGAGAGTCTCATCCACCTTTTCAAGTGATTCCCCCTCCTCCACCAAACTAAATCCTCTTTTCCCTCTTGTCATTCAGCATCTACTGCCTTGGAGATGATCCAAGCAGTTCCTGTTTTTTTTTCAGTTAGGAGAAGGGTTTTATTCAAGAATGATTCTGGTTCCAAAGAAAGAATATTTATATAGACCATTTATGGATCTTTCTTTCTAAACCTGTTTGTAATGATGCCCAGGTTCAAAATGTTATATCTTTACAACTTGCTATCTCTCATTCTTTTTTTCAGTTTTATAGTGATCTTAGATTTAAAAGATGCATACCATCATATTCTTAGAGATCCAGGTCACAAAGGTTTCTTAAAAGTTTTCTGTGTCTGAATCACACTATCAGTTTTCTGCATTACCTTTTGGTTTATCTACTGCTTCACAGGTGTTCACAAAGTATCTAGGTCCTGTGGCAGCCTAATGCAGACTGCAAGACATTTGAATTTTTTTTCTTTATTCAGATGACTTGCTTAGCTTTGCAAAGTATTTTTAAAAGTGTTAAGAATCACTCACTTGAGTGAGGTATCTCCTGTACAGACTGGGGTTTAAGAAAAGCATATAAAGGTGTAATTTGACAACTTCTCACAGGATTGTTTTTTTCTGAGAGATGTCTTCTAGATTCCTTATTTCAAAGAGCTGCTCTTCCACTCAGACTACTGTCTCAGCCAGGGAATTTCTCAGGATTTTGGGTCTCATGGCTTCTGTGATTCTCACAATTTCTCTAACAAACTCAGTGTCATCTAAAAGCTGTATGCTCCAACATGAACATTTACCAACATTTCAGAGTCTAGTTTGGCTTTGTGAAAAGGGATACATTTTGGTGGAGAAACCACATTTATCAGAATTCAGGTCTCTTATTTTCCCCTCCAGCTCCAGCACAGTATGTAACAATGGACACCTCAGACTGTGCTTGGGGAGTGTCTACGAGGATAAATGTGCAGGGTCTTTAGAACAGAAGAAAGAGACCAAAACAAATAAATGTAAAGGAGATGTTGGTGCTTAGAAATTCTGTCAACTCTCTCATTCACTGATGGTCCCCAGGAACTATACAAGTGTTTACAGACAACACTGCAGTGATGTGGTACATAAAAAGGGGAAACAGATCTAACCCTCTGTGCAGACCAGCCTTGGCAGCCTGAGATATAGCTTTTCAGCACAATTTCACTCTACACGCATCTTACATTCTGTCAGAGCAAAACTGTGTGGTAGACAAGCTGAGGATAACCAAGACAGACCCTTATGAATCGGAATTGAATCAGAGCATCCTCCAGGAATTGATCCAGTTGTGGGGAAACATCTGAAATAACTCTTTTTGCTTCCACTAGTCAGTTGCCAAAATTCTGTTCAAGGACTCCATGCCTGGAAGTGTAGAAGACACCTGCTTTTTCTTTTCCTTGCTCAGGAATGTTCCTGCATACTTTTCCATTAATATCCAGGACTCTCTAAACATCATTGTGGTGACTCCCTCCTTTTTTTAAATAGCCATGGCAATTAACACAAGGTTCTTCTCAAATTGTGATACTCATGCAGGAATGGAAAGTACGGCTGGTGCAAAGGCCCACAACACCTAAAGCAATCACAAAACTGGCCAGCACCTTGGTGAAACCAAAAAACTATTTTATTGTGGCAACTCCAAAGCTATAGCAAAACAGTCAAACCGGTTTCGGCATCCATATGCCTTCCTCAGTGAACATAACAGACAAAAATCTTTCATCATTTAAATACACATCACATTTCAGTTGATAATTAATTAGAATTGCTCATTAAGACCAGGTCTAAACAATCCCCCAAGTCTAATGATCCAATTACATTCTTTAGTACTTAGAACAGTGCCAACCCATTTTGCCCTGTCTGTTTCCTTTTATTATATCAATAATAATAAAGGTGAACTGTGCTGTAGTATGTTGTAAAGTATGTTTATATAATGAACTACAGACTCTTATTACGGATATCACTTAAATGTTCAGAAATCCTGACCCGCAGGGACCTAGATGTTTGGCCCACATAGAATGCTGAGCAAGAACAACTGGCTAAATAAATAAGCCAGTCCATGCTGCAGTTCCCAAAAAATAGGATATCATAAACCCTTGATGTATTTGCACTGGTGAAACTCTTGGATTTACTGACATGTTGACAGGCAGAACAATGACTACAGGGGAAACAACCCTTAAGTAAATCTCTGAATAAGGTAATTTGTGATGGAATCATCTTCCTGCTATGTTCATAATGACTAAAATGTGACCCCAAAGTGGGGCCTCTTCAGAAGGAAAACAAACGCCTAGGTCCCAAAAAGTCCGAGATTCTATCATCTGATCTAAGGATACCCCAGTAATGATCAACAATGTTCCAAAGAACATTGGTATTGTGCCCATAGGTAGTAAAAAGCCTGAGGTTAGTGTTGTCATCTGGAACTCTAGATTTGTATGTTAATAAGTCAGATCTGGTTTGTGTAGAAACCCAATTACTGGCAGTCAAAACAATGTTATGGTCATAACTTCTATGATCAAATCTATTGACCAGATCATGTTGGAATTCCTGATAAGATTTTTCAGAGGAACATATACGTCTGATGCAGAGAAATTGAGATTTGGGAATATTATTAATTATATGTCTGGGATGAAAGCTGGGGGCATGGAGTAGCGTATTATATTGGGGATGTTTCCGAAACACCTTAGTACTAAATGTTTGGTCCCTGTCCTTACTTACAGTCACATCCAAAAAACTTAATTTCCACTGAATGGTAATGTACCATGAATTCAATGCCCCATTTGTTCTCATTCAGATATTGCATGAATTTATGCAAATAGGTCTCATCTGCTCTCCATGCCATCCAGCAATCATCCAGACATTGTCTCCAAATGTCAATTTCAGATATTTCAGTTCTGAAATGGTGTCGCAGTTGTATCTCAGTCATGCTGCCAAACACACAAATAAGTAAGAAGCTCAAATCATTAGCATTCTTCACCGCCTATATATATATATATATATATATATATATATATATATATATACCATAGAAAAAAGGCAAAAAGTCTGTGTATATAGACAAAACTGTCCAAACAATAACACTGCCCACCAAACTAATTGGGTAATAAGTAAATAATAAACAAATAATCCATGCTCCAAAATTATGGTGAATCCTGATGGAGCAGCACAAAAAAGCACACTGGTTAAATGTCCTAATTCACTGACGTTAGTAGACTAATATGTCACACAATTGTATCCTGACCATTCCACCAAATACATGAAAATAAATGAAATACCTGGATGATTGGTGTTCTCCCTGCCCATATTTCTTTGAAAACTGGCAAAAAGTCAATGCAAAAAATATTTAACCTTACTGTCACTGTTTCACTACATTCATGAATATAAATAAAATATTCAAATAATTGAAGTCCTTCAACTCCCGTGTCAAATTGTACCTAATCAGACAGGACAAGGGTTTTCTGATGCATCCCATCTCAATCAACTGCAACTAGTTGCTTGAATGATAGAATCTTAACACTTTTTAGGCACATACTTTCTGAGGATGTGCAGAAGGTATTAAAGGTGGCAAGAAAACCTGCTATTATTAAAGCACACATTAATAAATGGAAAAGATTTTCTAGCTGGTGCCAAGACAGGAACCAGCAGCCCTTCGGGACTAGTGTTTGTCTGGTTTTATATTATTTGTATGAGTTACTGTCCTCTGGCCTGTCTTACTTTTCTGTCAAGGTTCATTTGTCAGCCATATTAGTATGTCTGCCCATGGATCCCCTCTTTCAGTGCAATCTCATGTGAAAATGTTTTTGAAAGGGGTGCTTCATACAATGCCTCCTAGAAAACAGGTGGCTTCTCATTTGGGATTTTAATCATGTGTTGGAAAAACTAGCTTTTGCTCCATGTGAACTAGCTCATCAGGCTGACTTGAGGTTTTTAACACGGAAAATAATATTATCGATTGCTCTGATCTCTGCAAGAAGAGTATCTGAGATGAAAGCTTTTATGGTGGGTCAACCTTATCTCATTTTCGTCAACAATATGGTTCATTTGAGAACTAATCCTTCATTTATGCCTAAAGTGGTATCCAAGTTTATTTTGATTGAAGCTATCCATCTCCCCATCTTTTTTTTCAGAACCTAAAGATGAGACAGAAAGGATACTCCATACTTGGATGTCCACAGACAACTCAGGTACTGTCTTGATATTGCAAAATCTTTTAGGAACTCTGATCAGTTGTTAATTTCCTGTACATGTGAAAAAAGGACAACTGGTGTCAAAACAGACTATTTCCAGATGGTTGTTTCATGCTATTATCTTTTGTTATGCCCACCACAACATGTCAATTCCAGCAGGCCCATGGGTTATTTTGTGATTTTTTGGAAAGGGTTGGATTCAAGAATCATTCTAGAACCAACAATGTGGTACTCTGTGCATACACTTACAAAGCACTATAAACTAGATTTCTTCTTCAGGTCTAGGACAGACTTTGCTTGGGCCATTCTTCATGGGTTCCTGGATCCTCATCTTTCTTTCTCCCAGTCAGTTTAAGTTATGGCAATCTACCCATACAGCTAAGGTTACTGTAGCAGTGATCATAATGATGAACATAGTATAGTTGTTTAAGTAAACTTACCATACCACTAGATGTTCAAATGATCACTGCTACAGTAGCTTCTCCCTCTCTCCATTCCCTTATTTTTGTTTGTTTCTGTTGCAAGGGTGAGGCTCTATATATTTACTTTCTTAGTACTGACCTTTTCAGGGCTTTAGCCTCACTTTTTCTGATGGCGTGAAAACACTAAAAGGCTTGGTGTTCAATCCACTTTTTATATTCAATTCATCTCAAGCTGAATAGTGGTTTAGGTGTGTGGAAGATGCCCTTAAAGATGGCTGGCTGTTGTATCCTGTGAAAAATACAACCCTTAACGCTAACGTTACAGCAGTGATTATTCAAACATCTAGTGTTATGGTAAGTTTATTTAAACAACTGTACTTCCTTCCTTTTAGCCATTCTTCCACCAAATTTGTAAGTTTATGTTCTACTCCTGTCTCTTTCAGCTTACCAAGTAGTCTTTAGTGTGGAACTGAGTCACTGGCCTTAGGGAAGTTCAGATAGTCCTCAGCTACTGGGAATCCTTCATCAGTTATACTGTTTCCCAGTCATAGAACTGCAGGTTTGACTGGCAGCTCTTTTTGGTAGTGAAGTCATGATCATACCTCTCAACCTGGAAACATCAAAAATCTGGACAAAGGCCCATGAAAAATGGGTACAAATCTGTATGCTAATTAACATAAAAATTGCATATATAATTATGTATCCCCACCCACTCCAATGGAATTGTGGGGTATAACTTTCAAATGCAAACTGAAGAACAGACAACCAAAATATGGCCCCAGACCCAGACCCTGTAGTAAATGGTAACCGTTTTTTTTTTTAAATGTGTAGCAATGATGTTTACTGGAAAGGGAGAAGATGATGAACCTTAAGAATTTGTTTTTGATGACTTGCAGTGTGTGGGTTCTATGGCAAAAGTAGGGCATTTAATGGTGGGCAATATTCTAATGTTAGCAAAAGAATATTGTAGTTTGCTTGGAGTCTAGGACCTCCAAAAGTCATTCTCCATGGCCTACTGATCAGTGGCATAGCCCTTTGAGTTTGATGCCCTTCCCCCCCTCACAAAATCATGGTCAAATGGGGCCTCCCTATACACAGCCCTCCCCCATGCAGCCATTCTAATGTCCCATTACTTGGCTATTTTGCTCCATTTACCATAAACACTGTAATGTGCATACTATACTGCTTTACTTCTGCAATGATTTTGATTTCATTTAAAAGTTTTATTTTACATTTTATAGCACAACCACTAATATACATCTGCTAAACAAAGCAATGCAGTCCACAATGAAAATAAACTTAACATTAAAACTTCTCTGCCCTTGAAACTCACATTCATTGAAACAGCACTGAAACCCACATTCAAAGAAAATGCATCTGGCCAGTGGCAGATAAAGATTACCTTTGGGCTGTTTTCAAATCATAGGTCCCTTGCACACAAAACATACATGTGTTCTTTGATACACCTTCCTGATTGTATTAAATTATATTCCTTGTATAATACAGTACAGTTATTAGAGAGCGTATTAAATTTGTTTTGAATATTTTTTCCAGTAAACAATGAACAAAATGCATAAACCAATAATGACAAAACTGCCCAATTCAGAACATTTCCATCATAAAAGTCTACTCAGACTTCTACAATCTACCAGTATCAGTAAATATGCACAATTTCTGTAGAAATAAGTCATCTAAATAATTCCACATTAAAGAGATCTGTAACTAATGAAGAGGTTGCTGCTAGCAAAAAATGTTATATTTCATTGTTTCATCCTTAAAGAAAGTGCCTGTTGCCCTTGAGGAATACATTGCATATGTTACATTAAATAAGCTAGCAATATTGCAATAGGGAATGCATGGCAAACTGATAACAGGTTCATACTAGTTATCGCCGCCAAAGAGGACATTCTCAGGACTGCAGCATCCACCCCCTTTAAAAGTACAACACAGTACAGTATCAGCAATGCACCTACATACAGTGGGAGTAAAACCCACAGCCTTCTGCATCGAAAGCAATTATTCTACCTGTTATGCTACTAACGATACAAGCAGACTTGGCATAAGCAGCACTAAACATCTCTTCCCCTGAAGCTCTCAGCTCTTTCTAAAATCCACTCGACACTCAACTGTATCTCTCAACATTTCAGCACAAGAAATCTAGAAAAAGCCAAAATTTATTGGGGGGGGGCAAAAGCCCAAAAACCAGGGACACATTTTAACATTACTTGTATAATCTTGGAAAGTTGCTAGAATAAAATGTTGTGTTACCACCATCTATTTCCTAAAAGATAAGAAGACTGAAAGTTAAATGCTATCATTTAGTGAATTCAGTTCTCACTATAGCTCTCAACCTCTTAGCACAAAAAGCCTGGACAAAGCCAATAATGGTGGAATACAGCCTCAAAAATAGGGACAAATTTCAAATATTGATCTTATAAACTTAGAACACTGCTAGAATAAAAGGTTTTGTGTTGCCATGTATTTTTCTGAAGAATATGAATTTTGAAATTCAAATGTTGTTGTTGTTGTTGTGTCTTTCGGCTTTTCCCGGTTAGGGGTCACCACAGCAGAACTCCTGTCCGCTAATGATTGGCAGCTGATTTTTACGTACCGAGTTGCCAGCCCTGATGCACAACCTTCAATGAAGGAATGCCCATTCACGCATGTTTCCACACAGAAGACGCTCTAGCTGAGTGTCGAACCGGACAGCGTCTTACTGTGAGGCGACAACGCTACTGCAGTGCCTGTCATAATTTAGTGAATAAGCTTTTATGAGGAACAGAACAAAAATATGAGGCAACAATCTTCTGGACAGTTTTCACAAGTGGTGGTGGGTAGGGAATTTAGGCTCTTGCTACTAGTACCCAAGGTACAGGGTTTGAGCCAACAGGTATATTTAACTGGGGCATTACACACACACACACACACACACACACACACACACACACACACACACACACACACACAGAGCTGTGGAGGAAAAACATACTTGAACAGAAGAACTGCTTGAGTACAGTGCATCCATGCTTATGGTCTAATTCTTGCATTTGAAATTGCTCGCATGCTATGTACAGTGGAGCCCACAGCCTATTCTGACAGGCTGTTCATGGAGCTGATGTCATTGGGCACGCTTCTGCATGTGATGATGTCAGCTGAAAGAAAAATTAAAAAAAAAAAGCTGAGAAATTTGGAAATTAAGGGGTGCCACTCGGGAATCGTGGCACCCCAAAACCAGTAAAAAATTAGATTTTCGGTATGGTTGAGAGGTATGACCATGATGCTTTGGGTCCTGAAGCTGGATGCTCTTTAGAGAGGTCTTAAGCTTGTCTCAGGAACCCCTCCACCAACTTCCTTATTATTGTTATTGGATTAACTGGCCTACAGCTATTTGGACTGATCCTGCTAATATCCTTGAAAACGAGGACCATTAAAGCTGCTTTCTAGTGACCTGGTATTGCCCATTGATCAAGGATTCATTAACGATTTCTATGTGTGCTTCCACCATGGTACATGCCAGGTTTTTGGGAATCAGACTGACATCACATCTAGGCCCCGTGCCTTGTAAGCATTTCAATTGCCACTTTTCTGCTTATCTGCATAGAACTGCTATGTCCTCTACAATCCTCATGAGGATAAATACAAACAATCCAATGGTCACTTTATGAATTAAGGGATGTAAGCCAGCCTATTCTTTTTCTAGTATTTTACCTATTGATCTAGCCAGCTTGCACTTTTTTCTTCCTTCTTCTCCTCCAAATATGTTACCAGTTTTTCTTTTCTCTTTCTTTTTTTTTTTTTTGTAATTCATGAATTGCAAGATGAACATCTTTAATGCTTCATAATTTTTTTTACCATCCTTAATCTCCATTCCATCCTTGACCAACCTGCTTAGGTTGGTGTCCCATTTTCCTTGCTAAAATATGCCTGCTTTTTTTCTTCCTGCTTTACCCATTTTCTGATTTCCTGTCCAACTCAGCCTTGACCCTCTTCACCTATTTAGTTGCTTCCTCCCAGCCTCAGTATAGGTTACTTTAGCTAAGCTAACCTCACACCACTGCTATGCATTAGAGATAGAAAAAGGTACTAAGTAGCTTGGGGATGTTTGGCTTTCTAAGATGTTTTGAGTAAGTATATAACTTATACTATGTTGTCTTTTACCCGTCTCGATAATTGAGTAATTTGCCTCAAAGCAGATATGAGCTGGCAAAAACTTTAGGGCTCCTCCAGTGCTCCAGCTCCTCTCACCCATAATTTCCTGCATTATCAGCATAGCTTCAGATTTCACATGCTACTGTTCTTGTTAGATGAAATCACCAGTGCTCCACTCATTGTTAGAAAATTTTGAGATAAGTGCATTGATTTCTTATACATTTATTTATATTTACATTTTCAGGACCTTTCCTGTTTCCAGTTAAAAAAAAAAACCTCTCTCTCTGTCTAGTTCCTGTCTCTCCTTTCCTTACTGTGGAAGTTTCCTTTTTCTCTAAGTTATACAGACAACATCCAATAGGTAGTCATACAGAGGGCTTCAGGTTTTAAAAAAATACTTTAAATGCAGGAACAAAATCCTGCCACAGAACCCATATGCTCAGTATGTTTACTGCCTGGCCATAGATACTTAAAAATGCTAAGTATGATATTTGTTCTTTGGTCCCCCAAAGGACCTTACTAGAAGGAAAAATAAGTTAATAGTGGCCTTCTCTGTAGTTCTACATAGAACTGAACAGACCTTCTTTGGATTTGCACCTTCTTCAGCCGCCCAAAGGTGTTGATTGATAGGTTTCAAAAGCTGTAGACAATGAAAAAGAGAAAAGTCTAAAATTAAAGCTAAAGATAATGGTTCTAAAGGCAAAAAAACAGAGAACAGGAAGAGAGCTTCAGAGTCTCTTCTGTAAGACTCCTCAGCTCTAAAGGTTGCTAGATTCCTGAGGTCTTCCCTTTCTCACCTCCAATACTTTCACATCCATTTCAACCCCAAACCTTATCATCTGATACTACCTGTGTCATTATTGATCACGGATGGGTCAGATCTGAGCCAGCAACTAAGAGGACAGCTCCTGAGCTCAAGCTCTTCCCCTTCCCAATATCCCTTGCTACCCAGAACCCTCAGATCTCATTTGCTGCGATTTCATTTGGAAGGACGGTTTAAGGCACGTGGACCCCCTTAGAGACCCCCTTAGAGACCAAACTACACATAAACGTCTTAGAGATGAGAGCAGTGCTTCTAACGTTGTAAGCCTTCCAGGACTGTCTCCCTCTCAGGACCATTGCAATTCAAACAGGCAACATGGCAGTGGTCTGGTATATCAATAAGCAGGGGGAACACAGTCTTCTCAACAAGCAGGGGGAACACAGTCTTATCCTCTGTGCAGAGAGGCCATGAGAGTGTGGGAATGGGCGATGACTTCCAGGCACTTTCTTCTTGCAAAGCACATTCCCGGCAGTTCCAATGTATTAGCTGACAAGCTCAGCAGATCTATCCTGAGTCCTCACAAGTGGTCCCTGAACCTATCAGTGGCATGTTGGATATTCGACCACTGGGGTCTCCCTTGCTGCTATCTTTTTGCCTCTCCAATCAACCACAAATGCAGCAACTACTTTGCCCTGACCCCCCTCCCCCACAGGGGAGTCACCCAGAGACTCTCTGGTTCATGATTGGCTGCAGTGACTCCTATATGCGTATACACCAATCCCCCTTAGTCCCAAAGTCTTACAGAAAGCCTGTCACCTGAAGACTCCTCTCATCCTATTTGCCCCCTTCTGGCCTCGTCAGGTGTGGTTTTCCCTCCTCTGGTCTCATCTGAATTACTCCCATTCTGGATATCATTTCCCATCCATGGAGGCTTCCTCTTCTCTGTCTCCAGTCTCTTTGTCTGACTGCCTGGTTCCTCCACTTCCAGTGATTTATCCCAGTCCAGGCTTCCTTCTCAGGTTAAGAGAATTATCTTGGCTTCCCAAAAACCATCCACCAAGAAGGTGTATTTCAGCAAGTGGAAGAGACTTTCTCTTTGGGCCAAGGAACACAATCTAGATCTTTTTCAGCTTCTGTCCCTGACATTTTATTGTTCCTGGCCCCTCTTTTCCAGCAAGGAGCCAATTTCTCTATGATTAAGCTCCATTTAGCGGCTATATTCAATTTCTATTTGAATGAAAGTCCCACCTTTTCTTCCAGGCTGTGTAAGGCATACCTCAAAGGGATCTTTCTTCTCAGACCTCTTATGAAAGATCCCTCTCCTCTATGGGATCTCACTCTAGTGTTGCAGTCTTTGACACAGAAATCCTTTGAGCCTGCAGCTACTTGTGGTCTGAAATTCCTGTCTTGAAAGACGGCATTCTTGGTGGTTGTTACTTCAGCCAGGAGGGTCTCCAAGTTGCAGGCTTTCTGTATCAGAGCTCCCTTCATGATGTTCCATAAGGACAGGGTGTCTCTCAGGACCAATCCTTCATTTGTCCCTAAGGTAGCCTCGGAGGCTAACATCAACCAATCTATTCAGCTTCCAGTGTTCTTCTCCAGTTTCTTTAACAAAGGGGAATATCAGTTACATTGTCTGGACATCCATGGACAGTTAAGTTTTTACCTCAAGAGAACAGAAAACTTTTGGACAGCCAATCAGCTCTTTGTTGCCTTCTCTCTGGCCAGGAAAGGTCAAGCAGTTTCTAAGATATTTATTTCTTGCTGGATCGCCAGATGTATCTCTTACATTTACTAAAGCAGACACCTGGAGCTTTCTGGACCAGTTAAAGCCCACTCTACTAGGTGAGTAGCCACATCATCTGCCTTCTTGGCAAAACTTTCTTTCAATGAGATTTGCACCACTGCTACTTGGTCTAACCCCCATACCTTTGTTGCACATTATAAGTTGGATTTGGTGTTTAGGAGCAGCACTTCCTTTGGTTCTTTTGTGCTCCAGCATATCCTTCTCTGAGACCTCCTAGGGTTCATACTAGCTGGGGACTCTGACCCCCTTATATACTTACCATAACTTGGAATCTTTGCTATCTTGTGTCATTATTTATCATGTTGCCACCCTCCTTCCCCCTCCTTCTGGAGATTTGGGTATTATGGAGGGATGTATGCCTTGGGAGTTGTTCTTCTTTACAGGCAGTTTTCACAGCCTCCTTTCTTTCTATCCAGCAAACTCAATCTGAGGGTTGTAGGTAGCAAGGGATCTTGGAAAGGGGAAGAGCTTGAGTTCAGGAGCTGTTCTCTTAGTTGCCAGCTCGGATCTGAGGTCAGATCCTAGACCCATCCAGGATGAATAATGACACTAGATAGCACAGATTCCAAGTTATCATAAGTACATAACTCTTTTTAACTTTTCAGACAACTTCAAAACCAGCAGACATTTCAGATCGCTGCTTGAAGATAATCTGTTCACTGGGGTCTAGATCTTCCAAGAAGGAGTTCTGAAGGGGTTTGCTATAGAATCCTCGAAATTTTAAATTGCAAACCTACAATGCAAATACACCACACACATACACATACACACAATCTTCCCCCACAATCAAACAATCCTACACTACATTCAGGGGGCAAGCCCCCCTACACCCCCCTACTTATATACACTAATTCCGCGATCACACAATCACACACAAAGGTAACTCACACACACACATCACAGCCAAAACACACACTAACATACACTAAAGCCCCTAACCAACACATTCATACGTACTTACCTACACTTACACCTATGCATTCACACACCACAACACCCCCCTACTTATATATACTAACTCTGAGACCGCACAATCACACACACAAAGGTAACTCACACACACACATTTCACAGCCATAACACACACTAACATACACAAAAGCCCCTAATCAACACTCCCATATGTACTTACCTACACTGACACCTATGCATTCACACACCGCAGCACCAGAAGCTCCGAACTTTGTTATTTTGAATTTCGCGCTTCTGGTGTTTTGGAATTTCAAGGCTTCGGTAGTATAATTTAGAAATACTGAAAGTCAGGATTTCAGTATTTCAAAATTATAACGGGAACCCTTCTGACGATATCTGATTTCTCATCCTGCTTCAGCTGAATCTGTCCAGTCCTCCAGAAGCATCATGGATAATGACTGGGATAAGATGATTTGAGCCATCGTGAAGGCTCAGGAAGACATGGGAGTAATTCCCTCCTGGTCAGACCCGACAGCAAAGAGAGCTGGCCCCCACCAGTCTTCTTATAGTTTCTCCTTCACCAGTTCCTATATTGGTGTTATGACTGTGGGTTGCCCAAGTAGTGCCTTTGCCAGCATTGACAATCTCTGTATCTTTGGCACTGACTATTCCTCTGACCCACTTGACTGAAGTTTTTAGAGCAAATGGCATCCCAGATTTGAAAGGTCTGCGACAGTCACCTTGAGCCAGGTTCAGTTCCATAGGTTTCAGGACTATTCTTGGTTCTAAGTGCTCTGTCACACAGCAGCTTGGCTCTGGTCTCATCCTCAGATCTAGTCGAGACATTGGCATCAGGAAATCGGTCTTCCAGTCCTTTAGCTTTGCTTTCAGCCCCAGACCTGAGATCCCTTTCCTTTATTGCCATGGGTCCATCCTCAGCATTCAAGGTATTTGAGAAGATTTTGGTCCAACAGTCATCTTGGAAATGGGACATATCTTTAATCTTGGATCCTACTTGATCTCCCATTATATCTGTATCTGTTGGATCTCATAATCCTTCCCAGGGCCAGCCTACTTCTGAAAAGCTCAAACCATACTCAAGGTGCCCAGGACACTTCTTCATCTCATTCTTCTCCTGAAGAGCACAGAAAGTGCAATTGTAAGAGGAGACACTTGGACTCCCCTCAGGCGTCTCTCATGGAGGACACTGACTTTGATGAAGGGGATGCCCCCCCCCCGAGGACATCTCATTGATGAAGGGGGATGGCCCCCCCCAGGACATCTCATTTGGTAAACTAATGGAAATGTTAAAACATTGAAGGGGAGCAGTGCAAAGATTCTTCTTCTTCCTCTAATGAGGAAGGATTCTGGAAGGCTTTTGGAGCAGACCCATCTACTTCCTGCTGACAGGCTGATTGACATTGTTTCACAGAGGGCTAGGCAGAATAAAGATGTGATGGAATCGATCCCTTGAAAGCCAGATAAGGTGGCTGACCCTCCCAAGGATTGTATGCATGGGAGAAGATGCCATCCTGTGAATTCCACTGCTGTTGCAGCAGCGACAATTAAAGTGCTTTCAGAAGAGAGCTCCACAGTCCATCCTCCAAACTGTGAGTCCAGTGGAAAAACCCTTTTGGGAAGCATGTATATGCTTTGGGAACATTTTCCCTTTGATCAGTGAATTACATTGCTCATGTCACTAGATTCTAAAGGGGTTTAAATAATAAACTGTTACAGTTCCTCAGGAAGCCACAGACAACAGAAACGAGAAAGTCCATGGAGACTGAGTTGGCTATGACTAATACTAATGTCACCAGGAAGCTAGTTTCTGGCACAGCAGATGGGGCATCGAGAGCAGCAGGTACTGGCATTGCTATACATCATCATGCGTGGCTGTGGTTGTGGCCTTTCAGACAACTTTAAAGTATCTTTTCTTATTGCCCCTTCTGATGGGTCCTGTCTTTTCAGACTTAAGGTTAAAGGCACGTAGTCTAAGAGTGAGCAAGATGGTAAATGTCTGCAGTTGGAGTATGCTTTTCTATTTTCAAAGACCTTTTTCCAGCAACCAGAGAGGAGAGAAGTCTCTCTGGTTCAGGAAGTCCCAACATTTTGCCACTAATTCCTCTTTTGACAAGACCCCATGGGCAGAGGTGGGAACCTGAATGGATTCTCTCCCAGAGGCAGAAGGGTTCTGCAAGATCAAGAGTTTAGAGGCCCCTTTACTGACAGATCCTTTCAGTGATCCTGAAAATTTGCCTGTCTGCTCCCCTCTAGAGGCAGTCAACGGACATCTGTCTCTTCATTTAGACAACTGGATGTCCATCACAAAGGATTCATTGGTGAAATGAAAAATATCTGGAAGCTACATAATTCCATTCCAAACAAAAACAATCTCTTCATATGCCCCCCCCCCCACACACACACACACACAGAAAGGCTGAAGCCAAAACATTTTTCCAGAAAAAGAGAGTCATCCAGACCAAAAATATCCAGAGTCTATTCAAGATTCTTTTTTTCCCAAAAATAAAACTAGGACCTCTGGCCCATCTTGGACCTCTGCAATCTAAACATGATTGTAAAAAAGACAGCATTCTAGATAACAGTGCAATAATCTATTCTTTCTCTGCTGGGGCATGGGAAACAGATATGCTCCATAGACCTTCAGGGATGCCTGTTTTTATGTGAATATTGCACTGCTTTCTAAAACACATCTGCATTTCTGGCTGGGAGGCAGTCACTGTCAGTTCAGTGCCCTGATATTCAGGCTCACTACAACCCTGAGTGTGAGTACCATATGTATGGCAGTGGTGGACTTCCAGGATGGCTGCACATAGAGTAACAGCTTGTTTATAGCTCTCCCAGTGTGAAAACAGAAATTCAGCAGAGAAAGCCAGTAGACTTGTGTTTATGGGT
Organism: Protopterus annectens; assembly: GCF_019279795.1. NCBI lineage: Eukaryota > Metazoa > Chordata > Ceratodontiformes > Protopteridae > Protopterus > Protopterus annectens. Next base: position 498,389,827 of record NC_056738.1, read on the forward strand.
AAATTTTTGTAACTGACAAGTAAGTGCATTGCCTGGATGCCAGGAATAAAGAAATACAGAAAACCCTGGAAAAAATCAGCTACACAAAGTGAGGAAGAAACACTGACTGGGGGTAGTTCGTCATCTGTTCAGCAAAAAGCAATGCAACCTTCAGACATGACTTCCAGTAACCTACAGGAAGATATAAAACAACTGCATACAGACCTGGTTAAAATAAACAAAACACTGATGGAGTATATCAACACAGACAACAAAAGGCTGTAAAAAATTGAAGAAGCTTTAAACAGATATTCAGAGGAGATGATAAAGCTGCAAAAATCAGAGACAGATAAAGAAAAGGATGGCTGAATATGAGACTGCTCAGGAAGAGATGTTTAAAAAATAATAGAATTAGAGGACAGAGCATGTAGGAAAAACCTGAGATTTAAAGCTATACCAGAGAAGCTGGAAGGAACAGGCTGCATTCATTTTATGAAAGCACAAATAAGCAACTGGACTGGTATTCCACAGCAGGATTTGTTAGTTGAAAAGGCACATCATGTGTATGCTCCACACTTGGCTATAAGAAAGCAACCTAGACCTTTAATAGCAACTAACAGTAGGTAAAACTGCTTTTCAGTTTGTAGCCTGCTACAGATCACCCACCCTGACTCAGGACCCCCACTTGGCATTCCTGAGAACATTGGAAAATATGAAGGTCTCACCAAACACCATGATATTGGGGGACTTCAACTACCCAAACATTGACTGGGAAAGCTACTCAAGCCCCAACTCTTTTGCCCAATGGTTCCTTGAGTTTATATACTCAAATGCCTTGGAACAACTGGTCACCACTCCCACAAGAGGGGACAACATATTGGACTTGGTCATCACCAACATGGGGGCTAAATGTTCCATACCAGAGGTAAACCCCTTGTTGGTAAGATCAGACCATAAACTAATCACAATGGATATCCACATCCCGACCCCACCTCCAGCCAAGGAAACCACTGTGAAAAATTTTTCAAAAGCAAACTTCACACTTCTCAAGACCAAGGTGGAAAGTTTCAAAGCCCCCGGGCATATGGAAAATGCTACCCAAACCACAGAATCCTTTACAACTGCACTCTATGAGCACCTACAGGAAAGCATGGATCGTGCCATCCCAAGTAAAACCAAGACTCACTCCTCCAAAAACAGGAGACCAGTCTAGTGGACCCTGGCCATAAATAAGCTATACAACAGAAGGAGGAAACTATTACACGAAAAGGCAAAATCTCAAAAAGGGAAGGCATCCCTGATCAGTACATAGTAAGAAACTTCGATCCCTCATAAAATCATCAAGGGCTAGCTTTGAAAGAAAAATCGCCAAAGACTCTAAAGATAATCACAAGGCGTTCTTTGGCTACATCAAGAATCTGGGTGGCAACTCTCAGATATGCTCTGAGCTGGTGCAAAATGGCACAAAATACACTGAACCCACTGACATTGCCAACATCCAGGCAGACAGGTTCAGTGCAAACTCTACCCCCCCCTTCCCCCCCAAAAGAGCCAGTGTCTATCCCAGAAGAATACAATCCCCCAGACATCACAGACACACAGGTGAAAGCAACCCTCTCCAAAGTAAAAAACACAGCATCAATGGGACCGGATGGTATCTCGGGCTGTGTCTTACACGAGCTCCAAAATGAACTAAACCCTCACATAAATTCACTGTTCCAACTCAGCCTTACCACAGGTTATGTACCCAAAGAATGGTGTACAGCAACAATGATCCCACTTCACAAAGGTGGCGCCACAACGGATCCTGGGAACTAAAGCCCTATAAGCCTGACTAGCCTGGTCTGCAAGGCTATGGAGCGCATCATTATGAATCTCATAAACAAAGACATTGGGAACCTCCAAACAATGGACCCTACCCAATTTGGCTTTGTTAAAGGCAGATCCTGCCTCTTAAACCTAGTTGACTTCTTTGAAACAGTTACCAAAGCCATAGAGGAGGGAAAGGTAGTCCACACAGCCTACCTGGACCACGCAAAGGCCTTCAACACAATACCCCACTCTGGCATCATAAATAAGCTTACTAGCTTAAATATTAACCCATATGTCACAAGATGGGTTGCAAACTGGCTCAGGGATAGAACTCACATGGTCAGAGTCTCGGGTGCCATGTCCGACTCTAAACCGGTTACAAGTGGTGCCCCACAGGGCTCAGTCCTGGGACCCCTCTTGTTCGGTATTTACTTCTCTGAGGTACAGGCAAACACAGGAGGACTGTGGCTTACCAAGTTCGCAGATGATTGCAAACTGGCAGCCATAATAAACTCTCCAGCTGACACAAGCATCCTTCAGAAGGGCCTTACGGAGATGGATACCTGGTGTCAGAACCATGGCCTCAAGCTAAATGCCAAAACATGCATAGTCATCCCCTTTGGGAAAAACAAAGTGCCCACAAACTACCACATAGGAGGTAATCCACTAAGTACCGAAGAAGTAATTAGGGATCTGGGGACCCAAGTAGATAGTAGCCTCTCCTTTGACAATCACATTGCCAAAGTGGTTAGAAAAACCTTCTATATTGCTCACCTAATCACAAACGGGTTCACATCTAGATCAAGAGAGGTCATTGTGCCCCTCTACTCATCGCTCATCAGGCCCATAATTGAGTACAATGCCCCATTTGGGATGTACCTTACCTGATACCTGCAACAACTGGAGAGACCTCAAAAATACCTCACCAAGAGGATTGTGGGCCTCAAACAGATGCCCTATGCTGCTCAACTAAAGAAGCTCCAACTCTACTCATTTGCTTACCGCCTACTCAGAGGGGGCCTCTGCCTGACATTCAAGGCTATATCTAACCCAGAACTGTTGGACATGCTCCATCTCAAGAAAAACAATTCCATTAGAACTACACGCTCCAGGGATTTAAACCTTAGCACAACAATAAACAGGACATGCTGGAGGGATAGATTCATATCCCAAAGGCTTCCCTCGCTCTGGAATAGAATCGCAGTCCATGTTAGACAGAGCCCCTCGCTGACCCTCTTCAAGAGAAATCTTGATGAGTGGATGGGTAATCGTAAATTTACTCCTGGGATCACTTCTTTGGCCCTGCTGGACAGAGGCTCAGGAATCTAGTCTAAAAGGGAGGCGAAAGCCAACATTCTGGCTAGGCTTGTAAATGCCCTAGGACAGATAGCCTAGTACCTACCTATGAATAGTAAAGATGCAATCCTACCAGCAAGAGTTGATTCTGACAAAATTGTGGAAGACGGACGGAGAGAGCAGAGGATTTGTGGAGAATGATTACTCATTGTACATCAGACAGAAAAGGAGCAAATTTATTCCACTACTCAGGGAATGTCGATATGCAGGTATGAGATTCAAACTGCTGTACCCTGCTGTCTTCAAGGTGTTCTTCCCTGGAGAGGCAAAATATTTTTTGATGAAGTACAAGCTGAGGAAATACAAAAGTTTGTCCAACAAAAAGTGAGCTGTGAAACAGGTGGAGAATATGCTTCTTGTTCTTCTGGTAATAGAGAACACAGAGAGACTTTACCTGTGAAACCTTTTCCACTGTTTCAATGGAAAATGTTGGAGAGAAGGAAGGGAGCACAACAGATGACTAGAAGAATCGAGAGTATGTTGGAAATGAAGCAGAGACAGGATTTCAGAGATGAACAGTAATAAAACCAGTAACTTAATATGGGATTACAATGCAATAATTATATTCGTGAAATATGACAGAACAAGAAAATCTAGAAATATTGAACTTTTCCCAAGTTTGTTGGACTTGCAGGGGACTCTAAAGCATATGCCCTACTTCATGTCATTAATGTTCAGAAAAGTTATTTGGGGAGGGCAAGAGGATGGACAAAGTTAACTGTAAGTAAAGTTTTTTTTTCCTTAAACAGTACCAATTTTGTGGCATGTGGTTTTCTTTACATGCTGTAAAGTAATGTTTTTTCAGTTATTTTTAAGTGTAATGGGGATTGGAAACAGATGCTGCTGTTTTTTTTCTCCTTTCTTTCTCCCCCCTTCTTGTTAAGTTTTAGGAAATGTAGGCACTGCAGTGCATAAAAAAGCCTGGTTAAAAAGCATGATAAAAGAGAGATTAATGTGCCTTCTCTCATTCTTGCATTAAAGACCTTAGATTAGTTTATTAACAAGTTCTAAGAGAGAGCAAGTAAATGAAAAAGAACATTGAATATTATGAGTCTTTTTTCTAGCAAATACATGCAAGCTCTGTAACAATTCTGCAGCTGGTCTTCGTGTTTCCATGAAAACAATCTGATAAAGAGAAACTGGTTGCCTGCTTCTCGTGTCTCCATGGAGACAATCTGATAAAGAGAAGCTGGCTATAGTCTGGTGGAAAATGATTGACTGAGGAAAAAAAAAGAGAGAACTTGGCTAAGAGATAATGTTCTCAGAAACCATTCAGGGTTTTTCCCAAAGTAAATAATGTTCTCTGAAAGCATCCAGAGGTTGTTCCAAAGTAGAAAGTGTTCTCTGAAAGCATTCAGGGGCTTTCCCAAGGTAGTTAATGTTCTCTGAAAACATTCAGGCATTTTCCCAGCTGGGAGAGCTATAAGGACAAGGCAAAACAAATCAGCACTTAGTAGAGGCACAGGCTGCACCATGCATTTTAGTATGGATGACATTTCTTTTATGTTAACTCAAGTTAGTGAATGTAGCTGTCAGTTTGGGAAATGTTGTTCCTATTAGGAGGTTAAAACTTCAATATTTGAAGGTGTACATAGCTTTGTGTGTTAGTATTAAGTTAATAGGTTTTAAGGGGGTATTAGGGGTGTGTTTGTTTTATGCTTGAGGGCTTTCATTAAAACAAAATGTTTTATAAGATGTGACATAGGGTCAAATGGATATGACAAGAAACAACTGTATAAAAGTTCAACCTGCCAAACAGTGTATGCATGTAATACAAAAGCTAGAACTAGACATTTAACAAAAAAGGTGTTATACATAAATGGTGGGAATAATAACTTTTTAATACAATGATGCTTCCTTTAATCTCTTTAAATGTAAATGGCCTTACAGATAAATACAAACATGAATGAAATGTAATGAACTACATTAAAACATGTAGAGTGCAAATAGATATGTTACAGGAAGCACATTTAGAAAAAAAATGAACATGTGAATTTGATAACCAAAGGTTTTCAGGATAGTTATTCAGCAGAATATCTAGGCCAAAGGAAAAGAGGAGTACTTAATATTAATTACAAGAGGAGCTCCAATAATGGTAGAAGATAAAAAAAAAAAAAAAAACAATAATGGGAGATTTGTAGTTCTAAGGGGCTACTGGTAAGCTACAGTCCTGCTAAATAATTCTGGTTACTTCTTAACCATATCTCCCTTTCTTTTACTTCCACCTTATTTTTAAACTCCACTTTAATGTTTTCCGACTCCCTAGCTATACTTTCAGAAGAAATTTCTATCTTCTCTAATAGCTCCTGAATAATTTCCACTACCCATTCCTAAAATGCCACTCTTTTCAACAGATAGGTGGGAAAGTGCCAGTGTCTCATTTTTATTTCATTACCCAGTGTTTTTATTTTAGTTATTATTGGTGCATGATCTGAAATCATTATTAGGTGCATATCAGGACCTTCAATTAGATGCACATGGTCTTGTGAAATGTAAATTATGTCTAGCTTATCCTAATTGTTGTATCTTGGGGAATAATATGTAAATTCACTCAACTCCTAGTACTGAATTCACATAATCCATGCCAAATATTTTCATACATTTCTTTACAAATCTACCAGCCTTTGTTATAGTTTCTGTTCTGGGCCCCCCAGACACATATTCGCTGTTGCAAATCAAATACCAGTCCCCACCTATAAGTAATATTCCTTGCTGAAGGCTGATTATTTTTTCCCAGAATTTTCTAATCTCCATTATAGCAGTTTTCTGCGGAATATAAATACATCAAAGTGTAATCCTCAGCCCTTGCCAATAATCACTTAGTTTTATAAATCTGCCATTACTGTCTTTTTTCTATCCTCTTCTATTACTATTGGAGCTCTCTTGCAATTAATATAAGTACTCCTCTCTTCTTTTGCCCCAGGTATTCCGCTAAGTAACTATCCTGAAAACCTTTATCAAATTCACATGTTCAGTTCCTTCCAAGTGTGTCTCCTGTAGCATAGCTATTTGCACTCTATAGTTTTAATATAATTCACTACTCTTTCTTTTGTCTGTGAGACCATTAACGTTTAAAGACATTATAGAAAGCATCATATTCTTGAGAAATTATTATTCCCATTTTTTATGTATAACAGTTTTTATTAAATGTCTCGTTCCAGCTTTTGTGTTACATGTATGTACTGTTTAGCAGGTTAATCTTTTATACTGTTGTTTTTTGTCATCTCCATTTGAGCCTATGCCACATCTTACAGAACTTTGTTTTACTGAAAACCCTCAAACATAAACACACACACACAATACCCCCTAAAACCTATTAACTTAATAATAACACACAAAACTATGTACATCTTCAAATATTGACATTTTCCCCCTCCTAATACAAACAAACGTTCCAAACTGACGGCCATACACACAGACTCCAGCTAACCTAAAAGAAAGGTCATCCATTCTAAGATGCTTGGTACAGCCTGTAGTTCTATTACGTGCAGTCTGATTTTTTCTGATCTTTATAGCTCTTTCAGCTGGGAAAACACTTGAATGCTTCAAGGAAACATTTTCTCCAAGCCATTTCTCTTTATCAGATTGTCTGCTAGCGACATGAGAACCAGATGCAAAACTATTTACTAGAAAAAAGCCTTATAATATTCAATATTCTTTTTGATTTATTTGCTTTCTCTTAAAACTTGTTACTAGATTAAGCAAATGGCCTTAACCCAGTCATTCCCCTAGGCAAGAATAAGAAAAAGCACCCTCATTTTTCTTTTGTCATGCTCTTTTAACCAGATTTTTTTTTACATTGCAGTGCCTACATTTCTTAAAACTAAGCAAGGTAAAAGAGAGAAGAAGGGAGAAAGAAAAAAAGGAGCACCTATTTACATTAGTATCCCCATTATGCTTAAAAATAACTGAAAATGTTACTTTATAACATGCAAAAAAATCATACACTATTTAAGTAGTAATATTAAGAAGACGTGTTTACTTACAGTTAATGTTCTCCCAACCCTTCTCCTCCCCTGAGTATTTTTCTGAACATTAATAACATGGAGTTGGGCATGTGCTTTAGAGTCCCCTTCAAGTTTAACAAAGTCCAAAAAAGTCCAGTATTTCTAGATTTTCCTGTTCTGTCATGTTTCACAAATATAATTATTGCTTTGTAATCCCACATTTGTCAGTTTCCAAGTTAATGATTTTATTCTCAAAATGTTAATGGCATGAAGTAGGGCATATGCTTTCAAATTTCCTAGAAGATTAATAAAGTCCAAGAAAGTCCAATATTTCCAAAGTTTCTTGTTCTAGTCCTGTTCATCTCCATCTCACAAACCCTGTATTTGCTTCATTTCCAACATACTCTCAATTCTTCTAGTCATCTCTTATGCTTTTTTCCCTCTCTCAAGCAATTTCCATTGAAACACAGGAAAAGGTTTCACTTGCACCGTCTCTCTGTGGTCTTTATTACCAGAAGAACAAGAAGAAGAATCTCCTTCTGTTTCACAATTCAGTTTTTGCTGGACAAACTTTGTATTACTTTCTTAGCATGTACTTCATCAAAAAATTATTTTGTTCCTCCAGGGGAAAATATTTTGATGATAGCTTGGTTGAGCAGTTTAAATATCATGTCTGCACCTTGACATTCCCTGAATGATGGAATAAAGTTACTCCTCTTCTGCCTGGTGTACAATGAGTAGTCATTTTACACAAACACTATGCTGTCTCCCACTTTTATTACTTTGTCCTTCTGCCACAGTTATGTCAGAATCAACTCCTTCTGCTGGTAAGATTGCATCTTTACTATTAAAGATCTAGGTTGTTTTCTCATAGCCAGGTTTGGAGCATAAACATGATGTGCCCTTTCAGTTAACCATTTCTGTTGTGGAATACCAGTACAGTTGCTTATTTCTGCTTTCATAAAATTAATACAGTCTGTTCATTCCAGCTTCTCGGGTACAGCAGAAAATCTCAGATTTCCTCTGTGTGCTATGTCCTCTAATTCTATTATTTGTTGAAACAACTCTTTTTGTGCAGTCTCATATTCATCCACCCTTTTCTTCATTTTGACCTCTGAGTTTTGCAGTTTTATCACTTTATCTGAATATCTGTTTAAAGCTTCTTCCATTTTTTTCCAGCCATTTATTGCTTGAGTTGATATACTGCATCAGTGTTTCATTTATTTTACTCAAGTCTGTGTTTAGTTGCCTTAAACTTTCCTCTAGGTTACTGGAAGTCATATATGGAGCTTGCACTGCTTTTTGCTGAACAGCTACAGTACTTTTCCCAGTCAGTGTTTTTTGTCACCTTTTGTAGCTGATTTTCCTTCAGGTCCTCTGTATTTCTTTTTTCTGGCAACCAGGCAGTGCACTTACTAGCCAGTTACTGAAATTTGCCCAGAAATCTTGGCTCACTGGCTTTCTCTGCTAAGTTTCTGTTTTCACACTGGGAGAGCTAGAATTAAGCCATCATTCAATGTGCAGCCATCTTGGAAGTCCCCCAGGAACAGAAGAATCCTTAATCTGAACATGGAAGTATTTGCCTCAGCTGTGTCAATACTTGGGAATTTCCATGAATTATGAAAACTCAACACTTACAGCCACTCACACTTGGATTTCATAGGATGTTATTCAGAAGCAGCTTCACAAATTGCAAAACTACCATTCTCAAGGCTGACATCTCTTCACTTACAGACACAGGAAACACTTTCTTCTCTGAGTCTGCCAATATCTGTAATTCTTCACTTGATGAGCTCCATGGCAGCTTCTTTAACTTTAGTACGTCATGCAAGATATTTCATGAGCATTCTGCAGTGCACTTTCTCAATCCAATTGTCCCTATTGATATACACTCTCCACAATCTAATCCGGCTATCTATTCTCTGTCATCACATAACGTTCCCTCTGATAATATAAGGATACCCATTTGTTCTTCCTTCACCTATGGACACCTCCCTACTCAGGTACACCTCCCTAGTGGGGTGGAGGGAGGGCAATTCATGTAATGTTGACTAATCAGGAGGCCAATCTTCACATCAACATTCTGGAGATGAGGGCAGTCCTCCTAGCATTACAGGAACTTCAGGATTATCTCCCCCAGGTTGTAATTTCTATCCACATGGACAATACTTCAATAGTCTGGTACATCAACAAACAGGAGGAAACCCTGCTCTTATCCATTATGTTAAGAGGTCATGAGTATATATGGCAGTAGGTGATGTCTTCTTAACTTTCTCATAGCAATGTACATCGATCCAATATTCTAACAAACAGGTTGAGTCACTGCATTCATCATGCCTCAAGAGTGGCCCATCAGCGAGTCAGTGGTGACAGAAATTTTCCATCACTTGGGCTGGCCTTGCTGGGATCCTTTTGCATCCCCCACTACTTCAAAGTGCAGCAAGTACTTTGGCCTAATCTCTCAACAGGAACAGTCATCAAGGGGATACTGTTGTCCATACTTGGCCACTTAGTCTTATTTATGCTCCCCCCATATCATTCACTGATAGAAAACTTTCTACAGAAAGCTTCCATGTGCATGGTGAAAGTAATTCTCATTGCTTCCTTCTGGCCCAGACAAGTCTGTTTCCCCTTCCTGTAGCTTCATCTTCTTCTACCTCTTTAGGTCCTAGTTCCTCCTCTAGATTTACTTTCCACCAGGCAAGACACACCTGGGCATCAAGTCCCTCAAGCTAACCACATGGCTTTTCCACTTCCAGTGATGGCCAAATATCTTTCTCTGCCTTCTAAAGTGGTGCACATTCTAACTACCTCTCAGAAACCTTCAATCACTAAGATTTATAAGAGCAAATGGAAAATGTTTTCTATATGGCAAAGGAAAATGGGCTTGACCTTTCTCTGTTCCCCATTTTTCTATTCCGGATGTTTTGGCAGGCCTTTTCCACTCTGGTGTCAGCTATTCTACTGTTAATGTTCAATTAGTAGCCATTTTGAACTTCCAAATGGACACAAACATTTCATCTATAGTGTCTTTGAAAATTTCTAAAGTATTCTTAAAGAGGACCTTTCTTTTGAGACTTCCTGTTAAAGATCCATCTCCTCAATGGAACACTACCTTTATGTTGCAAGTACATACAAAGCTTTCCTTTGAACCTGTTTGTTCCATTGAGTTCAAGTTTCTTTCTTGGAAGACATTCCCCAGGATTTACTAATCTTCGGTGTAAGACTAGATTAGTCTTACACGGAAGCGCCAGTCTAAGAGTATGACGGCAGTGCGCCATGCATATTAATGAGGGCACGCTGCCTATACTCTAAAGCTTACATGGAGCGTGGACGAATGTAGGGGGTGTGTCGGACTGCCGAGCAGTCTAAAATCCACGCCCCTGCAATGAAGAAACGCTGCAATTTCAAGTTACATGAGCGAGTCCACTCACATGTGCACAATGTAACACTACACTCCTCCATATGTTAAACTGACAAAATTAAAAATAGAAAGATTTTTTTATTTTTTTTTTATTTCATCCGATATAGCTGCCCGTATTTGCGCTTGTTTGCACAGGTTTGCCCATTGCTTAGCTACAGTTAGCAACTTAGACACCAGAAGAGGATAATAAGAAAAATATATGCAAATTAAGCAAAATAGCGATAGCGTAGTGGTTAGAGCCTTCACACAAAGAGGAGGCATTCCCGGTTCGAGTCCCACTACTGCACGTTCCATTTTATGTTGGAAATCTGTATACAAAAATATTTCCTGACATTTTTTATGTATAAGTTTTGTAAAAAGCATTGAAAAGTTAAATGTAGTAGTGAACGAATTATATATATATATATATATATATATATATATATATATATATATATATATATATATACACATATGAAGGTGAAATGGTTATGCATTCTGAGGCATCAGTACCCTATTTTAAGCAATATAAAGTACTGCTAAGCACATTTTACCAGTAGTGAGCATATTTAAATCCAATTGCTCATAGCTGCGCACCACGTTAAACAGCACAATGTCTTTGCGTGTAGCTGCGCACAGCGCTAACCAGCACAACAACGTATTTGTGAGTAGTTGCGCACAGTGCTAACCAGCGCAATGTTGAGCAATGTTGGGCAAAGTCGGGCAAAGTTGAGCAAAGTCGGTTAAACACGGCCACACCTCCTTTACTGTACCTTAACCAGTCAGGTCTGCCCAGTAGGAAAATAAAAAGCAGTGACAGGGCTCGAACTCAGGATACTGTGCACTATAGTCACAGTACTTAACCACAAAGCCATGACAGCATTTCATAAACACGCACTTTCAACAGACACATATCTATCAAAGGAATTTTAAACATTGCCAACATCAGCTAAGCAGGCGTGCCTAATGCTGAGTTTTTCCAAAAGTGGCCAATCACAAATAAGTGCAGGAAATGAGGCATATTTAAGCTCCACAGGCAGGAATACTTGCTATAACTGGTTGTAGCTTCCTTCTGCAGTCAGCATGGCCAGTGTTGGAGAAGGCACTCAATTTAGAGTGCAACACTGGGGCATTGAGGAGTCCAAAGTAATGGTTTGGCTCCTTGTCCACAATCATGAGGAAAGACTCCTGTGGGGCCAGTACCAGTGTACCCAAAATAAAACGGAGGCCTGGAACAGTCTTGCCCATGATCTCATCAGTGCCACTGGTGTTCCTCGGACTGGTGAGCAGGTCAGGCACCATTATTCTGACCTGAAGTGACATAGGGAGGATCAACTGGACCAGTGGATCCAGGAATCCCGTGTGATGCCTAATGCCCCAGTACTGAGTAAGTAGCCATCGTATTAAGTAGTTAAGAATTGCTATGCTTGTCTATACTATGGATAGGTTTGTCTCAATATCACTGTATTTATATCACAGCTTCAGGTGACCGGGCTATGAACCAGCAAGCCCATGAAGACAGGCTGCAAAGGCTGCGTCATCAGGCAGGTTAGTAATTATTCTGCATGTACTGTTATATAAAATAAATGATAGAGCCTTCAAAAAGTGTTTTAACCCAATAAATAAAGGTGTAATAATCCTTTAATAAATGTATAATTCCTGGAGTGTGTCTGTATCATTTTCTTTGATATGTTGTTGTACTGTTGCATTCTACAAATAGTAGTGTTGTATTAATCAGTGTCAACCCACACTTGGGTAGGACCATATAACGTGGATGAAGGGAGTGCCAATAGCTTTTATGCATATTTACAGTCCTCAACTGTTGGTTCATGCCCAGCATGTACAGGTTAATTTGGCACATGAGTAGCTTGGTATTGTTTTCCCCAGAAATGTCAGTGTGCTGCCAGAAATGTAGGGAGCTGTTAACATATAACTGATACTTTCACCTGAACATATCTAGATAATTATATGAAAGTAGAGCTGTCAGTGTACCATCTTAGCAGTAGTGTGTTTGAGCAACTCTCAAAATATGTTGCAGTAACGTCTGTATCTTGGACAGTTTGTATGCGGGATACAGCTCATGTATATAATGATCTAGCAAAATCCAATTGCACAATATAAGGACATTGGGTAGTGTAATAATACATGTAAGGGACATAAAACTGCATTTAATAGGAATGTAGTAAAAACTAGAAGGATATATAAGTTGTTAATTGAGCTATCTTTTTCCACTTTACTGTATGTGCATACAAAATGCAATTCCACAACTCAATCGGTATGTCTAATCTCAAAACATTTGTTGGGACATATGTCCTATTGGTTTATAAATATTTGCATTTATTTCTATGCATGTGCCCTGTTAAAATACCACAATATTGATGGCCTGTTGCTGTCAATTCAACCTGCATGCTGTTGTAATGTCCACTATTGTTCTATATATGCACGTGTTATGCCTGCTTTTCGACTGTTGAAAATCTGGTGTGTTGGGTTAATGGGAATACTTCTGCATGTTGTTATAACTAATTGGGAATGCTGTTGACTGTTACTAACCCATATCTTTATTAAACTCTCAAAAACATAGTTCGTATGGGAAGTCCAGTCCTAGCGGACCCACCTGTCCCACCTCAGCTGGCCATGGCACCTGGCACCAGCAGATCTGGTGCCCAGCCTGGGACCTCCTCCTCTGTTGGCCCTGTGTCACCTTTGGGTGGAAGTGCTGCAGGGGATGGGGCTCGGCCCCCCCCATGCAAGCGTGGGCAGAGGAGGGGCACCTATCACCCTTCGAACGGTCCGGGCTGTGGTGCGTAGAGAGATTGAATGTTCTGTTGCAGAACCTCTATGCCAGCTTGAGGCCCGATTGGTGCAACTCCCGGGTCAGCCTGCCCCTCCTACACAGCCCCCAGCACAGCCACCCTCTGGGCCGTGAAGGTGCAGTAGTGACTGCCCATGGGTGGGGACCTCAGTCCCACTGTTTCCATCTGGGGGCTCATGGCCTTGCGATTTCCAAACATCCCTCCCCGTCAAAGGTGTTCACCCACCACATGTGTCATATACTGCCCCTGTATACATCTTGTTTGTCTTGTCTGTTTACCTCCCCAACCTACCTCCCCAAATATACCTACTTCCCCTACCCCACATTCCACTCTCACCTGAAAAAAAAATAAGAGGGCAATCTGCTCCCAAAAAAAATTACGCCCCATACATAGCTGCCCATTTTGCACATATGTCCACTGGACACATAAAATGTTATTTAATTGGCATTACAACATACTTTGTTGCCCTCACCCCTTTCTCAAGGGTTGACGTTTTCATATCTACCTCCAAATTTATTGCATATGCACAGCTGTTGAAGAAATGGACAGCTATGGACCTTCCCTACACCTGTCCTGCACATCCCAAGCTATTTTCCATACTGTCTTTCCCTCTTTGTGCCCCTTTTTCACCACTTTCCTATCTCCCCATTTTTCTTTTCTTTCAAAGAAATTAGCACAGGGGTTAGCGGGAGTAAGCACTATTAAGCAGTAGTTAGCGGGTTTGCGCTTGTTTGCGCTTGGCTACGCAATGCACAGCAATGTGCAAACCTGCGCAAACCTGCTTACAACTGCTTAAAAGTGCCTTAGTCACTCTATATGTGAGGGCCCTTGTTCTGCTCAGGAGCAAACTAAGACACCTCTGTAAGTCTCAAACCCCGGACCTTGCACACACTACACAACATGAAGTACCACTAAGCCACGGTAGATATACATCAAGTTGGTGCTTAAATAATTATATCATGCATCAGAATGAGTGAATGTAAAGGAAAAATAGGAATACCATACCACACAACTTGTTCTGTGGATGTTGACCAACAGTTGTTGTGGGATAACATTACATGACTGTGATAAGAAAAGCAGCCATTCTAACAGGAAATAATGTTACACCATCACTTTACAACCCCACACAGTATCACAGCAGGACAAACACTGGCATATAGGGCAGAGGCCATACCTCCCAACTGTCCCTAATTTTCAGGGATGTCCCTGATTTTGAAACAAATTTTAGCTCTGTCCCTCTGAATCCCTCCGAAAACTACTGACTTTGGCCAGAAAGGTGGTGAATTACACTTGATGAATAATGACAATAATTAAGAGTTAGACACTTCTTTTACTTCAGAAAAGGTGTATTAATTCATATGCTCTGATTCTCTCAATGTCTCAACTTAATGGCACTAATATTTTAAAAGTGTCCCTGACTGTCCCTGACCTTTTCTTTACTTTTCCCTGAGTCTGTTCAAATATGTACCTGAGTGGTTGAGAGGTCTGGCAGAGGCAGAAACACAGAGGCATATCAGCCTTTCTGCTGTTACATTCTGTGCAAATAGCTTTGGAAGGAGTTTCGGAAGCATACCCTTATGTAGGAATACAACACTGAAATACAAATGGATGTAGCCATGTACTGGTAGCAGCCAACTGTAAGAATGCCATTGCTCTATTGCTGAAAAGACCTGTGTGGTGCACAGACAAAAAATAACAGGCTATTCTCTGGCTATCATGTGGATAGGGTCACAGTTGGGAGTTACGCAGACAGACTACTTGCCCTGATAAACTAACATGTACACAGCAACCCTGTAAGTCCAGCAAGATAAAAACCACACAATAGTACTTACGCTCTCTGTACTTCTGCAACCCTACCCAAATGTAGAATATACCTGTGTGTGCAGGGTCTACCAAGGATGTAGGTAAGCATATTCACAGTACTGAAATGTGTCCAGTTTTTCTGAGCAGCTTGTGCTAATGTCAACACTAAAAAAGAACAAACTGTTTAGAACTGAGTAAATGAATATTCAGAGTATAGCAGTTCACAAACAATTCTTGTGCCAAAGGAATACATCTCAATAACTAGCTTTGTATGGCAGTTAATTGTAACAGTTGAAAAGAAAGTACATATTTCCATGTATCTTGGGGTAGCATTTTGAGGGGTGAGTACATTTCTACACTGACAAGTGGGTACTGGGAGCAGCAACATTAGGTCTGAGTACAAAATGTAAATCTCTGGCTACACCCCTGGCTTCTGATATAAGAACTATACCAACCTTCTGTCTTAAACAATGATATCCACAGCAAACAAGGATGATCTCCATCTTGGAAAGCTGAAAGGGCACGCCTACATGAGTCAGCAATTTATAGTCCTGGGTTGCTATGACAGTGATTACTGCAATTACTACACAGCAGGCTGCATGCAATTAGCAAATGGTGGGCACTAATTGGTGCAGAGGCCATCACATGCTCATGTGCAAATTCCTACAAAAGCAGGCTGCAATCTCTGCCAACAAACTCAATCACTCTATTGCAGAGAGAGAAACAGAGAGAGAGAGAGAGAGAGAAAGAGAGACAGACAGAGAAAAGGAAAAATAAAAATAAATATTACCAAATCATACAAAGGAAAGGTATGTGACACATATGTATTTACTGGTATGTAGTAGATGTTATTGAAGAATAATCCACATAATGTGAACCATTCATATGTGGCAGCAGTACTTCTTTATGCACATATGTTCTGCTTAACTACTGCTATGGACAATACTGTGTGTACCTGTGGGCAGTGGGACATACCTGTGAAATGTGTAGCTCAGGAAACGTCACAAAAAAACTCGCATGCAGGACTAGTGCAACGGCAAAGAACAACTTCACTATGCTTCAAAAAGACGCCAGCACTATAGAACACAGTTTATTTTAAACCATAAAGTGTGAAGACAAAATCATACCGGTTTCGGCATATAGCCTTCTTCAGTGATACCAAATCATGTTATTCAGTGACTATATATAGTTAAAAAACTAATTAGTTCACAAGTTGGTGAGAATCCATTTAAAGTGACATAGTACAAATTTAAAATAGATTAATATATATTCACCCATTAATGCCTATGTATGAAACCATTATAGAGCTGCCCATTTAACCAATAAATATAATTATATATTGTTATTGTAATAATTATACAAAAACTCATAAATGTTCATTTAAACTTGGATAGAACAATCCACCTAATCTAATAATCCATGCTTTTTCTTTCTGGTTCAATAAATCATGACAAACATATTTATTAGTATAATCCCCCTTGATGACATCAATGACTTGGAATTGAAATTTGGCATTTGTGTGGGTCAACATATGTTTATATAGGGCGCTAGTACAATGTTTATTTCTAACATTACTTAAATGTTCCGATATCCTAATTCTGAATGGTCTGGATGTTTGGCCTATGTAAAAAGCCAAACAAGAACAGGTAACCAAATAGATAACCCAACTGGTGCCACAGGTAGCAAAACATCTAATGTCAAAAATGTTGGTAACATTTTTAGTTGAAAATTCCTTGGACTTCTTGATATGAGCACAAAATGAACAATGACCACAAGGGAAACAACCCCTCAGTTCCACTCCTGACAATGTAAGCTGTATTTTACCAACATTAGGATTTCTACCTTTCTTATACCAATTAAAGTAGGAACCAAATGTACGGCCTCTTCTATAAGAAAATAAACATTCTTGAGGTAGCATATCAACTAATCTAGGGTTAGTCATTAAAATATTCCAGTTATTATTTATCACCCTTTTTATAGTATTGATATTTCTACAAAATGTTGTGATGAATCTAATAGGAGTCACTGTGGAGGTGTTTCTCTCTTTATATTTCAATAAATCTTCACGACTAAATTGTTGCACCCACTTAGAGGCTGTTATTATATCCCCATACTTATATCCCCTTGTCAAAAATCTCTTCCTGAGGTCCTCCTGGAAGTATTCATGGTTGGCCTTATTAGAACAAATTATTTTAAAATGTGTAGCTCAGCATTAAATGTCAAAGATCTTTTTTGTATTTACCTTTGAGACCATTGACAATTAAAGACATTGCAGAAAGCATCATTATATTAAGTTATTATTCTCACCTTTTATGTATAACACCTTTTTTGTTAAATGTCTAGTCCAGCCTTTGTGTTACATGCTTATACTGTTTGGCAGGCTGAACTTTTATATAGTTGCTTCTTGTCATATCCATTTGAACCTGCGTCACATCTTACAACACTTTTTGTTTTATTGAAAGTCCTCAAACAAACAAAAAAAAAACAAACCCCTAATACCCCCCCCAAAACCTATTAATTTAAT
Source organism: Protopterus annectens (assembly GCF_019279795.1). Classification (NCBI taxonomy): domain Eukaryota; kingdom Metazoa; phylum Chordata; order Ceratodontiformes; family Protopteridae; genus Protopterus; species Protopterus annectens. Next base: position 498,407,464 of record NC_056738.1, read on the forward strand.
ACTAACACACAAAACTATGTACATCTTCAAGTATTGAAGTTTTACCCTCCTAATAGGAACAAATGTCCCAAATTGACAGCCACACTCATAGTCTTGAGATAACCTAAAAGAAAGGTTATCTATGCTAATATGCGTAGTGCAGCCTGTGTTTCTACCAAGTGCTGACTTTTGTTTTGTCTTATCTTTATCTTTATAGCTTTCCCAGACAGGAAAACCCCTATCTGCTTTCAGGGAATATTATCTCCTAGCCAGTTTCTCTTGTCTTTTTCCCCCCAGCCAATCACTCTCCACCAGACTGTAACCAATTTCTGTTTATCAGATTGTCTCCATGGAGACATGAGAACCAGTCAATTTCTCTTTATCAGATTGTTTCCATGGAGACATGAATGCCAGATACAGAACTGCTATTAAGCAATCATTCATTTGCTAGAAAAAAGCCTCATTATATTTAATATTCTTTTTTCATTTGCTTGATTTTTCATAAAAATCAATATAAGGTCCTTAATGCAGTCATTGTCCCATGCAAGAATGAGAAAAAGGCACATTATTTTTTTCTTTTGTCATGCTTTTTTAACCAGGCTTTTTTTTAATATTGCAGTGTCTACATTTCATAAAACTGAACAAGGGCAATAAGAAAAGGGAGAAAAGGGGGAAATAAAGAAGAACATAACCTACTTACAATCCCATTACAATGAAAATAACTGAGAGGACTTTAATGTTATGTTGTCCTATTTTGCCTTCATTCTTACTGGTTGGGTTTGGAACTGATCCTCAGTTCCAACTCTGCTGTATACTAAAGCTCGAGGTCTTCCACTGGCTCATGGCTGTATCCCTAGCCCATCATGCTCTAGTGAAGCTCCCCAGATCTCGTCTGCTGCTAAACAGATCAGGTGCTTCCATTTGGCTCAGGCTAAGTGATAAAACTTTTGCCTATTATTTGAGAAATTTCTTCTTCTCCCTGTTGTAAATTTAGCGATTAGTGTTTCCTTACCTTACTAGTTTAGGAAAGTTTGTTGTTGTGCTTCATGCCATCACTTTATCATTAGGCCTTTGTTCATTCCCTATCCCAGTTTAAAATTCTATCCTATAAGCTTGTTTTTAGTGAGAGGGCTTTCTGCTGTTGTTGTTGTTGCCTTACTGTGTAGGTCTAAAATGTTTACATCTCTTTTATAATATATATAATGCTCTTTTTTACATTAAAATTTATTTGTTATGGTGCCCACATTATCATAGTCCTATGGTTTGGTCTTCGCCCTCTCCCCGTTCTATCATTTTATCGGCCTCTTTATATAGTGTATTCCTTTTGGTTTTAAACAGCTTTTTGGGTTTTTTATTAAGTCCTGTAGGCTTTATATAGCTACTCGATGAATTTGGCTGATTGTTTTTGGTAATTGCCTGATTGCCTTATGGGGTTCTACCATCTACCAACTGTCAGCCTTGATTTGCATATTATCCTTCCCCTCCCATCTCACGTCATTGAGAGTGTTTATTTAGCCCTAGAGTGATTCTGGTGCCATTTTTGAAACCCATTCTGCTATTACTTTTACTGTCATTGGCATCTCGTAAATAATATGTGCACCACATTAGCTTTAACCATCTGTAGCTTAGGGTTTGACTGGAGATAGGTACTACTACTGTTTCTTTTTGTACAGTTAAGTTAAATAACATCTACTTTATTGGTCTTTGTTAGCCTTTATTGATTATGCTGTACAGAGAATATTTGTAACATGGAATTGAATGGCTCATATTTTTTTCATAGTTGCAGTAACCATTTATCTTTTGTATAATCCTGTTAGTAGGCTCATATGAAATATATGCACCTTTCCAATGATTGTACTATTTCCTGTTCTCTACATTGATATCGTTCTTATTTTTGTAAGTGTTATATTACGTTATTTGAATGCTACTTGCATGATCGGCATACTGTGTAGCTGATTGTACTATTTAAATTACAGTCATTTTGCGTTATCGGCAGACTGTTTAGCCAATTGTACTGTTTAATTTGCAGTATTTTGCATTATCGGCGAACTGTGTAGCTGAGTGTTCTATTTAATTTGCAGTCATTTAGCATTATCGGCAGACTGTATAGATGATTATATTTACTTTGCAGTCCTTTTGCATTATCGGCAGACTGTGTAGCCGATTGTATTATTTAATAGGCAGTCATTTTTTCTCTAAATGTTTCAGAGTGAGCATTTTAATGCTATAGTAAGGTTCTCTGCAATTGCTCTTCTTTCCTTAATTATCTGTGTGTTTGTGAATATATTTTACTTCATGCTTAGTATTGATTTTTCTAGCTGTTAACTGCTTTCTATAGTTCTCTATTGAACCTTAATCATTTTGTTCTTATTTTTCTTTTATCTCTCCAAACAGTTTACTTTACTCCAGAGCTGTGAGGTAGATAGAAAATAAAGTTTTTTTGCTGTACTTATCTTATCAGTGGCGTTACTTTGCTGGAACTAAAGGACGTCTTCATTAAGCTGCCTAGTATCACAAGCACATTTCAAGAAGCATATACTTCACTTACTCTACTCTGTACATCTAAAATGTTTACATTTCTTTTATAATATATATAATACTCTTTTTTTACATTAAAGTTTATTTGTTCTGGTGCTAATTTTATCATAGTCCTATGGTTTGGTCTTTGCTCTCTCCCCGTTCTATCATTTTATCGGCCTCTTTATGTAGTATATTCCTTTTGGTTTTAAACAGCTTTTTGGGTTTTTTATTAAGTCCTGTAGGTTTTATATAGCTACTAGGTGAATTTGGCTGATTGTTTTTGGTAATTGCCTGACTGCCTCGTGGGGTTCCACCATCTACCAGCTGTCAGCCTTGATTTGCATATTATCCTTCCCCTACCATCTCACGTCATTCAAAGAGTTTATTTAGCCTTAGAGTGATTCTGGCACCATTTTTAAAACCCATTCTGCTATGACTTTTACTGTCATTGGCGTCTTGTAGATAATGTGTGCACCACGTTAGCTTTAACTGTCTGTAGCTTAGGGTTTTACTGGAGATAGGTATTACTACTGTTTCTTTTTGTACAATTAAGTTAAATAACGTCTACTTTATTGGTCTTTGATACCTATCTACTAATTTAACTACAGATTTTAGCATTCATTAAACTACTATCAGTGTTCGGCCCTCACCTCCACATACTGATACTTTTTTGGTGCTCACCTCTGCTGGGGATCTGAACCCGCGCCGTTCACCCCTCAGGCTCACTCCGCTCCCCTATCCGCAAATCTCACCCACCCCTACTACACCTAACCTTATACTTCTCCTTAGTCACCTGACATACTTCCTGCTCCAATCATCTGTCATATCTAATTCTCAGTACCTTCTACTCTAACGCCACACCCATACTACAACTTACACACCACAACCCCACCTCCACCTCACAGCAACAAACACTACTTAAACCTTTCCAAAATAAACTACAATGCAAGTCCTACTACCCTTGCTCCCATTAGCCCTCACCTCCCTTTCCTACATTACAGCCATACAAACTAGTTTACCCCTAGACAGCACCTCATTCCATACAACACATACTGAAAAACACACCAACTCCCCCATAAACTTTACAGTCTGTCCAACACTATTTAACACTAGTATTATGCTACATGCGTCTAACATCCACCTATCTACAACTGTTAATAAGAAAACAGTATATATATATCCTTCGCAAACCTTAACTATGTTATCAAGCACATATTCAAACTCAGTAAAAGACTTCTTATCACTGGTGACATACGTCCAAAGCCAGGGCCCATTTTTACTGACCTCCCCAGTAGACCTCAATCTGATCTACTAATAATTAATATTAATATAAGAAATATTTCCAATAAACTCCAAAATCTACATGCTATTATTACTCATTACTCCCCTGACATTCTAACCATTACTGAGTCCTGGCTGAAATCACATATCCCTAGTGAGGAAATTCTACCACCAGGTTACAACATCTTAAGGCAAGATAGAAAAAATAGGAAAGGTGGTGGAGTCGTAATTCTATTCAAAAATTAAAAAAACCTCCAGCCATTTCATACCCCTTTGCCAACATTTCAAAACACCAAAATCATAGGCTCTATCCTACCAATAAACAATAATAAAAAAGTAATATCTTTTGCTGCTACATTCCTCCTGGAAATAACTCTCCAGCTATTGAAGAAATCCTTCAATGGCTGAATCAAAACTCCCCTCGAGAAACAATTTTATTAGGAGACTTCAATACTGACTGGCAAGCCTGCAACTCCAACAACCCCACTAACAATATCAACCTCTATGGTTTCACACAACTAATTCAAGAACCCACCAGAATAGACAAAAAAACCCATAAACAAACAATTATTGATTGGACACTAGTAAATAACCCCAAACATCACTATCAGACTGGATGCTTACCTGATGGTCTCAGTGACCATCTCCTTACTTTCCTCCAAAGGAAACGAACCAAGACTCCTAAACCTACAAGCTATAGACACATCAGGGATGATCGTAACTTAACCCCAGATAACCTAAACAACATTCTACAGCAATATAACTGGCAGCCTCTAAGAACCTTACACCTAGATCATGCAGTAGACTACTTTAATAATATTTTTATCTCAGTTCTAAATTCCATTGCATCAATAAGAAAGAGAAAAACCAAAGTAAACTATGCTCCATGGTTAAGTAGGGACACAAGAGCCCTACTAAAAACCAGAGACAAGGCCTGGAAGCAATGGAAACAAGAAAACTCCAATCATACCAAGCGAAAGTATAAACAATTTAGGAATCTAGCCAAAAAACAAAGCAAACTAGACAAATAAACCTACTTCCTAGGTCTCCAAAACAAATACTCAAAAAATCCCTAAAAATTTCGGCATAATATCAACTCCCTACTAAAACCTGGAACAATTTCTACCCCCTCCCCCAACTCCCCCTATACTAACAGCAAAGATATAGCTTCCCAACTTAACTCTCATTTCATAACCTCAATCCAAACTCTGTCCAACCAACTAACAAACACTAATATCTCACCAACCTCAACTGCTGGGAACACTCCTAGCAACTATAGCAACCAACCATCCTTCTCTCTCTCACTTGTCCCTATATCTAAAATTAGAAACCTCCTCCTCAAACTAAAACCTACCAGACTAGCAGCAGATGGTATTCCTGCTAACTTCCTAAAAATAGCAGTTGACTCCCTATCATATCCAGTATCAATCCTAATAAACAGGTCCATTCGGGAAGCCTATGTGCCACAACTATGGAAAATATCCTACATTATACCTCTTCACAAAGGTGGTAAATCTTATGACTTTTCCAACTATCGGCCTATAGCCATTGTTTCCCCCTTATCTAAGCTCCTAGAGAAATGCACACACTCACAAGTTATGCAATTCCTGAATAGAAACAATCTTCTCTCCTCCATCCAACACAGATTCTGCCCTCACCATAGTACAACTTCTGCTCTTCTCTCCTTCACCAATCTGGTTAATCATCTCAGAAACAACTATGTATCTGCTACTTTTTTAGACCTCTCTAAAGCATTTGACATGGTCTCACACCCTAAACTATTGGATGATCTTCATTCTCTATCCTTTACTTTCCCTACTATCTCCTGGTTCAAAGGCTACTTATCAGATAGACAACAATCTGTAGAATGGCACAATGAACTATCCCCTCCTCTTTCTAACTCTGTAGGAATACCACAAGGCTCAATATTAGGCCCACTACTCTTCTCTAGCTTTACAAACAACCTATACACCTTCTCCAAGCAAGCCTCACTTATTCAGTACGCAGATGATTCCATCTGTGCAGCCCCATCTGTCAAAAACCCTACAACAAGTTGCCCAAGAATCATTCTCTGCTATTGAAACTTGGATCACTGACATCCAACTTCTTCTTAACCCCAATAAAACCAAACTTCTCCTGTTCACCCCTAATAAAGCAAAATCTACCCCCTCTACTTTCACTATCTCATCTGGAAATGGCACTATCATCTCTCCTTCCACCCACACAAAATTCCTAGGAGTTGAAATAGACAACAACCTATCATTCGATACACACACAGCACAAACCATTCAGAAAGTTTACAAAAAAATGGGAACCTTTTACAGGCACAAAAACTATCTCACAGCAAAATCAAGAATCACCCTAGCTCAAACTCACCTCTTATCAACACTTACTTATGCTGCACCAATCCTAACCCATACTAGAAAAGCAGATCTGGACAAGTTAGTCATGGTATAACAAAATTGCCAAATTTGCCAACAATTCCCCTTTAGAACTCATCACTGCCAAGTGCTAAAAGAACTTCAGTGGCTTGAATTTCCTAACTTACAAACAACTCACCTATGCTTTTATCATCAGAAACTACCCAGAACAAACTCCAGCCCTCAAACAGCTATTAACCTCCCACTCTTCCAGTCGCCCTCTCCGCTCATCCAGTAAACCTCTAATCAGTGTTACTACTGCTAACAACACTGCAGGTAAAGCCCTATATTCCCACATCATAGCCAAAAAATGGAATAATCTCCCCAGTAATATAACCTCCACTACAACAAACACAAACTTCAAAAAATTATTCAAATCTCATCTTAGTACAACTTGGATTTGTCCATGTATCACTTGACAATCTCTATACCTTCTCTTCTCCTCCTTCAAACAACTTCAGTCTAGAATTCACACTGTTCTACTCACATAGACATACATACTCTTAGAATAAGTCACATTGTCTTTGTACTTCTTTCATTGTACGCTTACTAGTAATGTAAACTGTCTTTACTACCTTTGGAAATATTTAATCTAACTGTATTTCAGTCCTGCATTGCCTGTTAACTTTTGTGTAAGTAATATACTGTCTTTCCATTTTGTATATTTCTCACTGTAGTAACTTCTTACTATATCTTAATTGTGGAGCTTTTCTCCCCGGGCATCCACTGAAAATGGATCTGGTCCAGCTGGATTTTCCCAGTTAACAAATTTAAAATAAAATAAATAAAAATTTAGAGTTGATAAATATTTTTTAAAAAAAGGCATTGGTCCATTTAATTTAGAGGGCTTCCACTGCCTGTTTTAGAGGGCTATCTCATTTCTTCCCCTTCCTTGTTTATAGAGCAGATTTGTTTAACTTACAGAACTGCTCTTGTTTGTTGTGTTCTTTAAAAAAAAAAAAAATATATATATATATATATATATATATGTATATATATATATATATATATATATATATATATATATACACACACATATATATTACCTTTTCATAGTGTGTTTCGATAGAGTGTTAAGTTTGTTGATGCTATTAACTTACTCTAGTTGTGGTGGACTGTGATTTTCAATATGTCCAAGGAACTTAAGGAATCTAAGCCTTCTGGCTTCAAAAAATATGTGGTAAATTCAGTCAAAAGATGTCTTTAATAGATGCCCATACTGTTTGTGTCTACTGTCTGGGAGCAGTGCATTTACAGGAGTCATGTTCTATATGCCATTCTTTCAGCTCCAGAGTACTGTTTGAAAAAAAAATTGATAGTGAGAGGCTTGCAGAAGTTCCCCTTCCAAGAAGCTATAGAAGAAGGTCCAGGTACTTCAAAATCAGCTAAATCAACATCTACAAAATCTGACAAATCCACCAAGAGATCATCTCCCTCTTCAGGGCAATCAAAGACAGCAAAAAAAATTAAGTAAAGTGGTATCTTCGGCTCCAAAGACTACTGGACCTGCAAAATCTCTTACATCTGCACAAGCTGTTTTGGTGCCAATGGAGTTCAATCTATGGAGCTGGTTACTCCTGTTCTAAGGTCCCCTATTTTGCAAACAATTGGATCTCCTACTGTTTCCTCCACATCCTCCAGGACTCTTTCAGACGATGATTGGGATCGGGTGGTGCACAGACTTCTAAGGACACCGGTGATGGCCAAACCTCCTGTCAGCTCCAACCCAGAGGGATTTGGACCCTGCCAAGACTTCCCCGTTGACAATGATTCCTCCTCCAAGCTGACCCGGGACTTCAGAGCCAGAATGCCTGGAACTGACTGTTGTTGAACCATCAGTGCCAAGAACCATCCTGGGATCTTCAGACCCGACATCTGTTCCGACATCCTCAGTTCAGTCCGAGGAGTCTAGGAGCTGACGCTCTCCAGTCGAGTCTGGAGAGGAGAGCTGGATCAGACATTTGTTGGTTCCGAACCTACCTCTCAGGGCTTCGGTGCAGATGAGCTCGGCTCCTGCATCAGCTTTGGAGCCAACCCCCTTGGTTCCTGGGATCTCTTATGGCTCTTCAGAACCAGAGTTATCTTTAGATCAGGGGAGTGGGCTTTTTGAGCTGATGAGGAGAGTGCTGTCTCCTCAGACAGCTCCATTCAAAGGTTCTGACATTCCTCCCCCTAAGACACCGGCATCTGTCTCAGCACCACACCATCCACAGACCAGCGGAGACCCTAGGCCTCAGGGTACCCCATCATGTGAACCCCTGCCTTCCGAAACCTCTCCAGAATACCCTTCTGAAGGGATCCCTCATAAGAGACTCTGCAACAGGAAGCATTTAGACTCCCCAGAGGAGACAGTCACCTCTGACACAGACCTCGAAGAGTCAGAAGGGTCCCATGGGCGCCCTCTGAGGATGTCTCCTTTGCAGACATCCTAGAAATTCTTAAGCAGAGAGGTGGCTGGAAGCCCATCAACCCTTCTGATGAGGAGTTTGTTTACCTGAAGGCCTTTGGGTCTCACCCTTCAGTCACTTGGGCGTCTCCACCTTTCGACGAACTTATGGAACTAGTTAGTCGAAAGACATGGGAGTCTCCAGACGCAGTAGAATCTGTCCCTTGGAGGCCAAATAGGTTCATCACAGCCCATTCTGATAAAGATTTCCTGACTAAGGATGTCCCTGTAGATGCTATGGTGGTGGCAGCGGCCAATAAAAGGAACATTCTAAAACATCCTTGTCTGTACATCCACCGAACAAGGAGTCTCGTACGATGGACAGATACAGGAAGCTCATGTTTCCTTCAGTGACCTTTGTACTCAGATTTCTGAATTATCTGGCGCATTTTACAAGGCTACAAAGTGATCTCCTAAAGGAGTTAGGAGATACTCTCCAAGGTGCAGTAGCTGCAGGGGTATCAGACAAGGTTTCCTCTCAGCTCTCCACCTTAAACTCTGTGGTCAACTCCTCCATGAGGTTCATTTGTTATGCAGCAGATGGAGCGAGCAGAGCAGCGGGTTCAGGAATTTCCCTAAGGAGACATTCCTGGATGCGCTTGCGTGACTTTATGGAACCTTTTAAATATTCCTTTATTAATGCCCCTTTCGATGGCTCATCTTTGTTCGGGCCAAAAGTCAAGGGCACATTAACCAGTTGTGATCAAGAAGGAAAAACTCTCTCCACCATAGGAGTCTATTTTTACATACCTTCTAGACTTTAGCCAAGAGGAAAGATGTGGTTCCATAAATCCCAGACATTTTTCAGTACACACATGGTGACTCTTCCCCTAGAGGCAGAGGGGGAATTATGAATGGAAGACACCCTCCATGCGGCAGAGGGGGTTTTGCAAAATCAGGGCGATAGGGATTCTTTCCGTGGTAGGCCCTTTCAGCACTCCTGAAGGGAGGCCTATCTGTCCATCTCTGGAGGCAGTCAGGGGTCGATTATCTTTATACCTAGAAGCCTGGCTGGAAATAACAAAAGACAAGTGGGTACAAAGTATCATATCCAGAGGCTACTCCATACCCTTTTCCCTTCCCAAACATAAAGAACACCCAGGACATTCCACCTAGTCAAAGGGATCAAGCAACTCTAGAAATTCAAAAGTTGCTAGACAAAAGGATCATCCAAAGAGTCCCCACAGACCAAATAGGATCTGTAACTTACTTGAGATTCTTTTTAGTGCCAAAAAGAATGGGGCTGGTGGCCCATTTTAGATCTCAGCAAATTAAACAAATCAGCAAAAAAGACCAAGTTCCAGATGATAACACTGCAGTCAATTCCTCCCTTTCTGGGAAAAGAAAACAGGATGTGCTCTATAGACCTCCAGGATGTGTACTACCACATAAAGATGGACAGGCCATCCAGGAGTCATCTGCACTTCCGGCTGGGAGCCAGTCATTACCAATTACAAGCTCTGCCCTTTGGTCTCACTACAGCCCCCAGAGTGCTCAACAAGTGTATGGCAGTAGTCACTGCTCACCTGAGACGTCTAGAATTCTGAGTGTTTCCATATCTAGATGACTGGCTCCTGACTGCCACCACCAAGCATCTATTACTGGATACAAGAGACACCACATTATTTCTCTGCTGTCACCTAGGGATCATAAAAAATTATGAAAAATCTGCATTGTTGCCATCGCAACATACAGTGTTTATAGGACCAGATCTAGGCACACTAAACATGATGGCAAAACTTCCTTCAGAAAGAGTTTTAGTTCTGAGACAGTAAGTCTCCAACCTTCTCTACAAGGCGAGAGTACTGGCAAGAACAGTTTTAAAAGTCTTGGGAACCATGGCGGCACCGATACTTTTAGTTCCATTAGCACGCATGCAAATGAGAATTCTGCAGTGGCTACTATTCACTCAGTGGTCATTGCAGGAACTACCCATGTCTCACCAAATTCTGTTAACAGAGTCCTGCAAGAAGGACCCTCACTGGTGGCTTCACTCCAGTCATGTGACATCAGGTCCTCCCTTTCTTCCACCACAGCCTATGGCCACAGTGACCACGGATGCCTCCCAGATAGGGTGGAGGGGCATTATCTGGGAAGGACAGTTCAAGGCATTTGGCAGGATCATGAGACCTATCTGCACATCAAGATGAGATGAGAGCAGTGCTTTTGACGTTGCAGGCACTTCAAGACTCTCTCTCGCTGGGAACAATTGCAATACAGACAGACAACATGTCGGTTATCTGGTACATAAACAAACAAAGAGGAACCAGGTCTTATCCCCTTTGTTGAGAGCCCCTGAGAGTATGACAGTGGGCAATCTCCTCCCAATGCTTTCTGATAGCAATGCACATCCTGAGGAAATCCAACGTGATAGCAGACAAACTCAGCAGAACAATTCTCATGCCTCATGAGTGGTGTCGAAAACAAGAAGTAGCGGAGATGATCTTCCACAAATGGGGCCAGCCTTGCTGCAACCTTTTTGCCACATCCATGAATGCCAAATGCAGCAGCTATTTTGCCCTGATCCCCCCTCCAGGGGAGTCACCAAGGGATGCACTTGTACATGATTGGCCCTCTGGTGTCCTTTATGCCTTCCCTCCCTTTCCTCTGATACCAAATGTTCTCCAGAAAGCCACCTCGTTGGGAAGCAAGTTGATTCTCATCGCCCCACACTGGCCTCGTCAGATTTGGTTCCCCTTCCTTTGGCCTCACCTTCAGGAGGAAATGTGGTTTCTGGACCGAGTTCCAGACCTTCTGACTCATACGTCCTGAATGCTCCACCCTTGCCTTCAGACTCTCAAATTGATACCTTGGCTGCTCCAATATAGCCAGGCCTCCTAACCTTCCTTCTTCTGTGAAACATATCTTGATGTCTTCTCATAAGACCTCAACGAGAAAATTATATATGAGTAAATGGAAAATATTTTCTTCCTGGGCATTAAGTAAACACATTGACCCTTTTCTGCTCCTACAAGTTTTCATATAAGTGATTTGGCCCCAAATTTGATGTCTCACAGACTATGCAAAGCCTTCCTGAAGGGCACTAACCTGTCAAGACCACCCATAAAAACCTCTCTACCATCATGGGACCTAAACTTTATTCTGTCCTATTTGATTCTTCCCCCTTTGAACCTGCATCATCATGTGATCTAAAATTTTTAACATGGAAAACAAGTATGTTGATTGCCTTCACTTCTGCTAGAAGGGTTTCAGAGCTACAAGCATTATCAATCAAGCCACCATATATGCTTTTCCACAAAGACAGAGTATCCCTTCGAACAAACCCATCCTTCCTACCAAGTATGCATGGAGTCTAACCTAAATAAGTCCACAGAACTATCAGTTTTTCCCTACTATGGCAACAAGGCAGAATATACGCTTCACCAACTGGATGTACACAGTTACGTTTCTACTAACATAGGACAAAAGACTTCAGGAAATCTGATCAATTGTTTGTTTCATTTTCAGAAGCAAAGAAAGGTGCTCCTGTATCTAAGATCACACTTTTAAAATGGCTCTCAGATTGTATTACCTTTATATATAATTCTAACAACAAAGTTCTTTCCTATAAAGTCAAGGGTCATTCTACAAGAGCCACAGCAACCTCTTCTGCCTTTTGTGCTAGGATACCACTTGATAGCATTTGTGCTGCTGCGACTTGGGCAAGGCCTCATACCTTTATCACTCATTACAAGGTAGATTTGGCCTCCAGAAACAGGGCGTCCTTTGGGACCACTGTCCTGAAGAATATGCTCCCGTGAGCCACCCAAGAAATATGGTGCTAGGGACGCTGTCCCAACCAGTAAGAATGACGGTGAGATAGGACATAAAGAAGTTAAGTATTCACCATAACTTTCCATATTTGTTGTCTGTCTCATCTTCATTCTTACATACCACCCTCCTTCCCCCTGCCTATGGCTCCTGGAGGACCAAGAGGTTGTTTCATTTGGAAAGTATGTTCTCTGACCTTCTTCATAAGATGTTGTAATAGTATCTTAGGTAACTGGGGTTATCAGCAAACAAGATCTGGGGAGCTTCACTAGAGTATGATGGGATAGGGATACAGCCACAAGTCAGTGGAAGACCTTGAGCTTTAGTATACGGCTGAGTCGGAACCGAAGATCGGTTCCAAACTCAACCAGTAAGAATGAAGGCGAGATGGACAACAAACATTGGAACATTATGGTGAGTACATAACCTCTTTTTTTTACAGCATGCAAAGAAAACCATACAGCACAAAAATGGTACTATTAAGAAAAAAATGTTTTATTTACTTATGGTGAACTTTCTCCCCCCTCTTCCCCTCCTGAAACCATTTTTCCAAACATTAATGACATGAAGTAGGACATATACTTTACAATCCCCCAAAATCCAACAAATTCTGAAAAACTCCAATATTTCCAGATTTTCTTGTTCTGTCATATTTCACAAATATAATTATTGCATTGTAATCCCACAATAAGTTACTGGGTTTATTACTGTTCATCTCCATCTCCCAAATCCTGTCTGTGTTTCCTTTCCAACTTACTCTCAATTATTCTAGTCAACTCTCATGCTCTCTTCCTTCTCTCTAACATTTTCTGTTACAACAGTGAAAAAGGTTTCACAGGTACAGTCTCTCTGTGGTCTTTATTACTGGAAGAACAGGAAGCAGAATATTCTTCTGTTTCACAGCTCACTTTTTGTTGGACAGACTTTTGTATTTGCTACTTAGCATGCACTTCATCAAAAAATGACTTTGTTCCTCCAGGGAAGAATACCTTGAAGACAGCAGGGTACAGCAGTTTGAATATCACACCTGTGTCTTGGGATTCTCTGAAAACTGGAATTAATTTACTCCTCTTCTGCCTGGTGTACAATGAGTAATCATTCTCCACAAACACTCTGCTATCTCCCACTTTTAGTATTTTGTCCTTCTGACACAGTTATATCAGAATCAACTCCTCCTGCTGGTAGGATTGCACCTTTACTATTAAAGGTCTAGGTCGCTTTCTCATAGCAAGGTTTGGAGCATACAAATGATGTGTCCTTTCAACTAATAACTCCTGCTATGGAATACCTGTCCAGTTGATTATTTGTGCTTTCATAAAATTAATGCAGTCTGTTCCTTCCAGCTTCTCTGGTATAGCTTTAAATCTCAGGTTTTCCCTACATGGTCTGTACTTTAATTCTATTATTTTTGAAGCATCTCTTCCTGAGCAGTCTCATATTCAGTTAGCCCTTTCTTCATTTCATCCTCTGATTTTTGCAGCTTTATCACCTCCTTTGAATATCTACTTAAACCTTCTTCCATTTTTCTAGCCTTTTGTTGATTGTGTTGATGTACTCCATCAGTGTTTCATTTATTTTAACCAGGTCTGTGTGCAGTTGTCTTATATCTTCCTGTGGGTCACTGGAAGTCATGTCTGGAGGTTGCATTGCTTTTTTTCTGAACAGCTGCAGAATTTTCCCCAGTCATTGCTTCTTCTTCACTTTTTGTAGCTGATTTTTTCCAGGTGCTCTATTTCATTTTGCCTGGCATTTAGGCAGTACACTTAATAGTCAGTTACTGAAATTTATCCATAAAAACAAAAGTCTACTGGCCTTCTCTGTTGAGTTTCTCTTTTCATACTGGGAAAGCTAGAATTAAGCTGTTGTCAAGATGCAGCCATCTTAGAAGTAATTTTCCTGAGGAAATGTTGAAAGTTTAGGAAGACTAAGGTGGAGACTATCCAAAAGTTAATATAGCTACATCAGCTGGTAGAAATGACCAGTTTAATTGCTACCACAAGGACTGTACCTGCATTAAGAAACTGAACAAGGAGGATGATAGAGAGTCCTCTTTAACAATATTCTAAAGGTATGCCATCAAAGCAAAGCCAGACAAGTCATCATCGGCCAAAATACCACCTTCCCAGCTCTCATGAAAATCATTAAAACCGACACAGACACGGGAAGAACTGAGTATACTTAATATAAAAACTTAAAAGATATATATCTGACAAGAAGCTACCCCAACCATGAATAAGTGTAAACCATAAAATTTCATAACTGGAATTTTATTGTTGACAAACCAGCAGGAATTCAGATGCATGAATTAAAACGTATCTTAAATCTGGGGGTTGTAATATGATAGTAATTATAAAATGAAAATGCTATAACTTAGCAGTAGGCAGATTTAAAAGGACATTATCTAATGATATAGGTTCATAGGTAGGTACTAGGCTATCTGCCCTAGGGCATTTATAAGCCTAGTCAGAATGTTGGCTTTCGCCTCCCTTTTAGACTAGATTCCTGAGCCTCTGTCCAACAGGGCCAAAGAAGTGATCCCAGGAGTAAATTTACAATTACCCATCTACTCATCAAGATTTCTCTTGAAGAGGGTCAGCGAGGGGCTCTGTCTAACATGGACTGGGATTCTATTCCAGAGCGAGGGAAGCCTTTGGGATATGAATCTATCCCTCCAGCATGTCCTGTTTATTGTTGTGCTAAGGTTTAAATCCCTGGAGTGTGTAGTTCTAATGAAATTGGTTTTCTTGAGGTGGAGCATGTCCAACAGTTCCAGGTTAGACATGGCTTTGAACATCAGGCAGAGGTCCCATCTGAGTAGGCGGTAAGCAACTGAGTAGAGTTGGAGCTTCTTTATTCGAGCTGCATAGGGCGTCTGAGGCCCACGATCCTCTTGGTGAGGTATTTTTGAGGTCTCTCCAGTTGTTGCAAGTGTCGGGTAAGGTACATCCCAAATGGGGCATTGTACTCAATTATGGGCCTGATTAGCGATGAGTAGAGGGGCACAATGACCTCTCTTGATCTAGATGTGAACCCTTTTGTGATTACGTGAGCTATATAGAAGGTTTTTCTAACCACTTTGGCAATGTGATTGTCAAAGGAGAGGCTACTATCTACTTGGGTCCCCAGATCCCTAATTACTTCTTCGGTACTTAGTGGATTACCTCCTATGTGGTAGTTTGTGGGCACTTTGTTTTTCCCAAAGGGGATGACTATGCACTTTTTGGCATTTAGCTTAAGGCCATGGTTCTGACACCAGGTATCTGTCTCCGTAAGGCCCTTCTGGAGGATGCTTGTGTCAGCTGGAGAGTCTATTATGGCTCCCAGTTTGCAATCGTCTGTGAACTTGGTAAGCCACAGTCCTCCCATGTTTGCCTATACCTCAGAGAAGTAAATACCGAACAAGAGGGGTCCCAGGACTGAGCCCTGTGGGACAAAACTTGTAACCGGTTTAGAGTTGGACATGGCACCCACGTCTCTGACCATGTGAGTTCTATCCCTGAGCCAGTTTGCAACCCATCTTGTGACATATGTGTTAATATTTAAGCTAGTAAGCTTATTTATGATGCCAGAGTGGGGTATTGTGTCGAAGGCCTTTGCAAGGTCCAGGTAGGCTGTGTGGACTACCTTTCCCTCATCTATGGCTTTGGTAACTGTTTTGAAGAAGCAACTAGGTTTAAGAGGCAAGATTTGCCTTTAACAAAGCCAAATTGGGTAGGGTCCAGTGTTTGGAGGTTCCCAATGTCTTTGTTTATGAGATCCATGATGATGCGCTCCATAGCCTTGCAGACCATCATATATGAGAAGGGAGGCTATTGCAAGGTTATCAAAAGAGGTCTGAGAAGTCAGTAGCTTTAATAGAATGCTTATTAGATAATGACATTATTTAAACAGAATTATCTGCATTTGTATTTGAAGTTACAGTATAACATGTGCTTTCAGATGTGAAATATTTACTACTAATGAGTTAACTTATTTCAGATGGGGAGAGAGGGGTGACATAGCCAGATTTTGTTCTATTGATATTGATGGGAATAGCAGTAATAAAGTGTAAACAGTAAGTATGCTACAAAAAACTGTTCCTACTGAATGTGATAAGATTGAAGCTAGGTTTATTGAATCAACATTATGTCATCATGTTACAACCAAGTTAGTAAAGTGTGCTATATTTTTTTAGAAGAGAGAGAAATTCAAGCGTTACTGGATTGTGGTAGCATGACTGCCCTTGTTCATTGTTCCTCTGTTTATGGATTAGGTTAATACCACACAAAAGGTGAAAGTAATATATGCCCACACTAAAAAAGGAACATTCCCTCACACATGGAGGAATTCAAACAGTTCTAGGAAAATGGTTGTATTTTATAGCTGTAGCTGTAGACTTCATTCCTGAGGATATAACAGGAAGAGGTTTTCACCATTTTAAAACACCCGGGAAGATGTGTGAGGAAAATCCACAGACAGTGTGGCAGGCCATTACATCTAATAAGAAGGAAATAAAAGCAACAGCTTGGTAACCCCTTCCTGCATATGGATGGGAGTGGGGCAGACTAGTGAAACTCTTGTAAAGATTCAGAATCAAAATGAGAAGAAAAATATACTAGAAGCTACAAAAGGAACTAGAATTTGGTTGATTAGATGGTAAGAAGGATCTGGTGCGTTTCCAGAAAGTGGTCCTAACAAGACATCAGCAAAAACTTAGTACTGCAAGAGTAGTCACTATGGGTGCTGAAGGTGAACTGATATTTCTAGCAATCAGCAAAAGACATATGTGTTCATAGAGACATACACAAGATGTTAGTACAGAGACAGAGAAGACAAAAAAAGAAAAAGAAAGGCATTTCTGTGAGGACCACTAGAGCAAAGAAACAGTAATGAGTTCTAAAAGTGAGACAGGTAAGAAAATGTAGTTCTGACAATATTTCTGTTGGGGGGCATAAAACTAAAGAAAAAGGGAAATTTCAGGCATGACAAAGAGATACTGACCTAACTATGATCCAGCCAACCTGGGGTCAATTATCAGCTCCGGTGTATGAGGCATTAGCAAGGGAAGTGGGAGGAGTATGTGCCCAAGTCACACAACATGGTTATATTTACTTGGAGGAGGCCAGGGAAGTAACCAGCAGAATTCATTTTTTGAGAAGTTTATTAAAATCACTTAAGACATAGGCACACATACATTAATAGAAAAGAAAACAAACCACATTAACATGTTTTTGCATTTCCATTATACATTTCATGTTCTCTTTGTAACACCAATCTTTCAGTCCAACATCACATAAATTGCTAAATTCCTACCTTCCTTTAAACCTCACTCCTCCTGAACATTAGCTTGCATGTACTGTTCCCATTAGCCTGCATGTACTGTTCCCATAAATTCCACCTATTTCTATGTAATTTGCCCCTTCGCTTTTCTAAAGATAGCTCTTCCAATTCTTTTATTTCTTTTACAACATTCAGTATTTCAAATGCAGTTGGTTTAAGTTTTGATTTCCATGTTCTAGTAATTGTTTTCTTGCCAGCCAACATTATTAAACTTAATAAGGCCTTACTATGTCTAGGCCTGGGGTTCTCAAAGTGTGTGCAGCGTTGCCCCAGGGGTGCCGCGAACTAATAAACTTAGCTGCAAAATAAACCACGAACAGTTTGCAGTTTATTCTGCAGCTAAGCTTATTAGTTCATGGCAAACTAAGTCTAGACCTACACTGTAGCTTTTTAGCAGAACTGGCATCAAGTATAGCAGCAGTCCCTAACCACCGGGCCGTGGAGCACTTGGAACCGGGCTGTCAGGTAAGTGAATGCCTGTGTGAGTGTGTGTGTGTGTGTGTGTGTGTCTCTCTGCATGTGTGAGTGAATGCATGCATGAAAGCAAAAGAGTCTGTGTGTGTGAGAGAGATCAGAAGAGTGAGAGCGATGTGTGACAGTGCAGGAATGAATGAAGAAGTGGCTGTGTTTGTGTGTGAGATTGGGAGAGTGAGAACAATGTGGGAATGAATGCAGGAATGAATGAAGAAGTGGCTGTGTGTGTGTGTGTGTGTGTGTGTGTGTGTGTGTGTGTGTGTGTGTGTGTGTGTGTGAGAGAGATTAAGAGAGTGAGAGCGATGTGTGAGTGAATGCAGGCATGACTGAGGAAGTGGCTGTGTGTGTGTGTGAATGAATGCAGATATGAATGAGGAAGTGGCTGTGTGCGTGTACATGTGAGATCGGGAGAGTGACAGCAATGTGTGAATGAATACAGGTATGAATGAGGAAGTGACTGTGTGTATATGTGTGAGATCGGAAGAGTGAGAGGGATGTATGAATGAATGCAGGTATGAATGAGGATGTGTCTGTGTGTGTGTGTGTATGTGTGAGATCAGAAGAGTGAGAGGGATGTATGAATGAATGCATAAGTGGGTGTGTGGCATGTGGGTGTGAGATCGGAAGAGTGAGAACGATGTATGAATAAATGCATATAAGTGGGTGTGTGGCATGTGGGTGTGACAGAGTGATGTGTAAATGAATGCTGGTATGAATGAGGAAGTGACTGTGTATGTGTTTGATCGGGAGAGAGTGAGAGCAATATGTGAGTGAATGCAGGTATGAATGAGGAAGTGACTGTGTGTGTGTGACTGGGAGATTGAGTGATGTGTGAGTGAATGCAGGTATGAATGAGGGAGTGACTATGAGTGTGTGATAGATCGGGAAAGAGTGAGAGCGCGATGTGTGTGAGTGAATGCGTGCATGAATGCAAGAGAGACTGCGCGCGCGTGTGTGTGTGTGTGTGTGTGTGTGTGTGTGTGTGTGTGTGTGTGTGCGTGTGTGTGTGTGTGTGTGTGTGTGTGTGTGTGTGTGTGCGTGTGTGTGTGTCACAGGGGGAGAGAGTGAGAGTAATCCCTGGCAGCAGCAGCAATGAGGTCTGTGTAAGTCTGGACCATACCACTGGACACATACCTCTCACCCTCTTAGATCAAGAAATTTGGACAAAGCCAAAAATAGTGGGGGTACAAAGCCACAAAATAGGGACACTTAAGTACTGCTCTCACAAACTTAGAAAGTTGATAGAAATGCAGGTTTTGCATTAGCATGAATTTTTTGAAGGGTATGAAGTATGAAACTCAATGGTCTGTCATTATTTTCTCACTTCAACCTCAATGATCTGCCAGTGATTTGCCAGAAAACAATTTTATGAGAAAAAGACCAAAAATATGAGGCAAAAATCTGGACATTCTGCAAAAATCTATACAGTTGAGAGGTACGCTGGACAGAGCCAAATAATAGGGACAGATTTTAAATATTGCTCTTATAAACTTAAAGTTAATAAGGTTGTCATTAGGTTTGCTTATCTCTCAACCATAGTAGATCAGTGTTATGCTGTTAAGCAGAATGTGCACTTTTTTGGTAATTGTCTTTTTATCGTATTTTTGAGCTTTTCTCCCCAGGTCTCCTAGTCCAGTCAGGCAGCCTCATTAAACAAATGCCAAATAAATAAATAAATGAAATATGTACTTTATGCGTGCTGCGGGGGGGGGGGGGGGGCACCTTGGGAAAACCTGGATTCGGCAAGGGAGCCGAGAATTTAAAAAGTTTGGGAACCACTGGTCTAGGCATGAATCCTGTGTACCAGCTCAAAAAAATGATTTCCTTAGTTACAGTCATTTCATCATCACCATCAACCCTTTTTTCCCATTTTGTACATGGGGTTGGGGTGTCATGTTAACTTTTTCCATCTCTCTCAATTCAATGCCACACTTCTGCCTACTTTGACACTCATGGCTGACTGCCGCAGATTGTCTCTCACACAATCCATCCACTTTTTTGCTGGATGCCCTCATTTCGTCTTGCCTTTTTCCTGTCTGTCCCAAGTCTTTTTCACCAGATTGTCTTATGCTTTTCTGCACATGTCTTAACTGCTGTAATCTGTTCCCTTTTATCTTTTTTGCAATTGGAGATACTTTAGCTTCTGCTCTTATGTCCTCATTTCTTCATCTGTTCCACAGTGTGCAACCTACTACCTTTCTCAAGCACTTAATTTCCATCACCTCTAGCTTCTTCATCCACTTTTCCTTTACTGCCCAGGTTTCTGTGCTGTACAGTAGTACTGGTTGCACCACTCTTTTGTACACCTTACTTTTCAGCTTCTTTGGCATTCTTCTGTCATACACTACACCTGATACTCTAAGTCAGTTTGCTGCAGCCTCTCTGATTCTACCTTTGACCTATTCATTCAGACTTGTCATCTCCTCAGCCACCCTCTCAGATACTTGAAGCTGTTAACTTGTGTGATGCCAGTGCCCTGGCCCAGCAATCAAGGAGCCTCAATTCTCACCACTAACACCAGAGAGGGCGTCTCATATGACAGGAAAGGATAACAAATACACACAGTAAAGTGCAATTTCCCTTAAGAGCACACAGAGATCGCAGTCGGTCCAGGGCTGGTTGCTCCCTTGCTCCCCAAGTCCCCAATAAGACTCCTCACTGGCACAGCTATAGGGTCTAGATCTCAGCCTAGTGGGCAAGCTAAAATCACCAGCACCCTCTCTGTCCAACCAGTGCTTTGTGTCCCTGCCCAAGTAGCTGACACACACACACTTTGAGATAAGAGTTTATACAACCACACAGACACTTCTGGGGAAGGCTGGCACAGGTTCTCCAGCTGTGCCCCTTTTTTCCAGACTATATGGTATTACCAGCTGCCATCACCCACTAATAATTATCAGCTACTCAAATGCCCTTAAAAGGGTGTCCAATTATTACTGTGCAGTATTGTTATCCAATTGGTAAGTGTGACTACAGTCAAGGCTTATTAGACTGGCTATGTACAGTTTTACCAAATGCATACAAGTACTCTAAAGAGCTTAAATTATCTCTACATAAACCCGCCACAGTTCAAAGGTTTTAAAATATTTAATAAATAATTAAAACCACAAGACAATACTTTCTACTATACAGTGCTAGACAAAAGTTCAGTGATCATGCAGAAAATAAATCAGTAGTACAGTTCTGACATCACAGAAAAACACTTAGTCTAATCTTTTCTAATTCCTAGCTACTTCTAGGAGAAAACACAGTTCTAACATACTACTTACATAAAGAGAGCATAAGGCAGTGCTGAGATGGATGTCCAGACAAAAATGCTTAATAATCTCTGGTTCTTTCTGTTTAAATTGCTATTGCAGTTCTGATAAACATTGCATCATCTCTTTTACACTTTCCTGGAGTTCCCACGCTACACATTAACTGCATTTACATTCTTAACATCTCCTTAAATCTAGCAATTTAACTCTTGGTTAAAACAATAGAAAGAATTTCTTCATCTAGACTTTTCAGCACCACTGTCTACTTGAAAGGGTCACCACATGCTTTACTTTGGTCAGTAGAGTGTACTTTTGTCACATTTATTTCCAGTTCCACATGTAACAGTATTTCTTCACATTTAAGACAACAAGCCTGTGATTCACATTCATATTTACAAATGATAGAATTATGTATAAAATTCTATTTGAGTAGGCTGGCAGCCTTCACCCATCTCTACCAGTCTTCACATCCCCCCCCCCCCGGAGAACTCAAGCTAGTTTTTCAAGTGACTCTTGAGAAACGCCGCTCGAGAGGGTTAGGTCTATCTGAGTATACCTACTCCATTCCCTGGCTTGAGAGCCCATCTGCATTGGTATTGCTACTCCCACTGCGGTGCTGCACTGACATATCATATGCTTGCAACCCCAGGCTCCATCTTAGCAACTTGGCATTTTGCTGACTGGCTCTGTTTAACCATGTTAGAGGGTTGTGATCTGTCATAACAGTGAATTTTCTTCCATACAGATAAGGCTGAATTTTCTGCAATGCCCACACTATGGCTAGACATTCCTTTTCTACAGCTGCATAGCATTCTTCCCTGGGTTGGAGCCTACGACTGAGATAAACCACTGGGTGCTCTTCCCCCTCTGAAGAAATCTGGCTAAGTACAGCTTCCACCCACTGGTTTGAAGCATCCACCTGCACAACAAATTATTTGCTGTAATCTGGACTGGCTAACACAGGGGGTCCTCCCAAAGCTTCTTTAAGCTTCTGGAATCCCTGCTCATATGCTGCGGTCCACACTACCTTATATGGCCTTTTCTTCCTTGTCAGGTCTGTGAGGGGAGCAGCTATGGTACTATAACTGGGGATGACCTTTCTGTAGTACCCTGCTGTCCCTAAAAATGCCCTCACCTGCTTTTTAGTAACAGGTGCAGGCCATGCCTGAATGCCTTCCACTTTGGCAGATTCTGGCCTTATCTTACCCTTCCCCACTCTATGTCCTACATAGGAGACCTCTGCTATACACAACTGACATTTGCTCGGCTTAATGGTCAGCCCTGCCCACTGTAGTCTGTCCAGCACCTCCCTGACATGCTGAAGGTGCTCTGGCCATGAATGGCTGTAGTTGACAAGATCATCTAGGTAAGCAAGGGCAAACCCTCCTGCTCCTGCTAGGATATTATCTACCAGCCTCTGGAAAGTCGCTGGGCCATTCTTCATCCCAAAAGGCATCTTTGTGAACTCATACAAGCCAAAAGGAGTCACAAAGGCTGACTTATCTCTAGCCCTGGGAGTCAAGGGCACCTGCCAATAACCCTTGGTAAGATCAATGGTTGTAAGATACTTAGCCCCACCCAGCTGCTCTAGGGTCTCATCTGTCCTAGGCATGGGGTAAGCATCTGACTGTGTGTGACTATTTAATTTCCTGTAGTCCACACATAACCTGGTGCTGCCATCCTTCTTTGGCACCAGCACCACTGGGGAGGCCTGGGGACTGTTGGACTCTTGAATCACCCCTAGTTCCAACATCTCCTTACCTCCTCCCCCAGAGTCTGTCTGACTCTCTCAGGCACCCCATAAGGGGCCTGCCTAATAGGCCTTTCGGGTCCTGTATCCACCTGGTGCTGCACTAGGTGGGTGCACCCTGGTTTCCCAGTGAACATGTCCCCAAATTCCTGCAACACTGCTCGGATTTCTCGAAACTGGGTAGGCGATAGTTGCTGGGACATTGCTACCCCTTCCACTGAGGAGGAGATCAGTCCCCAGATCTCTCCCAGACTCCTACTGCAATCCACTGCAAATGCTCAGCACAAGGGCCTCCCTATCATGGTAAGGTTTCATCATGTTAACATGGTACAATTTGTGCCCCTGCCATCTGCCTAGCAGTTTCACCATGTAGTTAACATCGCTTACCTTTCTTACCATCTTGTAGGGACCCTCCCAAGCTGCTTGCAGCTTGTTGTGTCTGACAGGAATGAGAACCATAATCTGCTGCCCCACAGCATACTCTCTCTAGCTCGAGCATTCCTGTCATACCACACCTTTTTCTGTTGTTGGGCTTCTGCCAGGTCCTCCTGGGCCAAGCCCATGAGCTCCCTGAGCCTTGTCCTGAGATTTAGGGCATATGCCACAACAGACTCCTTGTGAGACTTGCACTCACCTTCCCACTCATCTCCAATTAAATCTAGAGGTCCCCTCACCCTATGCCCATACAGCAACTCAAAGGATGAAAAACCTGTGGATTCCTGGGGAACCTGTCTCTAAGCAAACAACAGATGGGGCAAATATTTGTCCCACTCTCCCTTAAACTGATCTGCAAATGCCTGTAGCATTGACTTGATTGTAGAGTTTAACCTCTCAACAAGACCATTAGTCTGGGGATGGTAAGAGGTGGTCTTCATGTGCTTCATCCCACAGGACTTCCACAGACAAGCCAGCAGATCTGACATGAAATTGGCACCTCGGTCAGTCAGTATTTCTTTTGGGAAACCTACCCTGTTGAAAATCTCAAACAGAGCATTTGCCACCTTTCTCTGCCTCAGTGGAGGACAAAGCCACTGCCTCAGGGTATTGTGTATCATAATCCACTACCACTAGGATATACTTTTTTCCTGTGGAACTTGGGGTACTCTGAGGACCCACAATATCCATAGCTACCCTCTGAAATGGCTCCTCAGTCACAGGCAAAGGCATCAAAGGAGCTCTCACCTTGTCTCCTGCCTTGCCTACCTTTTGGCACTGCTCACAGGTCCTGCAGTACCCTGTTACATCTCTGGGAATTCCAGGCCAAACAGAAATTCTGCATAATATGCCTCTTTGTACATTTTATGCCCATATGACCTACAAAGGGATTATTATGGGCTATGGCTAGAAGCACCAGATGGTAGGCTCTAGGCACTACTAACTGCTGTACTCTTTCACGTTCTAGCCCTCCCTCAGGGGTCCACTCTCTGTATAGTTACCCATTGTCTCAGTATATGGATTCCCCCTTTCCTTGAGAATTAGATGCCTCCCTAGCTACCTGCCTCAGGCCTTGCAATGTAGGGTCTGAGAGCGGAGCCTCTCTCAACTCTCTCCTTGTAACCCTTTCCCAGCTTCCCTTCCACAGGAAGTCTGGCATCATCTGACAGTGGTGCCTCACTGTCAGCCTGGGTACTACTACTTACCTCTACCTTTGCAGTCACTCTGTCCAAGGGAACATCAGTACCCACAAGCAGCTGTGGCTCACATTCAGTTTCACTACTACAGAGTAGCTCCCTCCCTGAAGTAACAACCTCACCAGTCCTGGCTGCAAGTATACAGTCTGTCTGGGTCTACCCCAGGCTACAAGCCCACATGCTTGTCTCCTAGCATGACCGCGTGTAACTGCATAAGGACATGGTACTGCCTCATTCAAATTCTTCCCTATCAGGACATCTGCAGGATGATAGTTTAGTACCCCTGTTGTCTCAAGACACCCTACTATTGGCATTTTGTCTTTCCCACTTACTGGCTCCCTCACCTTTGGTTCTCCACCTTGCCTCTGTGGACATCTGTATGCCACATGGCCCCACTGGTTGCATTCAAAACATTTAACCCTAGCTCTTGGACATGTACCTGGACTAGTGGCTTCCCCTGCTACTGGCAGATTCTGCTGTGGCAGTCTGTGCTGCCCACCATGGGTTCCTTTAGACCCATGAGCAGTACTGGGGGGCCCCCTTCCTGTGCAGGGCTGCCCTGCTTGCCAGGTATAGGTCTCCCTTCTTCCCCAACTCATATGAAGTAGCACATTGTCTATCAGCTAACCAGATCCTCATGTCCACACGCAAAATGCTAAAGGCTTCAAAAGTGGTGAACTGACATCCACTCACCCACCTATGGAAATAAGTGCTCAATTCAGCAACATATTCACACACACTTTCATCTGCCTTGCGTTTATGCTCACAAAACTTTTTCCTATACATTTCAGGTGTTAGCTTAGGCAGTTCTAAAAGACATTTCTTTACAGCAGTATAATCAAAACATGCAACGTCAGACATTTTAGATCATGCAGTTACAGCTTTACCATGGAGTAAGGGGGTCAGGAACCGTACCCAGAGCCCTTGGTCAACTTCATACTGTTTACATACCCTCTCAAACATATGAATGAAACTATCAAAATTATCCCCCTCTTTAAACTGCGGAAGAAATTTACTGACTTTTTTGCTTCTGGGGTCCAGTTACGCCCTTCCCCATTACCTCCATGATTCTGGCGAAGAATCAGCATCTTCTTCTCATGCTGCCTCTGCTTTTCTTGTTCCACAGCTTGCAGACGTAACAGTTTCTCATTCTCCTCAGCCTGCAAACATCGCAGTCTCTCATTTGCTTCTAATTCCACACGCCTGGCCTCCAACCCAAGTCTCTTTAGCTCCAGCTGGATTTTTAAATCCACTGCAGAAAGGTTGAGCTGTCTGTATATCTCCACTACCAGTCTGATTGTCCCCGTTTGCTGTTTTCTGATGCAGCTGTAACCAAGGCTGCAATCAGGTCTGCCTTAGTCAGGTTTCCATGCCTGGCACATCTCCACCAGCTAGCTCCTTGTCAGCTTTCTATACTCCTCTGCTGACATGCTGCCAGCTCACCCTGACTAACTAAGCTAACAAAAGAAATAAAACAATTGTGATCTGAACTCTGAGTATTCACTGCATGGCTGTTTTAGAGTACAAAACACCTTCAAAACTCACTGTACACAAGCTACAGGATTCACTCTACCCACACCACTACAAGCCAATTAGTATTTGCCAACTAATTAATATGTAATGTGGATATCCCACCACTGCCAAATAATTAATATGTGAGGATATCGCAACCACTGCCACCAATTAATATGTGATGCTCTTACCCTGGCCCAGCAATCAAGGAGCCTCAATCCTCACCACTAACACCAGAGAGGGTGTCTCATATGACAGGAAAGGATAACAAATACACACAGTAAAGTGCAATTTCCCTTAACAGCACACAGAAATCACAGTCAGTCTGGGGCTGGTCACTCCCTTGCTCTCCAGGTCCCCAATAAGACTCCCCACTGACACAGCTATAGGGTCTAGATCTCAGCCTAGTGGGGAAGCTAAAATCTCCAGCACCCTCTCTGTCCAACCAGTGCTTTGTGTCCCTGCCCAAGTAGCTGACACACACACACTTTGAGATAAGAGTTTACACACACACTGAGATAAGAGTTTATACAACCACACAGACACTTCTGGGGAAGGCTGACACAGGCTCTCCAGCTGTGCCCCTTTTTCCCCGGACTATATGGTATTACCAGCTGCCATCACCCACTAATAATTATCAACTACTCAAAGGCCCTTAAAAGGGTGTCCAATTATTACTGTGCAATATTATTATCCAATTGGTGTGACTACAGTCAAGGTTTATTAGAGTGGCTATGTACAGTTTTACCAAAGGCATACAAGTACTCTAAAGAGCTTAAATGATCTCTACACAAACCAGCCACAGTTAAAAGGTTTTTAAATATTTAATAATAAATAACTAAAACCACAAGACAATACTTTCTACTATGCAGTGATAGTCAAAAGTTCAGAGATCACACAGAAATACTTAAAATAAATCAGTAGTACAGTTCTGACATCACAGAAAAACACTTAGTTTAATCTTTTCTAATTCCTAGCTACTTCTAGGAGAAAACACAGTTCTAACATACTACTTACATAAAGAGAGCATAAGGCAGTGCTGAGTTGAATGTCCAGACAAAAATGTTTAATAATCTCTGGTTCTCTCTGTTTAAATTGCTATTGCAGTTCTGATAAACATTACATCATCTATTTTACACTTTCCTGGAGTTCCCATGCGACACATTAACTGCATTTACATTCTTAACATCTCCCTTTTGTTATCTTGCAGCTGGTCAGGAACAGAGCAATAAAAATACATTTGCATGTTTAAATCTAGCAATTTAACTCTTGGTTAAAACAATAGAAAGAATTTCTTCATCTAGACTTTTCGGCACCACTGTCTACTTGTAAGGGTCACCACATGCTTTACTTTGGTCAGTAGAGTGCACTGTTGTCACATTTATTTCCAGTTCCACATGTAACAGTATTTCTTTACATTTAAGACAACAAGCATGTGATTCACATTCATATTTGCAAATGATAGAATTATGTATAAAATTCTATTTGACTAAGTTAGCAGTCTTCACCCATCTATACCAGCCTTCACAGCTTATTCCACTATCTTCCCTTCTATCTCAAAATCTCAGGTTCTTCTGATTTCCCCCATTTGCTGCTATTACCACTGTCTTATCTGTACTCATTTTCATCCCATGTTCCTTCATTTTTGCATTCCATTCCTCTATCCTTTGTTGAAGTTCTTGTTCAGACTCTACCTGTAATGCCACATTGACTGCACATCGCCTGCATACAGCAACTTTGTTGATCTGACCCCTCCAACTCATTTGCTTCTGTAATCCAACACTGTCTATTTGCTCCTCCAATATTTCAGACAGAGTACTCTGTATGGAATTATTTAAATCTGCCAACTCAATACATTCCCAAAAAACATCTTCCCAGTCACCACTTTCTTCCTCATTACACCTCCAACATTTGCTAGCTACCTAAAGAAAAATTATTTAAAGTTTACTTGGGGTATAAAAAATACCTATGTAAACACTTCCTAGCAAAACTCCTACACCTTCTGGACTTTGCTGCATACTTGGGAGCCATACATATATTTCCCCCATTATTCGCAGTCTCTCTTCCCAATCTTTTCTAACCTCCTCTCATTGATTCTCATAGTTATCATGCAGTACTTTATATGCCCTACTAATTTTCCAGTTTTAACAGCAAATTCCATTCTGGATTACACTAAAAATTCTACTAGAGCAGGTCTTTCACTTATGATTCTGCTGTCCAATTCTGTTTGTCTATATTCTGATATCAATCCCTGGTATGGAAAGCAGTCTCTAGCCTGCAGTCCAAATGGCTTCTTGGCCTCATTCTATTCTGTTATCTTCCCCTATCTAGTGATTTGCCCCAAATACCTTGGCTACTTTGCCAGAATTCTCCAGTAAATTGCAGCCGATTTTCTGTATTCCTACTTGTAGCCTATTCACAAAAATCTCCTTTCTCCATTCATGTGTTGGCTGCGAACTTAGAATACTTTTTGCAAATTTATAAATATGATATTCTGTATAGTGGCTATTATTCTCCTTTTTGATCTGCATTCAGAATCCCACTCTTTCCTTATTTGTTGAAGTCTCCCTTGTTTCATCGTCACCCCTTTCCACTTTGAATTATAACCTTCTGTTTGTTTTATGTATATGAATCAGGTAATCCTAAACCACCTTGTTCTATTGGGAGGATCAGCTTATCCCACTTAAATCTTGTCTTCCCCTCCAAGATAATTTCCTTCAACTCCTTTTAAACTGCTGTCAATAACTTATTCTTTGACTGATAAAAATATGTCTAACCTGTATATAAAACTAAAGGGGACTAAAAACATTTTCATTGCTTGTATCTTACTAACCATATTGATAAACAAAAGCTTCCACCTTCTCAGTTTTTGCGTTATGTTTTCTTTAGTCTCTTCCAACATATCCTTAACTGTCATAACAAAAGCCTTTTTATTCCATACTCCTAAATACCTCATCTTATCATGTCCCCATAAATGGGTATCGCTGAACCAAGTCAATAGTGGGTACATCATTTACAGCTATTGCCTTTGTTTTATCTTCATTAATTTTATATCCAAAAAGACTTGAAACTGTCTCAAAATGTTCCACAACACCAAGCTGTCCTTCTCTGGATTTATCAAGTACAAAATAATATTGTCTGCAAGTAAAGCCAACTTTTCTTGATTACCATACCAATCACATCCTTGAATTTCTGAGTTCCTTAATTTCTTTGCCAGTAGCTCTAAATATAAAGCAAATAAAGGGAAAGAGGACATCCTTCCCTGGTTCCTCTGTTCAAACACAATTTATTGTAGATGAAGCTTCCCACTTGAATTCTTGCTTTCTAGCCTTCATATATCCTCCTAACTAACCTTATTATAGTATCAGGGAAAGGAAATTCTTTCATTGGCCTACTCAAAAAATCCCAGCTTACTCTGTCAAATGCTTTCTCTGTATCAAGATCCTCCAACAACAGTGGTGTTACATTTTGCTGTTTGTTGAAGTCTCCCTTGTTTTATCATCACCCCTTTCCACTCTGGATCATCATTGTTCTGTTAGTGTTGTCACAAAAGGACGTACTGCCAGCCCAGCTCGCTGGAATTTTGTAAATAATTATATGTCATTTGTGAATATTAATATGATTTATATAGAAGTGTGACAGAAGGCGACACTGCCAGCCCAATTATCTGGAATTTTGTTAATTATATGTCAGTTGTGAATGTCAACACAATTCATATGCTTGTGTTACAAATGTATTAGAACTGTATGTTATGTGTATATCAAACTGCTGGTACAGAAGTGTGTGCGAAAAGGGTTTGCACAGTATTGAGCTTAGAAGTGTGAGCACAGTGTACCCTGCTGGATTAGAACAGAAATATATATATAAACTATTGTAGCTGTGTAAATGTATACATTTTTTTAACAGTGGAAACTGGAACATAAAAGGTTAACTTGCAAAACTTCAGGAAAATAGTTGAAATTAAATTGTTTTATAACCAGCAAAATAGATGGTTTCAATGCAGCAAGGATGTCTAAAACTAAAGAGCCGTCTGCATTGTTTCATAAGTGTTTTGTTGTTTTATGTCTTCCAGCAGTGGCAAACATTAGAAGGCTATGTATTTTCACAGGGAGATGCTAAATGCTAGCAGTTTCTAGCAATGGTTGTTGAGCCTGGGAACTGAAGTCAGGTGAAAAAAAGTGATGTTATGCTGCAGGTATCCCAGCAGTAATATTTGATGTTAATTTAAGAACTCTCTGAGAGACTGACTGGGCATTTTGTATTTGTCTTTGACCTGGAAACATCCACTGACAACATCTGTACTTGCCTTGCTGTAAGTTAACTAGGGTACAATAATTTATTTTAGATTTAGTAAGGAATATAGTAAGGACTAGTTTAGATGTATTCTGTATTTATTTGACATTGTCCTGCAATGTTGTTTTAAATATTTCCTGTAATTTTGAACTCTGAAGTTACTATGATGATTTATTGAGTATTTTCTTGTTCTTTTATTATTTATTAAGTATATTTAAACCTATCTTTGTAGCTGATATTTGTGAGACATTTAAGCTCTGAGAGTATTTGCATATCTATTTGGTGACATTGCGCAGGACACTCCTAATAGCCTTGCTCTTGGTCAGACTACCATTTGGATTGATAGTAACATTACACAGTAAGATTGGACACCCTTTGTTAAGGGCCTTAAAGTAGCTGATAAAGAGTTGGCTGATGGCAGTGATAACTACCTTATAGCCTGGGCAAAAGGAGGCATAGCTATTAAACATGTGCCAGCCATTCCCAGGTGTGTGCATTTGTGTATAAATCAAATCTCAAAGTGTGTGTGTCAGCTACTTGGGCAGGAACACAAAGCAGTGGTTGGACAGAGAGGCACTGGAGGTCTTGTTTCAGCCACTAAGTTGAGATCTCAACCCTTTAGCTGTGCCAGTGGGGAGTCTTACTGGGGATCTGGAAAAAGAGGGAGACACCAGCCCCAAACTGACTGTGGTCTCTGTGTGCTCTTAAGGGAAATTGCACTTTACTGTATATGTACTTGTCATCCTCCCAGTGTGCATATTCTCCACTGTTGTCAGTGGTTAGGACTGAGGCTCCTTGATTACTGGGCCAGTGCTGGTGTGTCACAAATGCCCCCCCCCCCACAAAATCACACAGTCCATATCTGTCTGTTTTGGTGACACATTTTCAATTCTTTTAGCTAGTATAGACATAAACACTTTGTAATCATGGTTTAGAATTGAAATGGGTCTATATGAGGCTGGGTCTGATGGGTGTTTACCCTGTTTGTTACCACATCTTTCTTCCAAGATGTTATTGCACCCATCCTTTTAAAGAACTATTGAACAAAATCTTCCAGATTTTTATCACTTTCTTCCCTGCTAACTGCCAGACTTCCAGAGGAATACCATCTGTTTCTGAAGACTTCCCTGCACATTGATTATACATCACTGTTTTTATCTCATCTCCTCCTATCTTAAGTTGTTGATCCTTGTCTTCCTCTAATCTTAGCATAATTAAGTTTTCCATAAATATTTCCATTTGTGCTCTTTCTTGGTTTCCACATTCCCCTTTGATTTCATAAAAACAATCTGAAATATCTGTAATACCTCTATAGGATCTCTGATTATTTTTCTTGTCATAGCCTCCCCATGTTTGGCAATAACCCTTTCAACTTTTGGTTGCCTAAATTGTGCTACTAAAAAATCTGTGCTCTGTATCAAAAACAGTTGCTTAATAGGAATATTTCTAAAAAAACATGTACATTATCCAAATACTCCCTTATTTTCTCTTTAAAACTCTGCATTTCCTCCTCTTGCTCTGTGAGATTCTCCTTATTTTGCAAAACGTTAACCTTTTTCAATCCCTCTAAATAATTCATATTACTTATTAACTGTATCGCTTTCTCTTATATTTCTACCCTGGTTTTAAACTCCATTTTATCCCACTCACTAGGTATTCCTCCTGGAGAAATCTCACTTTTCCTAATAAAGCTCAAATAATTTCCACTATCTATTCCTTAAATTCTTCTGTTTACAACTGGTAGATGAAAAAGCAGGAGTGTTACATTTTTACTTCATTACTCTGCATTTTTTATCTTAGTATTTAATGGTGTATGATCTGAAATAGTTACGGACTGTGTGTCAAAACTTTTAATTAAATGCATATGTTCCTTTGAAATATCATTTCTATCCAGTCTAGCCAAGTTACTACATCTTGGGGAATAATATGTAAATTCTGCCCAAGTTCTTACTACTGAATTCACATCTTCCATACTAAATACTTCCATAAATTTCTTTAGAGGTTTGTCCTTTTTTATTATATTGCTCTTTCTAGGTCCTCCTGCTACATTTTCACTATTGTAAATCAAGTTGCAGTCCCCACCTATACGTAATATTCCATGCTGAAAGCGGATTCATAATAGCAGATATTATGTTGTCCTATCTCAGCTTCATTCTTACTTGGATGGGTTCGAAGCCTATCCACGGCTCCAACTTGGCCGAATACAGAGCTGGAAGTCTCAGACTTGGCTCATAGCAAGGTAGGTATCCCATGTTTCAGTGGTGCAACTCCCCAGATCTCGTTTGCTGCTTTACGAGGTTGGATGTGCTCTTCTTGGCTGTGGCTAAATTTCTTGTCTTTGACATTTTACTAGCTTAAACTTTTAGGATTCATACATTAGTTAGTGTTTTGTGTGCTGAGATAGTTAGATTTAGAGTGTAGCTTAGTTTATCACCTTTTGTGCTGTTGTGTGTTGTTGTTTGGCCGTCGTTTTCCTTTGCAGGCCTACATTTGTATCCCATAGTTAATTACTGTAGTGGTGCTTTATTAGGATACCTATAATGTTGTGCGTTGTTTTTTTGTCTACACTCTTAGTTAGCTAGTTTGTTACTTAGCTCATTTAAATTAGAGAGCTAATTGCCCAATTTAGTTAGAGGGCTTGTAGTGTTAGTGTGTTCTATCTTTTGTATCTAGGTCTGTTTAAGTTAGAGGTCCTAGTGCTCGTTTTGAGTCAGAGCAAAGTTAGTTTCTAATTGTATTTCTAATTATATTTCTTAGATGTGCAGTGTTTGTTAGGTTAGTGTGTGTTTATATATCTAGCAGTGTACTGAGTTTATTTGCCATTTGCAATCCTTTTGGGACTTTCTTTTCTTACAAACATGTCTAAAGACACCAGGGAGAAAGAGCATAATCCTTCAGGCTTTAAAAAATGTCAGAAATGTACCCAGAAAAATGTCAATTTCAGACGGACATGTCATTTGTGTATATTGTCTAGGGGTTATACACCTCCAGGAGAATTGCACTTTCTACCACTCCTTTAGTGGATGTGTGTTACAGGAAAGAAGAAATTGATTGTCAAGGGGCTCTTGAAACCAACCTTTGAGGAAGCTGTGCAGAGTGCTTCTTCTTCTTCATCCTCTTCTTCTAAGAGGGACAAACCATCTAAAAGACCATCTCCTGTCTCTTCGGCTCAGTCTGAGCCCCCAACAAAATTGTCAAAAATTTCTAAGCCATCTACCTCGTCAGCTCCGCAGGCCTCAGAACCGATGGAGGTCATCATTATTGACAAGCCAGGTTCTACAGCCCCAAGGTCTTCGGAGCCACAAGCTGCTGTGTCTCATAGCCGGTCCATTGATATTCCACCAATCTCCCCTACCTTGAGATCTCCCATTTTGGAGAGATCTTGTTCACCATTTCTATCCTCCAGGTCCACTAGGATCTTATCTGATAATGACGTGGAGCAGGTGGTGTGGAGACTCTTGAAGTCGCTGGCACTAGCTAAACTGTTCTCGGCTCCGACCTCTCAGGTCTCGGAGCCTTCCTAGACTCTTACATCCACTGTTGTTCCTCCTCCGAGCCAAGCTGGATCTTTGGAGCTGGAGTGCCTGGTACCGCTTACTGTAGAACCGTCTGTTCCGGGAACCCCTCCAGAGTTTATGGAACTGATATCTGCTCCGACACCCTTGATGCCATCTGGGGTGTCTGGGAGCCAAGGTTCTCTGGTTGGCCCTGGGGGGACGCTTGGACCTTAAGTTATTCGGTTCTGAGCCTACCCCTTGGTGCGTCGGCTTGGGTGAGCTCAGCTCCTACATCAGTCTCAGAGCCAGTCTCTATGGTGCTGGGGGTTGTCCTCTGTCTCCTCAGAGCCAGAGATATCCTTGGAACTGGTGGGATCTGCTTTCAAGCTGATGAGGAGTGTGCTGTTCCCCCTACAGCTCTACATAGCGATACTGGCATTCGTCCCCCCAAGGCACTGGCTATTGTCTCAGCACCACCCCATCCACAGGACAGCAGAGTTTCAGAGCCTCAGAAACCCCCATTGGGCAAACCCCTCTCTTCTGAGGCCTCCCCAGAATACCCTTGTGAGGAGCCCCCTCGAAAGAAGACATGTAACAGGAAGCATATAGACTCCCCTGATGAGTCTGTCACCTCAGACACTGACCTTGAAGAGTCAGAAGGGTCCCCACGGTTGTCCTCTGAAGATATCTCATTTGCAGATATTCTGGAGATCCTAAAGTAGAGAGCCAGCTGGAAAACCATCACCCCTTATGATTAGGAGTTGGTGTACCTGAAGGCCTTTGGATCTCAACCTTCAGCCTCCTGACACTATGGAACCAGTCCCTCTGAAGCCAAACAAGTTTTTGTCAGCCCCTACTGGAAAAGATTTTCTCACAAAAGGTGTACCTGTAGATGCTATGTTGGTGGCAGCTGCCACCAAGGAGGAACTTTCTGAGACATCATCTGTTCATCCTCCGAACAAAGATTCCAACAATGGACAGATACAGGAAGCGTGTCTTTTCATCAGTGACTTTTACACTCCGATCGCTGAACTACCTCACACAATTTACAAGGCTGCAAAGAGAAGTCTTGAAAGAGCTAGGAGATACTCTACAAGGTTCATTAGCTGAGGGGGTGACTGAGAAAGTCTCCTCGCAGCTATCCACCTCAAATTCTATCGTCAGTTTCCCCATGAGACTGATATCTTATGCAGCGGATGGAGCGAGTAGGGCAACAGGTTCAGGAGTTTCCTTAAGGAACTTTTTAAGTCTACTTTTACTAACGCCCCTTTTGATGGTTCTTCACTTTTTGGATCCAAAGTAAAATACATACTCACCAGATGCGAGCAGGAAGGGAAACCTCTCTCTGCCACTGGAGTATGTTTTTCTGTACCTTCAAGACTTTACCCTAAAAGTCAGAAGAGTGGAAAAATGTGGTTCAAAAGATCCCAAGAACATTTCCAAGACATATAAGGTGAATCCTTCCCCAAGGGCAGAGGGGGAGGCAACAATTGTAGACATTGTTCTAGAGGCAGAGGGGGTCAACAAAACCAGGGTGACTGTGATTCCTTTCATGGATGTCCCTATCAGCGCTCCTGAAAGGAGGCCCTCCTGCTCTAGTCTGGAGGCAGTCAGGGGACATTTGTATTTGTACCCAGAAGCCTGGCAAAGTATCACAAAAGACAAGGGAGTACAAAGCATAATATCCAGAGGATATTCCATTCCCTTTTGCTACCCTGTCCCACAAATCACAGCAATCCAGGATGATCCACCCAATCTAAGGAAGCAAGCAACTATAGAAATCCAAACATTGCTGGACAAAAACAGTCATCAAAGAAGTCCCCGCAGACCAAACAGGATTCAAAACTTACTCAAGATTCTTTTTGGTGCCAAAAAGAACAGGGGACTGGAGACCCATATTGGATCTCAGCAAGTTAAATGAATCTGTCAAAGTTCCAAATGGTGACATTGCAGTCAATACTTCCCTTCTTAGGTAAAGATGACTGGATGTGCTAAATAGACCTCCAAGATGTGTACTACTACATAAAAATGGACAGAGCATCAAGGAGTCACATACGCTTCCGGCTGGGAGCCAGTCATTCAGTTCCAAACTCTGCCCTTTGGTCTCACTACAGCCAGCAGAGTGCTCACCAAATGCATGGCAGTAGTAATCGCTCACTTGAGACATCTTGGATTCCAGGTGTTTCCATATCTGGACGACTGGCTCCTAACCGCCACCACCAAGCATCTACTCCAACAGGCCAGGGATGTGACATTGGAAATCTGTGCTCAGTTAGGCATAACAGTCAATTTACAAAAATCTGCCTTGTTGCCCTGTCAACATACAACCTTCATAGGCGCAAACCTAGACACTGTTTACATGATGGCACGTCTTCCAGCCAACAGAATTTCAGCACTCAGACAGCAAATACTTCACCTTCCTCCAAAGGACAAGGTAAAGGCAAAGGTAGTTCTGAAACTTCTCGGGACAATGGCTTCAACCATAACACTAGTCCCTCTCGCCAGGATGCATATGAGAATCCCTCAATGGCTCCTATTTTCTCAATGGTCGCTTTAAGAACTTCCTATGTCCCACCCAATCAGAATAACAAAGTCATGCAAAAAAGACCTATGGTGGTGGATTCAGTCTAATCATGTGACTATCAGGTGACCCTTTATTCCACAACAGCCTGTTACTACAGTGACCACGGACACTTCCCAGATAGGGTGGGGGGGGGCATTACCTGGGAAGGATGGTCCAAGGTATATGGCAAGACCATAAGGCCCACTTACATATCAGTGTTCTAGAGATGAGAGCAGTGCTTCTGATATTGCATGCACTCCACAACTCTCTTCCACTGGGGGCGACTGCAATACAGTCAGACAATATGTCAGTGGTTTGGTTCATAAACAAACAAGGAGGAATCAGATCATATCCACTTTGTTGTGAGGCTCTGAGAGTTTGGCAATGGGCAATTTCTTCCCAACGCTTTCTAGTAGCAACACACATCCCAGTGAAATCCAACGTGATAGCCGATAAGCTCAGCAGGGCAATATTAATGCCTCATGAGTGGCCTCTGAACTAGAACATAATGGAAGAGATTTTCCAGAAATGGGGTCAGCCTTGCTGCGATCTTTTTGCCACTCCGATAAATGCCAAGTGCAGCAGCTATTTTGCCTTAATTCCCCCACTGGGGGAGACACCAAGAGATGCAGTTCTACACAATTGGCCCTCAGGAATTCTTTATGCCTTTCCCCTCATACCCAAAGTCATCCAGAAAGCAAAATCCTTGGGAAGCAATTCTCATTGCCCCATACTGGCCTTGGCAGATTTGATTCCCCTTCCTCTAGCTTCATCTTCAGGAGAAGCAGTGGGCTCTGGGCCCAGTTCCAGACCTTCTGACACATGTCAGGAGCACTTCATCCTTCTCATTTAGTCAGGCTTCAAAACTTCACTCCATCAGTCAAACACATACTGATGTTCTCTCATAAAGGTTCTACTAGAAA
This sequence comes from Protopterus annectens, assembly GCF_019279795.1. NCBI lineage: Eukaryota > Metazoa > Chordata > Ceratodontiformes > Protopteridae > Protopterus > Protopterus annectens. The sequence goes on from NC_056738.1 coordinate 498,445,100, forward strand.
ACTACATACTAGCAAGTGGAAAAGATTTTCTCATTGGGCCCAAAATAGAAACATTGACCCTTTTTCTGCACCTATTCAGTCCATTTTAGAATTTCTGGCAGAACTCTTCCAGCAAGGCTTGGCTGCAGCAACTATTAGAGTCCAGCTGGCTGCAATTTCAAATTTCCACATTGGTGACCATTCTCCTAACTTAATGTCACCAGGTTGTGCAAAGCATTTTTAAAAGGCACTTCCTTAGTGAGACTTCCTTTTAAGGAACCACTTTCTCCCTGGGATTTAAATTTTGTCCCATCTCAACTGACATTGCCACCGTTCGAGCCTTCTTCATCTTGTGACCTCAAATTTCTTTCCTGGAAGACCATATTTCTAGTAGCTGTAACATCTGCCAGAAGAGTCTCAGAATTGCAAGCACTGTCAATCAGACCTCCATATCTGATCTTTCATAAGGATAGGATATCGTTAAGAACTAATCCATCCTTTATACCTAAGGTTTGCTCTCAATCCAATATTAATCAATGCATTCAGCTCCCGGTGTTTTTCCCCAACCATAGCAACAAGGCACCATAGCAACAAGGCAGAGTATAAACTCCATCAACTGAATGTGCATAGCCAGCTCAGATTCTATTTGCATAGAACTAAAGATTTCCGGAAATTTGATCACTTATTCATCTCCTTCTCTGAGGCAAAAAAGGGTATGCCAGTATCTTAAGTCATCGTTTCAAATTAGCTCGAAAGTTGTATTGCCTTTATCTATACCTCCAACAATAGAAAGTTACTATTCAGAATTAGAGGTCACTAAACCAGAGCATTAGTTACATTCTCTGCTTTTCAGGCCAGAATGTCTATGGACAGTATTTATGCTGCAGCTATGTGGGCCAATCCTCATATGTTTATCAATCATCACAAAGTGGATTTGGCCTCCAGGGACAGAGCCTCCTTTGATTCCACTATGCTCAAAGGTGTACTCTTGTGAGCCACCAAGGAAAAAGGTGCTAGGGACACTGTTCCATCCAAGTAAGAATGAAGGCGAGATAGGACAACATAACAAAGAAGTTATGTACTCACCATAACGTTCCATGTTTGTTCTCCATCTCCCATTGATTCTTATGACCCCTCCCACCTTCCCCCATCCAAGGACTCCTAGAGGACCTGGTGGTGATCTTTCCTCTTTACATGAGCTCCTTGACTCGGTTTGCTTCTCCTTGACATGGGGGTCATACATATATATTTATATTACTCATCAGTATGTTAGCAGCAAACAAAATCTGGAGAGTTGCACCACTGCATCATGGGATACCTACCTTGCCACGAGCCAAGCTTGAGACTTCCAGCTGTGTATTTGGCAGAGTTGGAGCCAAAGATTGGCTCCAAACCCATCCAAGTAAGAATTAATGGCGAGATGGACAACAAACATGGAACGTTATGGTGAGTACATAACTTCTTTTTTTGGTGGAATATAAATACATACCAGTGTAATCCTCTTCCAATGCCAATAGTCCCTTTTTACCACACATCTACGACTATTTTTTCCTATTCTATCACTATTGGAGCCTCTCTAGCAATCAGAAGTATTACCCCCTTTTTCTTTGTCCATAATATTTTGCTGAATATCCACCCTGAAATCCTTTGTCAAAGTCACATGCTCATTTCTTTCCAAATGTGTCTCCTGTATATTGCTATTTACACTCTGAATTTCTTAATTCAATACATTTTCCTTTTTCTCTATACCTGTAAGGCCATTTACATTCCAAGATACTACGGATAGAGTTGCTATTATGATAAAAAGCCATTACTCCCATTTATTATGCATGACATTTTTTGCTGTGGCGACCCCTAACTGGGAAAAGCCGAAAGAAGATTATGCATGACATTTTTTGAATATGCATTTCCAACTTTTGTCATGCATGCACACACTTATTTTTGGCAAGAAAATCCTTTACCAGTTGTTTCCTCTCGTTTACATTAGAACTTATGTCACATTTTCAAGACTTTTTGCTTTAATATACACTCTCAAACAAAAAACTAACTACATTTTCAGAATACCACCTTTCCCTATTAACTTGGAACAAACACACAAAACTATGTCCATTTTCAGCAAATAAAGTTTTCTATTCAGATAGGAATAATTGCCCCAAACTGACAGCTGCACCCACAGACAAACCCTAATGTAAAATTAAGGTTACTCATGCTAAGGTGCATATTACAACCTGTGTTCTCAATTACACTGATTGTTCTCTGTTCTCTTCTGATCTCGTTTCCCTCCCAAATGTGAAAAATGGCTTGTATGCTTTCAGAATACATAACTTTTAACCCTAACAAAAACTGCACTGTCCTATTAAATGCACTAAGGTATTAATATGGTTGGAGATGCTACCACCTCTTATTCACGTTCCTTAATTTTAAACTTTATTTTTCACTGAACTGCTTACCATTGTGCTTTTAACATTTCCATCTGCAAAGTATGCTCATAACTCTGTAGATTAATTGCTTGCACTTGCAGATAGCTCATCTCCATGTAAAAGCAATCAGCAGTGAAAAAAAAACATAACTTTGCAGGTGCATTATAAATGTTTGTAAATTTTACTCAGAACAGAATGTACAGAATTCCTCTGGCTTAGTGCCTTTGACTGCAGACTTCTTTTGTCTCAGTGAGAACATTTGCTAATGAAAAAACAATAAGCCGACATCTTTGCAGATGCAAGAAGGTTAGTATTTTTCATTGCTTTCATAATTCTGTCTTATTTTTCAAGCCTATTTGCTACAAAAAACTTGTTTATAGCATAAACCAAGGGCAGTATTGTAGACACCCACCCTTGTAAAAACAAGGGGAAATTATTATCTTAATTTTACATATAATCAGTACAGTTTTACACCCCATCCCAGCAGTCCAAGTTTAAATTATATTAACTTAAACTTGCTTCTGGCCAGCCTTTAGTCTTTTATTATACTGTAAAAGCTAAATTTCTTAAACCTAAAAACTTCTTTAATATCTTTAACACATACAACAGTCACCGAAAAGACCCCTACATTTAACATACCCCTGACTGCACTATATACAAAACTGCCTTATAACATGACATGCAGTTTATAAAGTTAAATGTGTTATATGGTTTACCATCAAAATGTCACTGGAAAAAAAAATTCCGGTCAGAACATCGAATGAAACAGTGAAAGTGACAATCTATGTCTGGACACAATGTCAGAGAATGGAACAAATTCAGCAGATTCAACATTGTTGCCAAACAGAGCATGTGATTTCTATATAGGACCACACATGAAACTCTTACACCTTACATCATGTTTTTGCAGGGTGGTAACCCGCCCCGCACCCCCCCCACAAACACACACCCTGCTAACTATATATTCCAACTCCAAGATCGTACTACAGTGAGGAAAGGGATGAATGTCCCAAACTGCACTGTACTGCGATCTCTGTACAATACTTAGAGTTCAAATCAGCGAATGCACAGTAGCATTCACTGATAGGAATTTCAAACATGGAATGCTCGGCATCACGGAAATTCAGACATCTGTCATTCATTTTTCTATCTGCAGAGCATCCATGTTCGTAATTTTGATTTGTAAATCATTTTATACAAATACTAATAAGAACAGAAATTGTTTCATTTACAGTTACTTCTTTTTCAATCAAAAATTCCAATCAAAAGTTTAACAAGGTCAAGAAAAGTCCAATTGTTTCTCAGGCACTTTTTTGCAAAGCCATATTTCACAAATGTGATAGATGCTTTAGTCTCACATTTATTCACCAATTTTAGTAAACTCTGGCTCAAGTCCAGAATACCCCTGATTCTTCTAGTTACTTCCTGTGCATTTTTTTTGTCTCTCAAGCATTCTCCTTTGGAACACTGGAAATGGATTTACTGGTAAAATCTCTCTATGAGCATTATTGTCAGAGGAATAAGGACAGAGTCCCCTTCTGGTTTCTGGCTCACTTTTTGTGGAATATACTTTATTTCCTCCATAACCTGTTCTGCATCAAAAATGTATTTGATCCTCAAAAAAATAGTCTGAAGACACCTGGATGCAGCAGCTTGAATGCCACATCTACCTGTCTCTCAATATTCTTTGGTTGCTGGGATAAATTTTCTTCTCTTTTGCCTACTGCACAATGAGTAATCATTTTCCATAAACACTCTGCTATCTGCAAGTTTAATATTTTCCCTCTTGCCACAATTTTGTCAGGATCAACTCTTTCTGCTGGTATGCTTGAATCTTTACTAACACAGAGCTTTGTTGCCTTCTTATGGTCAGGTTTAGAGCATGCACTTGGTGTGCCCTTTGAATCAACAGATATTGCTGTGGATCTTCTAGTTTCTCTGCTACAGCAGGAAATCTCAGGCTTTCTCTATGTGCTTGTCTACTATTTTTAAAACACCTCTTCTTGAGAAGCTTCATACTCAGCCAGACTTTTATTCATTTTAGAGGCTGATTTTTGCAGTTTTTATCACTTCATCTAAATACCTAGTTAAAGCTTATTTTATTTTTTCCAGCATTTTATTATTTGAGTCACTATATTCCTTTAATATTTCATTTATTTTAATCACTTCTGTGTACATTTGATTCATTTCTCCCTTCCAAATGACTGGAAGCCATCTCTTGTATCTAAGCAGAAGCCTGAACTACTTTTTGGTGAATAGTTGTAGGATTTTTCCTAGGCGGTGTTTTCTCTTCACTTATTTCTAATTGATTTTCTTTCAGTTTCTCTAATTTTCTTCTTTGCTAGCATCCAGACAGTGTACCTACTAGTCCGTAATTAAATTTTTTCAGAGAGACAGTTCACTGCCTCCTTTTTTTCAGTTTCTGTTTTCACAGTTGATCAGTTTGCAACCATCTTGGAAATCCCCAGCAGACTGTTTCTTTAGGGTGAGCAGGACAGCTTGACATTAGCTCCTTGTAGAAGTGATGAGCGGATCAGTGCAGTCTACCCATCTCATGCCCCCAACAATGGATGTTACCAGTGCTTATATATGGGTGGGGAGTGAAGGTAGGGAAGCATTCCTGGCAGCAGTATGACATGGACCTGGGACCCCTTATTCTCCTCAATGGCCCTGACCTTTATCAGAGTTAGTCTGGAGGAGGTCAGGAGGGTAAGGTAGACCCAGCAAATGACAAGAAGCAATGGGGTCTGATGATAGTCAGCTTTGGGAGACAAAAAATGAGTGTAAAGAAAAAAAAAGGAGAAGGAAATTCTCAAGAGGTTTTGTCAGGTAACAAACTTTTTTGAGCCCCGCTGCCTACCAACCAGCAGACTATTTTCTTGATTATATGGCACATTTATTTCCCAACACCAAGTGACAACCAAAAGGGGACATTACTGAGGCAGCCATCAGGGGTAGTTTAGGTTTTCTGCTTAGTCATAACACCTCCATATGTCTGTATGCAAGAAGTTAACATGCACTGGGTTTTGTGATGCATGTTACACTGCCTAGTGATGTGATTAGTTGGCCTTGCTCCCCTTGCAGACAAGAGCATCTGCATTAACCCTCTTATTTAATGAGGATTCAGAGAGTCTGATGCCAAACAAGTGCTTCTCTCTTTCCCTTCAAAGAGAGGCAGTCAGGCATAAGCCTCATCTTTCTTCTCCTCTTCCACACCAGCTCCAACAACTGCCCACACTGCTAGTCAAACTGAGGTCATGTGAGGCATAGTCAGTGCTATATTTCCCCTATGCCAACTGAGCTAGTGCCATATAGTGGAAAAGCTAAAGCATAAGTAGACTTCTGCACAGAACTACCCTTTGTAGAGGAAAACATGAAGTCTCAGTGACATGTTTGGAGGGAAGAAGAAGCTATACCATCTACACGTAAGTCACATAACATTAAAAAAAAATCACAGTGTGAAGATAATACTTTAAATAGAACAAGAGAGAATATAACCAAGGCTGTAGGAGATGATAGTGAATAAGATGTTTCAATTTCTTCTTACCCCTATTTTGAGTTAAAAGATGATTTCTTATACAGACTAAATAAAGACAGAAAGTACAACACCAACTATTAGTGTCAAAATCTTACAGGGCAGTTGTAGTGAAATTGTCACACAAACATATTAGGAGGTCTCCTAGAGATGGATAAAACTAAAGTAAGAGTATGAACCTGATTTTAATGAAATAAATAGAGCAGTTTTGTGCATCTTGCATAGACTGTCAGAAAGCGCTGCCCAACCTGGAGTTAAAAGTCCACTGATTCTGGACTTCCAAGATGGCTGCACATTGAGTAATAGCTTAATTCTAGCTCACCCAGTGTGAAAATAGAAACTTAACAGAGAAAGCTAGTGGACCTTTATTTCTGGGTAAATTTCAGTAATTGGCTTATAAGTGCAGTGCCTAGGTGCCAGGAAAAAAGAAATACAGAGGACCTGAAGGAAAATCTCCTACAAAAGATGAGAGAAAAAAAAAACACTGACTGGGAAACATACTGCAGTTGTTCAGCAAAAAGCAGTGCAAGCTTCAGGCATGACTTTCGGTAACCCTGAAGAAAGTATAAGACTACTGCACACAGACTTGGTTAAAATAAATGAAACACTGATGGAGTATATCAACTCAAACAGCAAAAGGCTGGAAAAAATGGAAGAAGCTTTAAACCGCTATTCAGATGAGATGATAAAACTGCAAAACTCAAAGGTCAAAATGAAGAAAAGGCTGGCTGAATATGAGACTGCAGAAGATGAGATGTTTAAAAAAAATAATAGAATTAGAGGACAAAACACGTAGGGAAAACCTGAGATTTTCTGCTGTACCAGAGAAGCTGGAAGGAACAGACTGTATTAATTTTATGAAAGCACAAATAAGCAACTGGACTGGTATTCCACAAAAGGAAATGTTAACAGAAAGGACACATGTGTATGCTCCAGACCTGGCTATGAGAAAGCAACCTTGACCTTTAATAGTAAATATGTAATCTTGCCAGCAGAAAGAGTTGATTCTGACAAAACTGTGACAGAAAGACAAAGCACTAAAAGTGAGAGACCCCAGAATATTTGTGGGGAATGACTACTCAAACACCAGGCAGAAGAGGAGTAAATTTATTCCATTATTCAGTAAATGTTGAGAAGCAGGTGTGAAATTCAAACTGCTGTACCTAGCTGTCTTCAAAATATTTTTCCTTGGAGGGACAAAATCATTTTCTGATATACTAACCAGAAAATACAAAAGTTTGTCCAACAAAAAGTGAGCTGTTTAACCGAAGGATATTCTTCTTCTTGTTCTTCTGGTAATGAACACAGAGGGACTATGCCAGTGAAACCTTGTCCAATGTTTCCATGGAAAATGCTTGAGAGAAGGAAAAAAACACAGAAGTCAACTAGAAGAATCAAGAATATGTTGGAAATGAAGCAGAGACAGAATTTAGGAACTGGAGATGAACAGGAATAAAACCAGTAACGTGGAAATTGTCAAATATGGGATTACAAAGCAATAATTACATTTGTGAAACATGACAACAATTCTGGAAATATTGGACTTTTTTGGACTTTGTTAAACTTGTAGGGAACTCTAAAGCATTGCCCTACTTTATGTCATTAACATTTGAAAAATACTTAGGAGAGGGAAAGATGAGGGAGAAAGTTAATCATAAATAAAAACAATTTTTTTTCTTAATGGTGCTGTTTTAACAGTGCATGATTTTCTTTGCATGCTATAAATAAAGTTTTCTCAGTTATTTTTAAGTGTAATAGGGATACTAATGTGAATAGGTGCTCATTTTTTTCATTTTTCTTTCTTCTTTCTCCTTGTTCAGTTTTAAGAAATGTAGGCACTGCAATGTATATATATATATATATATATATATATATATATAAACCTTTTTCTCATTCTTGCATAGAGGAATGACTGGATTAAGGCCCTTAGCTTGATCTAGTAACAAGCTTTAAGAGAAAGCAAGTGAATGAAAAAGAATATTAAATATTATAATGCTTTTTCTAGTAAATAAATGTATGCATAATAATTTTGAATCTGGTTCTCGTGTCTATAAAAGACAATCTGATAAAGAGAAATGGCTAGTTAATAATATTCTCTGAAAACATTCAAGTATTTTCTCAGCTGAGAGAGCTATAAACATAAGACAAAACAAGACAGCACTTAGTAGAAGCACAGGCTGTACCGTGCTTCTTAGCATGGATAACCTTTCTTTTAGGTTAACTCTCAAGTCGGTCAGTTTGGAACAATGTGATGTTGTCCTATCTCACCTTTATCCTTAACTGGTTGGGTTCGGAACAGATCCTAATTTCTGACTCAGCCTTATACAAAAGCTCGAGATCTTCGACTTGCTCGTGGCTGTAACCCTATCCCATCATGCCCTAGAAAGCTTCCCAGATCTCGTTTGCAGCTAAACAGATCAGGTGCTTCCTACTGGCTCTGGCTAAATGGAATATTTCCTTTTTCAATTTTTGGATAATTCTTTAATTACTACTGTTATATTTATCTAGTGTTTATTGAATAGTTTAGAGTGTTTGTTTTTGTTGGTTTGTGCTGTTGGCCATTGTTTTTTTCCTCTCGAAGCCTTTCATCGCAACCTATCCCAGCTTAAATTTTACTCCTAAGCCAGTTTTTAGTTAGAGGGCTTCCTTTCCTTTAACTTTTAGGCTTGTTTAAGTTAGATAGCCCATTTGTCCTTAAGTTTGTTTTCTTGTTATTTCTCTATAAATTACTGGAGAAGCTCATTTGAATTAGAAGACTGTCTTTGCTCATTTAATTTAGAGGACATTTTTCTCCATTGTAGCAGTTTGTTGTTTAAAAAAAAAAGTTGTAGCATTTTGTTGTAGTTATTATCTTCTTGTTGTTAAGCCCATTTTTAGTTAGAGGGCTTCCTTTCCTTAATTTTTAGGCTTGTTTAAGTTAGAGAGTCCGTTTGACCTTAAGTTTTGTCTTCTTGTGTTCCCCTGTAAATTACTAGGCAAGCTCGTGTGAATTACAGGGGTGCCTTTGCCAGTTTAATTTAGAGGGCTTTTTTTCTCCATTGTACTTGTTTCTGGTTTAAAAAAAAAAATAAGTTGTAGTACTTTGTTATAGTTTATTAGTTTCTTGTTGTTGCTGCTATTTTCTGAAATGTCTACTAAGCAGTCCAAGGATATTAAACCCTCAGGGTTTAAAAAAATGTCTGTTACTGATGAGCATACAGTCTGCGTGTACTGCCTTGGAGTGTTACACCTTCAGGAGTCTTGTGCCATATGCCACTCCTTTAGTCATAGAGTACTGATCGAGAGAAAGATTAAATTGATTCTAAGAGGATTGTTGAAGACCCCTTTTTCAGAAGCTATTGAAGAAGGTCAGGGTCCTTCAAAATCAGGCCACTCCCCCTCTTCCAAATCATACAAATTGGGGAAAAGGTCATCATCTTCAGAGGCTCAGTCAGAGCCAACAAAAAAGTTGCAAAAAATTTCATCTTCGGACCCAAAGACTTTCGGGCCCAAGAAGCCTTCCTCCCCGGCTACTTTAGTCTCGAAGCCATTGGGATTTCAGGTACGGAGCCGGTCCCTGGACTTGGAGCCAGTATCTCTAAACTTAAACTCTCCCTTACTACAGGCTTCCAGATTTCCTGCTCCCTCCACTTGATCCTCTAGGAGTCTCTCTGATGATGTGTATCTCGTGGTGCAGAGGCTATTGAAGACACTGGAGCTTGCCAAATTGTTGTTGGATCCAACCCAGAGGGCTTCAGAACCGACTAAGCCTATCCTTTCATCATCGATTCCTCCTCGATCCAATCCCGGACTTCAGAGCCAGAATGTCTAGAACTGGTCATAGTGGAATCGGAGCCGAGACCTATCCCAGGATCTTCAGGCTCAACTACTGCTCCGATGTCCTCGGTTCCATCTGAAATTGAGGAATCTAAGAGCTGACACTCTCCGGTCAGGTCCGGGGAGGAGAGTTGGATCGGACAGTTGTTGGATCCCAACTTGCCTCTCGGGGCTTCTGCACGGGTGAGCTCGGCTCCTACATTGGCCTTGGAGCCAACCCCCTTGGTTCCAGGGATGCTTTCTGGGTATTCGGAGCTGGGGGTTTCCTCGGATCAGGGGTGGGGATCTTTCGAGGTGATGAGGAGAGTGCTGTCTCCACAGACAGGTCCACTCTCAGGTCCAGACATTCTTCCCTCAAAGGCACTGGTGTATGTCTCAGCACCACTGCATTCAGAGAGATACAGCGACCATAGGATTCAGGATGCCCCATTGGGTGAACCCCCCTCTTCCCAAACCTTTCCATAATATCCTTCTGAAGAGGTCCCTCATAAGAGACTTTGCAAGAGGAAGCATTTAGACTCCCCAGAGGAGTCCATTACATCCGATACAGACCTTGATGAGTCAGAAAGGTCCCCATGGTCACCCTCTGAGGTTGTCTCCTTTGCAGACATCCTGGAGATTCTTAAACAGAGAGGCGGCTGGAAGCCCATCAACCCTTCTGAGGAGTCTGTATACCTGAAGGCTTTTGGGTCATGCCCTTCTGCCACCCAAGTGGCAGAAGGGTGAGACTCAAAAGCCTTCTGAGGAAGAGTCTGTACACCTGAAAGCTTTTGGGTCTCGCCCTTCTGCCACTTGGATGTCTCTGGCTTTTGACGAACTGATGGAATTAATTTGTCGAAAGGCATGGGAGTCTCCATACTCAGTGGAGCCTGTTCCCTGGAGGCCAAACAAATTCATAACATCCCCTACAAATGAGTTTTCTTACAAAAGGTGTCCCAGTAGATGCTATAGTGGTGGCGGCAGCCACCAAAAAAGGAACTTTCAGAGATGTACTCTTCTGTCCGTCTGCAGAACAAGGAGTCTCATATGATGGACATATATAGAAAGTGCACCTTTTCTTCAGCGACCTTTGCACCCAGATCACTGAATTATCTCATCCACTTTACCAGACTTCAGAGAGATCTCCTGAAGGAGCTAGGAGATACTCTCCAAGGTTCAGTAGCTGAAGGGGTATCAGAGAAGGTTTCCTCTCAGCTCTCCATCTTAAACTAATTGGTCAACTCCTCCATGAGACTCATTTCTTATGCAGTGGATGGAGCAAGTAGGGCAGCGGGTTCAGGAATTTCCCTAAAGAGACGTTCCTGGATGTGCTTGTGTGACTCTGCAGAGCCCTTTAAATCTTCTTTTGTTAATGCCTCTTTTGACGGCTCAACCTTGTTCGGACCAGAAGTCAAAGACACACTAACCATGTGTGAACAAGAAGGAAAAGCTATCTCTGCCGTAGAAGTCTGTTTTTCCCTACCTTCTAGACCTTATTCAAAAGGGAGGAAAAATGTGGTTCTGAAAATCCCAGAGAGCTTTTCAGGACACACGTGGTGATTCTTCCCCCAGGGGCAGAGGGGGAAGCAGTAAAGGAAGACGCCGACCACACAGCAAAGGGGGTCTGCAAAATCAGGGTGACAGGGAATCATTCAGTGGTAAGCCCTTTCTGCGCTCCTGAAAGGAGGCCTGTCTGTTCATCTCTGGAGGCAGTCGGGGGTCACTTATCTTTGTACCCAGAAGCCTGGCTAAAAATAACAAAAGACAAGTGGGTACAAAGCATCGTATCCATACACTTTTCTTTCCCTGTCCCAAACATGAAAAACATCCCAGACGTTCCACCCAGTCAAAGGGAACAGGCATCTCTAGAAATTCAAAAGATGCTAGAAGAGAGTCATCCAGACAGTCCCCAAAGACCAAATAGGATTCGGAACCTACTCAAAGTTCTTTTTAGTTCCAAAGAAAACAGGGGACCGGAGACCCATTCTGAATGTCAGCAAATTAAGCAAGTCAGTAAGAAAACTCAAAGTTCTGGGTGGTAACACTGCAGTCGATACTCCCTTTTCTAGGACAAGACAATTGGATGTGCTCCATAGACCTCCAGGATGCATACTACCACATAAAAATGGACAGGCGATCCAGGAGTCACTTGCACTTTTGGCTGGGAGCCAGTCACTACCTGTTTCAAGCTCTGCCCTTTGGTCTCACTGCAGCCCCCAGAGTGTTCACCAAATGTATGGCAGCAGTAACGGCTCATTTGATAAGCCTAGGATTCGAGTGTTTCTGTACCTAGTCGACTGGCTCCTAACCACCACCAAGCATCTACTACCAACAGCAAGAGACACCACCTTGCAGCTCTGCTGTCACCTAGGAATCACTATAAACTACAAAAAATCTGCCCTCTTGCCATCTCAGTGCATTGTTTTTATAGGAACAGATCTAGATACAAAAAATGATGGCAAAACTTCCTTCCGAAAGGGGTTCAAGTTTTACAAAGTCAGGTTCTATTCCTACTTTCCAAGAAAAAAGTACAAGCAAAAATAGTCCTGAACGTCTTGGGAACCATGGCAGCAGCAATAACCCTAATTCCATTAGCACATCTGCATATGAAAATTCTGCAGTGGTTACTGTTCACTCAGTGGTCCATGCAGGAACTACCCATGTCCCACCAAATTATAATAATGGAATCCTGCAACAAAGACCTTTGTTGGTGGCTTCACTCCACTCATGTGACATTAGGTTGACCCTTTCTTCTTCCACAAACTTTAGCCACAGTGACCACGGATGCTTCCCAGATGGGTTGGGGGGCACTGTCTGTGGAGGACAGTCTAAAGCACTTGCCAGAATCACGAGGCACACTTGCACATCACTGTCCTAGAGATGAGGGTGGTGCTTCTAGCACTGCAAGCATTCCAAGACTCTCTTCTGCTGGGAACTATTGCAATACAGACAGACAATATGTCAGTTGTGTGGTACATAAACAAAGAGGAACCAGGTCTTACCCTCTTTGTCGAGAGGCCTTGAGAATATGGCGGTGGGTGACCTCCTCCCAATGCTTTCTGATAGCAGTGCACATCCTGGGGAAATCTGTGATAGCAGACAAACTCAGCAGAGCAATTCTGATGCCTCATTAGTGGTCCCTAAAGCAAGAAGTAGTGGAGATGATTTTCTGCAAATGGGGCCAGCCTTGCTGTGACCTTTTTGCCATGTCCATGAATGCCAAATGCAGCAGCTATTTTGCCCTAATCCCCCTCCAGGGGAGTCACCAAGGGCTACACTTGTATACGATTGGCCCTTGGGTCTCCTCTACACCTTCCCTTCCTTTTCGTTGATACCCAAAGTTCTTCAAAAAGTCAGTTCCTTGGGAAGGAATTTGATACTGGTCGCCCCATACTGGCCTCATCAAATCTGGTTCCCCTTCCTTTGGCCTCATCTCCAGGAGGAGCCTTGGATTCTAGACCCAGTTCCGGACCTTCTGACTCATGCATCAGGGATGCTCCACCCTTGCCTTCAAACCCTCAAATTCACAGCTTGGCTGCTTCGATTCCAAACCTAGCCAGGCTCCCTAACCTTTCTCCATCAGTGAAACATATCTTGATCTCATCTCATAAGGCTTCAAAGAGGAAATTATACATGAGCAAATGGAAGAGATTTTCTTCTTGGGCCTTGAATAACCACCTTGATCCCTTCTTGGTCCCTATAGCTTCCATTCTTGAATTATTGGTAAAGCTATTTAATGAAGGTGCAGCTACAGCTATATGAGTTCAGTTAGCATTGATATCCAATTTCCATATAGGTGAATTGGGGCCAAATGTGATGTCCCACACACTTTGCAAGGCTTTTCTTAAAGGCACTATTTTATTAAGACCAGTCATTAAAGCCCTTCCAGCACCATGGGACCTGAAATTTGTCTTATCCTATTTGATTCTTCCCCCTTTTGAACCTGTGTTATCCTGTGCTCTAAGGGTTTTAACTTGGAAGACTATCCTTTTGATAGTCATCACTTCTGCTAGAAGAGTTTCAGAGCTACAAGCATTATCAATAAAGCCTCCCTATATGCTTTTCCACAAAGACAGAGTATCCTTACAAACAAACCCATCCTTTCTACCCAAAGTATGCTCAGAATCTAATTTGAACCAATCCATAGACCTACCAGTTATTTCCCCAACTATGGTAACAGGGCAGAATATATGCTACACCAATTAGATGTACATAGACAATTATGTTTCGGCTTACATAGGACAAAGGACTTCAGAAAATCTTACCAATTATTTGTATCATTTTCAGACTACAAGAAAGGTACTCCTGTATCAAAAGTCACACTTTCAAAATGGCTATCAGATTGCATTTCTTTTACTTGCAAATCTAAAAACAAAGAACTCCCTGACAAAGTAAAAGGTTGTTCTATAAGAGCCATAGCAACCTATGCTTTTCAGGCGAGACCACCAATTGATACCATTTATGCTGCAGCAACATAACTTTATCACTCATTACAAAGTGGATTTGAAATCCAGGAACAGGGCCTCTTTTGGGTCCACTGTTCTGAAGAATATTCTCCCTTGAGCCACCCAAGAAATATGGTGCTAGGACAACATCACATAAAGAAGTTATGTACTCACCATAACATTCCATGTGTGTTGTCCATCTCACCTTCATTCTTACATCCTGCCCTCCTTCCCCCAACTTTTGGCTCCTGGAGGAGAGAGAGATTACAATTGGAAATCAATGTTCTCCGACCTTCTTCATTGCTCTATAAGTTTTTTGATAGTTTTATTGGTACCTACTGTTATATCAGCAAACAAGATCTGGGGAGCTTTCCTAGGGCATGATGGGATAGGACCATGAGCTAGTGGAAGACCTCAAGCTTTTATTTAAGGCCGAGTAAGAACCAAGGATCTGTTCCGAACCCAACCAGTTAAGAATGAAAGTGAGATGGACAACACAAATGGAATGTTTTGGTGAGTACATAACTTATTTTTTGTTCCTATTAGGAGGGCAAAACTTCAATATTTAAAGATGTACATATACTTGCGTGTTATTATTAAGTTTTAGGGGGTATTTTGGTTTGTTTATTTCAGGCCTTTCAATAAAACAAAAAAGGTTTTGTAAGATGTGGCATAGGCTTAAATGGATATGACCAGAAACAACTGCATAAAAGATCAACCTGCCAAACAGTGTATGCATGTAACACAAAAGCTGGAACTAACTAGACATTTAACAAAAAAGCTGTTATACATAAAAGGTGGGAACAATAACTTTTTAAGACAATGATGCTTTCTGTAATGTTTTTAAATGTCAATGATCTCATAGATATATAGATATATACAAAAAAGAAAGAGTAGTGAACTATATTAAAAAATGTAGAGTGCAAATAGCTAAGCTACAGGAGACACACTTGAAAAGAACTGAACATGTGAATTTGATAAAGAAAGGTTTTCAGAATGGTTAGTCAGCAGAATACCTGGGGCAAAGGAAACAAGTACTTAAAATAATTGCAAGATGCTCCAGTAGTGAGAGAAGATGATAAAAAAGATAATGGTAGATTTGTAGTACTAAGGTGCTATTGGCAAGGGAGGAGGATTACACTGGTATATATTTATATTCCAGTTAAAACTGCTATAATGGAGCTTAAGAAAATTCTGGTAGAAATAATCAGCTTTCAGCAAGGAGTATTACTTATAGGTGGGGACTGGAATTTGATTTGCAACAGTGAAGATGTGTCTGGGGGGTCGAGAAGGGAAAATATACCAAAGGACGGTAGATTTATGAAGAAATTTATGAAAATATTTGGCATGGAAGACGTGAATTCAGTACTAGGAATTCAGAGTGAATTTACATATTATTCCCCATGATATAAAAACTGGGCTAGGCTTGACAGAATTTACATTTCACAGGAACATGTGCATTTAATTGAAGGTCTTGATACACATCCAGTAACTATTTCAGATCATGAGCCAATAATAACTAAAATAAAAACACAGGATAATAAAATAAAAATGAGATACTGGCACTTCCCACTTATCTGTTGAAAAGAGAGGAATTTAAGGAATGGGTAGTGCAAATTAATCAGGCGCTATTAGAGAAGATAGAAATTTCTTCATAAAGTATAGCTAGGGAGAGGAATAAAATTAAAGTGGAGTTTAAAAATAGGGTGGAAATAAAAGAAAGGGAGATATAGTTAAGAAGGAACAATAATTATTTAGAGGGACTGACAAATGTTAATGCATTGCAAAATAGGGGGAATCCCATAGAGCAAGAAGATGAGCAACTGCAGAATTATAAACAGAAAATAAAGGATTACCTCAATAATATGCATAAGTTTAGAACAATTGCTGATAAGCAATTGCTTTTTGATAATAACTGTAGAGCACAAAAACTTTAGCTCAACTCAGGCAACAGAAAGTATAAACGGCTGTGCTCAGCTTAGGGAGCCTATAACAAGAAAGATAACAAGAGATCCTGTAGAAGTATTAAAACTATTATGGAAATTCTATGAAAGTCTGTATAAAGTAGAGAAATGCTGAAATCAAGAAATGGAACAAATGGAAATGTTTATGGAAGAATTAACTATGCTAAGATTAGAGGTAGATGAGGCTCAGTTGCTAACAGTTAGAACAGGAGGAGATGAGATAAAAATGGTGATGTATAACCAATCTACAGGAAAGTCCCCAGGAATAGATGGTATTCCTGTAGAAGTCTGGAAGCTAGGAGGGAAAAACTGATAAAGATATGAAAGGCTTTACCAGTATTTTAAGGGGAGAAGAAGTACCAACAACCTGGAAGAAAGCGGTGAAAGCTGTAATACTTAGAGAGGATGAAGATCCATCAGATCCAGTTTCATACAGGCCCATTTCAATACTAAACCACGATTATCAAGTGTTTATGTCTATAATGGCTAAAAGAATGACAGAAGTGATGCCAAAATTGATAAGATATGAATCAATGTGGTTTTGTGGGGGATGACAACATTAACAGAACACTGACTATCCAGACAGAAGCAGAATGTAAGAAAATATCATTGTTGTTGGTGGGTCTTGATGCAGAGAAAAGAATTTGGCAGAGTAAGCTGGGACTTTATGAGTAGGGCAATGGAAGCATTTGCATTCCCCTGATAAAATTATAAGGTTAATTAGGAGGATATATGAACAATCAGAGTTAAAAAATAAAGTAGGTAGGTTTCTCTCTCATAATTTCTGCTTGAGCAGAGGAACCAGGCAGGGTTATCCTGTTTCCCCTTTGTTATTTGCATTACATTTAGAACCATTGGCAAAGAAAATAATGGACTCAGAAATTCAAGGATATAATTGGTATGGTAGTCAAGAAAAGCTGGCTTCATTTGCAGATGATGTTATTTTATACCTGATAAATCAAGAAAAGGACATTACAATGCTGTGGGACATTGTGAGACAGTTTCACATCTTTTCAGGATACATAATTAATTACAAAGGCATAATTAATAACAAAGGTAATAGTGGTAAATTATGTACCTACACACAAACTGGTTCAGCAATATCCGTATTTATGGGGGCACGATAAAATAAAGTATTTAGGAGTATGGATTAAAAATTATCCTGGTGTACCAGCTAAAGATATGTGGGAAGTGACTAAAGAAAAGATAATACAAAAACTGAGAAACTGGAAGCTGTCTTACATGGATATGGATAGTAAGATACAAGCAGTTAAAATGTTTTTAGTCTCTTTAGTCTTATACACTGGTCAGGGATATTTGTATCAATCAGAGGAGAAGTTATGGACAGCAATTAATAAAGAGCTGAAGGATTTTATCTGGGAGAGAAGACGGCAAGAGTCAAGTGGGATAAGCTGATAGAACAAGGGAGATTGAGATTGCCTGATTTGAAGGGGTATTTCAGAGCTACACAGTTAAGGCTCCTATACATAGCACAAACAGAAACCTATAATTCATTGTGGAAAGGGGGGGCACAAGAAAGAAGGAGATACTTAGATTTTGGACGCAGACCTTTAAGGAGAATTACAATAATCATACAGAATATTATATTCATAAAGTAGCAGAAAGTATGCTAAGAACTAAGCCAACACGGGAGTG
Organism: Protopterus annectens; assembly: GCF_019279795.1. NCBI lineage: Eukaryota > Metazoa > Chordata > Ceratodontiformes > Protopteridae > Protopterus > Protopterus annectens. Next base: position 498,462,894 of record NC_056738.1, read on the forward strand.
GAGAAAGGAGATTCTGCTGATAGGGATGAATGCAGCTAGTGATATAATAGACAAGAGGGGGGTTTGGATTTATTACAGAAAACTGGCAAAGGAACCAAGGTATTTGGAGCAAATAACTAGAGAGGTAAAGGTAACAGAATGGGAAGATGCCAAAAATGTATTTGGACTGCAGGTTAGAGATTGCCCTTCCTCTCAAGGACTGATATCAGAGTACAGCCAAACAGAAAGAAATAGGGGGTCCTAAATGAAAGAAAAGTGCTGGTAGAGGTTTTAGCAGAATATAGAACAGAAGCGGCTATTGAAAAAGGAATAATTAATATAGCATACAAAATACTTCATGGTAACTATAAAAATCAGTCACGGGAGGTTAGGAAGGATTGGGAAGAGAGAATGGATAAGAAATTCACAAAGAAACAATGGGAGATGTATGTTTGGCCCCCAAACATGCAACAAAATCTAAAATATTTAGTGTTTTGCCTGCAGATGTTTACACAGATATTTTTATACTCCAAGTAGACTCCAGAGAATTTTTACTCAGGTAGACCGCAAATGTTGGAGGTGTGATAGGGAAGAAAGTCATAATTGGAAACCTTTTCTGGGAGTGTAATGAGTTGGCAGACTTTAAAGATTCCCTGCAGACTATTCCATCAGAGATACTGGGTAAGCAAATTGGTGTAACTAGGGAAATGATTTTTCTGAGCTATGACACAGAATTGGAATTGCCTAGATATAGTAAGGCCTTGCTGAGTCTAATTATGGTGACTGCCAAAAAAGCAATTACTAGAAAATAGAAATCCAAGTCTAAACCAACTGTATAATAAGTAGTGAATATAGTTACACAGATAAAACAACTAGAATTGTGATCTTTAGAAAACCGTAAGAGCAAATCACACAGGAAGAAAATGGAAATTGTAGGAACAATACATACAGGGGAGAAATGAGGTAAAAAAAAACAGGATTTGAAAGAACTATGTAATGTTTGGCTGACAGTGATTTGGTAGATTAGAAGTGATATTTAATGTTTGTAACTAAAATTATGTCAGTATGGTATGTGGTGTAAAATACTTGCAACTAAGACTGTCAATATGGTTTGTTTTCATTTATAAAAATGTATGACTGCCTATGTCATAAGTGATAATTTAATAAAGATGCTTCTTGTTAAAAAAAAAAAGTCCAGCGATTCCATTGCCTATTTTATAGGTGTCATTTCTATGTATTGCTGTGGAAACTGTGGGGACACTATTAAAATCTAGCAATAGGTATCAGTACACACTAGTAGTAATGGGTTATGCTAAACATTTTTTTAAGGTTAAGGAAGTAATAACATCAATATGGCATACACAGACTGTTGGGGTTAACAAAGAGGTTAAATAAAGCAGTAAAACCTATATTAAGAAAAGTGGTTGAAACAGATGGTATGAACTGTTTGCTCTCTGCAATATGAGAAGTGCTTCAGTATTCTTCTGGATTTACCCCATTTGAATATTTGTACAGTATACATCTCACAAGTTTGCTCAATATTGCTAAGGAGAAGTGGGAGAAGAGCAGACACCATTTAAAATCATAATAAAATATTGCTAGTATATTGGATAGACTAAAGGTGGTTATGCCCATATTTAAAGAACATGCCAGAGAATCTCTACCTGAAGTACAATTAGAGGAACTGATGTCAATTTTACAAAAGAAAAAAATATGATATATTTTTTTAGAAATAACGGACTGTTCTCAGAAATGCCTGGCGAACTAAACTAGTAGAAATTAACAGAAACAATGCTTGGAGTGAAGGTTAAACTGAGACCTTACAGAGTACCATAGTTACAGAAAGATTTAGTAAAAGAAGTTCAAAAGACACTCAGAACTAGCAGTAACAGAAGAGTCACTAAGTGGATCAGCTCGGTAGTGTTAGTTCCTAAACCTGATGGAAATGGCAGATTCTGTAACATCTTTAAGAAAGCGAAAAGCTTTTCAAAGTCTAATAGGTATCTGATGCCCAGAACTGACCAGATGAGACAGATCCTAGGAAAGTCAAAATACTTAACATTGTACTTGTCAAAGGGGTATTAGCAGAAACTACTTTCATCCTCTGCTAGAGGAAAACAGCTTTTGTTCAACCATTTGGCCTACATGAAGCTCCAGCCACCTTTCAGAGACTGATGAATAAAGTACAGAAGCGCCACTCACAGTACGCTGATACATACTTAAATGATATGATTACCCATTCAGAGGACTGTGAACTATGAACCTATGAACTTGGGATATCTTATAGGGAGAGGGTTGGCAAGACAACAACTTGATATAATAAAAGGTGATAAAAACTGGCCTGTAGCCTGTACTAAAAGGCAGGTGAAGGGTTTTCTTGTAACAGCTGGATGCTACAGAAAATGTATGCCTAACTTTGCAACTACTGCCTATGCTTTGACAGATATCACAACGGAAAAGCCCCTTATCAAAGTACAATAGTCTATTGATGCTGAGACAATTTAATATGATAAAAAGAGTATTATTTTCTTAACCATTATTAATAACTCCTGATTTTACTAAGGAATTTGTTCTGTTTACAAGTGAATCAGAAGTGGGATTGGGAGCTATATTACACCAAGATATTTAAGGTGAGTAACACCCTATGAACTACAAAAGTTCTAATTTGAGCTATGCTTAGAAGAAATTGGAAGGAATTTAATGGAGTTACCCAGAATTATGCAGAGTTAGGATGTTCCTGATGGTGGACAGTCTTGCTGCCTGGGGGGTTCAGGGGTGAGCCAAACTAATATAAAAACAGTAACTACCCACACCCTAAGGTAAAGTAGCAGTTGGTGTCCATCCATCTACAGTGCTTATCTGCCTCTACACAAATAAAGATCTTCTAAACAGATCAACAGTCTGCTGAGATTTTCTTATGCTAATATAATGAATTCCTTTGCAACAGCAAGCAAGACCTGAAGACTCATACCAATAGTCCAATGGTCATCCCACTTCTGTATAGTTTAGACCACAGATAGGTGGACACAAACTGCTACTTACCTTAAGTTTGGGTAGTTACTTTTTTTTTTTTTTTTAAGAAATGCTAAGCCACTGAAAGGGAATGCTTGGCTGTGAAGTAGGTCTTCTCTATCTCTCTCTCTCTGGCATACTGTTTTTAGGTAGAAGCTTCAACCTGGTGACCTATCACACCATGTTACAGTGGCATACTAAAACAGGATGGCAACACAAAATTATTCCATTTGCACTATCCTTCCTTCATGTTCCAATACACTGATCTATACACTAGACTAGTTGGCAAGAATGCTGATCATAGGTGGTCTAGATTACAACCCAGTGAAGCTAGTCCAGTGCTGCTGTTTTATGCTTGGGTAATAGTCGGGACATCTTCTGATTGCAAAAATTAATTGTATATCTTTTAATATGCCTTGCATCTGTAAAATTCTCATAACAATCTAGTTGGAATTAAATGTATAAATGACATAACTGACCAGGATTATTTCTCTACAAAAGTCTGTAGCCTAAAACAGCCAAATCAGGAAACTGGTTCCACGGTCAACGATTCATCATGGGACACAGCAGGGGTTCTGGCTGAATAGTTGTGGTTTCCTAAAGCTGGATGGTCCGGTTGAGGCCAGTTGTAGATACAGTCTCAAATAAGTTCAGATGAAGGCTTTTGTTGTGGAATTGGGAGGAAGGCCTAAGGTCTGCAGATTGTGACCTTCATTTCTGCAGCCTGTGGCTGCATGGTCTGTGTGACCTGAGCCTGTTTGATGGAGTTACCTCTGTGGTCTGTTAACCTTATATCTATATACTGCAAATAGTGTAGCTGATGTTGTCATCTTCATTCATTCATTAACTTTTGGGTCTCAGTTCTGACCCTCGGAGCCAACTCTGCCATTTTACTAGCTTGAGATTCGAAGCTCGAGCTCTTCTGCCCTACCCATAATGCCTCTTTCCCCAAAGTACCTCAGATCTTGTTTGCCACTCGTCGAACAAGCAGGGAGGTCTTGGTGCTCTTGAGCTCCTCCTTTGAGTGTGTTTTTTGCAGTGAGTTTAATGTAAAAAATGTTCTTTCTTGCCTGTTACCTCTCTCCCTACCTTCTTTAGCTTTTCTGTAGCAGAATTGTAACTAAGTCTGGTTTTCTGTCTGCCATAGCCCTTTTCCCTCCTTTCCTTCTCTTGCCTTTTCTTTGAAAAAAAAAAAAAAGCCTTTTTCATTATGTCCAAATCTAAATCGGACAGGGCTGTTAAGCCCTTAGGGTTCAAGACGTGCACTTCCTCTAGACACAAGATTCCCTTGTCTGATGCCCACAGGGTGTGTATCTATTGCTTGGGGCCTTCTCATTTAAACAGTGGTTGTTCGGTCTGTGTGGGTTTCCACCCATGAGCTTTGGTGATCACCAAAACAAGTTAATTATCAAGGGGTTACTGGCTTCCTCCTCCCCTTCTACTGTTCCTTCTTCAGGGACTCAACCCCCCTCTAGAAAGCGCAAAGAGGCCCAGTAAACAGGAAAACATTCTCCCAACCAGTCTCCTTCTCAGCCAGAGCCTGTTAAAATGGTGACAAAACTGTGGTAAACGAATGCTTCAGAGCCTTCTCCTTTGGTTCTGTCACCTTTCTGCCCAAGACCTTGATTCCTAGTTTGGGGCCAAGCATTTCAGCTCAGAGATTTCTGCTCTGGGAGACTTCTCCAAAAAGGACCTCAAGACCTGCTTCCACATCCTCCTCCATCAGGTCTTCTCGGAGCCTATCTGATAAGGATGTTGGCAGATTGATGAGGCAGTTTCTAGAAGCACAGATTCAGATGGGGATTTTGCCTGATCTGTCCCCCTCTGGATCTTTGAGACTTTCCCCATTCTGTCCAATGGCTCCTTCTCTGATTTGACCCTCAGTTTTGGAGTTGTTGGTCCCGTTAGTCCCGTGAACAGAGGTGTTGGAGCTGATTGTGATCACATCTTCACCTCCAACTCTCTCTCTGATGTGGTAGGCCCCAACTGTGTTGGTTCTGAGTGTGTCTTGGAGTCATAGCCTTGATGTCGATTCCAGGGGGATGATTTAAACTCCAAAGTTTTTGCAGCTTCGTCATTCAACAGTTGGCTCTGACTCCCCCTTCAGAATGAGAGACTCAGAGGCTCTGAGGGATGTCCACTCAGGTAGCCTTGGCCCTGGGAGGACTGCCCTTGGGCATTTGGAGTCCTTCTGCCTTCAAAGTGGTGGAGAGGGTTCTCTCCCACTCTGGGAGACCCTTGGTTCTCACCCCCACGGAACCTCTCCCTGTCCCCACTGTATCTATCTCTGAGGCCTCTCTTCTACCACATTGGCAGCCAGTCCCCAGAAGCCTCCAGACTGTCCCATCTGTGGGCCCCCAGAGATCTTCCAACACCTCCCTGAAGCATCCCACTGAGGAGGTTCCTCGGAAGAGACTGTGCAAGAAAAGGCACATTGATTCCTCAGAGGAATATGTCATCACTTATACTGATTTCAAGGAAGGGAGGGGGTCCCCAAGATCTCCACTGGATGATGTCTCCTTTGGAGACATCTTAGAGATCCTCTGCCAAAGAGTTGCATGGTCCTCCCAAAACTCCTCCCCTGAGGAAACAGTGCTGCTGGAAGCTTTCGGGTTTGACGCATCTACATCCTGGGTGTCTCCCCTGCAGACCCACTCATTGAGTTGGTGTCTTCTAGGGCATGAAAGGAACTGGACACAGTACAGCCCATCTCCAAGCATGCAGACAAAATCTTGAGTGCTTCCAGGATGAACCATTTTGGATGAAGGGCATTCTAGTTGATGCCATGGTTGTTGCAGCAGTCACAAAAAAGGAGCTGGGCCAAGAGAGACCCTATATCCAGCCCCCTAACAGGGAGTGTAGGGCTTTGTACAGATTTCGTAAAAGAGTTTATGCCTTGGCCACTTTCACCTTGAGAGTGCTAAACTAGCTTTCCCACTTTTCAAGACTACAGAGGGACCTGGTCAAGAAATCTCTAGCTGCACCATGAGGTCCATGTCTGCAGAGGATCAGAAGGTTTTCTCCTCCAGAATGGCTACCCTGCAGTCCCTGTCTAATGCATCCATGAGGCTGATACTCCATGCAGCAGAGGGTACCTCATGGGCGGCCGGTTCCGGCATTGCCATAAGGCGTCATGCCTGGATCTGGCTGTGTTGACTTTGCGGAACCTTTCATGGTGTCCTTCATCAATGCGCCTTTTGATGGATCAAACTTGTTTGGGCTCACTGTTCGAGATGCACTCTCCTGCAGTGAGAAAGATGGGAAAACCTTATCTGCCCTCGGGATTCCATTTTTCTACCCCACAAAGGTCCTTCTCCAGGAACCAGTGTGGGAGTAAAAAAAATGTGGTTCAAGAAATCGCAGGGTCCTTTTTAGGATTCTGAGGGAGAATATTCCCCCAGAGGAAGACAGGGAAATAGCCAAAATGCTAGATGCCATCGATGCAGGTGAGGGGGTCCACAGAACCAAGGGTCTCGAGAGTCCTTCTCAGACAAACCCCTCCAGTGCCCCTGAACAGTTGCCTGACTGCCTTCCTCTGGAGGCAGTCTGGGGACATTTTTCCTTGCACCCTGAAGCCTGGGAAGCCATTACAAAATATCGATGGGTGCTAAGGATCATATCCAGAGGATACTGGATTCCTTTTTTAGAGACACCAAGACAAAATTCTCTCCTCCGCGATGTTCCATCCAATCAGAGGGAGGATACAGCCTTAGAAATCACAAAATATCTGCAAAAAAAAAAAAAGAGTCATCCAGGCGGTCCCCACAATCAAGTCAGATTGGGTGCTTACTTGAGGTTCTTTTTGGTGCCCAAAAAGACAGGGGACTTGAGGCCAATTCTGGACCGGACATCACTAAACAAACTGGTAAAGAACACAAAGTTCAAGATGGTCATTGGTCACTGTTCAGATCATCCTACCTCTACTCAGGATGAATGACTGGATGTGCTCAATAGACCTGAAGGATGCATACTACCACATCAAGATGGACAGGAGCTCCAGAAGGTATTTTCATTTCAGGCTGAGAGCCAGTCATTTTCAGTTCAGATCACTCATGTCTGGTCTCACCACAGCCCCCAGAGTATTCACCAAATGCTTGGCAGTGGTTGCAGCTCATCTCAGCATGCAGGGATTCCAAGTGTTTCCCTATCTGGACAACTGGCTCTTGACCACTCCAACCAGGCACCATCTGAATCAGGCTAGGGATTATCTGTTGCAGCTGCCTCCATGTCTTGGCATAACTGTCAACTTAGAGAAATCCTATCTGGAGCCAGTTCAGGTCACTCATTTCACAGGGGCACATCTGGACATGACAGTCTCTTGGGCTGGTCTCACAGTGGATTGAATGTTGAGCCTATGCTTTCACATCAGACAAATCCTGGCCATTCCAAATCCTCCAGCGAGTTTGATTCTCAGAGCTCTTGGTTCTACGGTGGCCATGATTTCCCTGTTGCCCACAGCATGCCTTCACATGAGAATCTTATAATGGATGTTAGAGGTTCAATGGTCTTTACACACAGAAATCCTCTAAGCCTTCCCATCAGACTTTCATGTGTATGCAAAGAATCTCTGCTGTGGTGTCTTCACTCTGCAGAAAATACTCAAGGGTGATCCTTCGTTCTTCCCACTCCAAACACCTCACTGACCACGGATGCCTCCCAGATGGGGTAGGGGAGCATTTTCTGGGTCGGATGGTTCAAAGCATATGTATGCCCCAGGAGACCAACTTGCATATCAATACTCTAGAGATGAGGGCAGTTCTTTGGGTATTGCAAGAGCTACACAGCTTTCTTCTTGTAGGGACTATTGCAGTACAGATGGACAATATGTCAGTGGTCTGGTATCAACAAATAAGGAGTCAGGTCTTATGCCCTGTGTCGAGAAGTTATGAGAGTGTGGCAATGGAAGATCTCTACCAACCACTTTCTAGTGGCAATGCACATTCTGGGAGAGTCCAACATCCTAATGGACAGGCTCAGCCAGCCCTTACTGCTGCCTCATGAGTGGTCTCTGAACCAATCCACAGCAAACAATCTTCCAAAGGTAGGGTCAACCCTGCTGCAACCTTTTTGCATCCCCTCTCAACAACAAATGCAGCAGGTACTTTGCCTTGATTCTTCCGATGCTGTAAGTCCATGCTTGGCCTCCCGGTCTACTCTGTGTGTGTTTACCCCATTACCCCTAATTACCAAGTTGTTGCAGAAGTCATTCAGGTTGAAGAGGTAGGTAACCCTCATTAATCCCTTTTGGCCTCGACAAGTCTGGCTCACCTATCTTTGGTCTCATCTGATTTGCCCTCCAGTGACACTACAGCCAGCTCCGGATCTTTTATCTCACCCCTTGGAGCACCCTCACCCGGACCTTCAAGGCCTGAAACTAACCGCATGGTTTCTCCAATTCTGATGATGACCAGACACCCCAGGCTTTCATCCCTTTTCCAGAAGATCTTGATTTCTTCCCATAAAACCTCCACCGGGAACACTTATAGGAGTAAGTGTAAAAGGTTGTCCATATGGGCACAACAGAAACAAATAGATCCTTTTACAGCCCCCATCTCAGTGGTGTTGGATTTTTTTGGCTTCCCTTTTTAATGATGGGGCTAGTTTTTCCACCGTCAAAGTTCAGTTGACTGTGATTTCCAATTTTCATTTGGGAGAAGACTCTTCGTTAGTTTCATTGAAACTTGGTAAAGCTTTTCTTAGGGGTACCTTTCTACTTCACCCTCCCCTTAAAGATCCTACTTCCTCTCGAGACTTGACCATTATGTTGCAAGCCCTGATTCGTTCCCCTTTTGAACCAGTGGCCACAGTAGATTTAAAGTTTCTCTCATGGAACATGTTTTTTTCTGGTGGCCATTACTTCAGCAGAAAGAATCTCTGAGTTGCAGGTCCTTTCCTCCAAGTTTCCATATTTAATATTTCACAAAGATAGAGTAACCTTACGCACCAACCCTTCCTTCTTGCCTAAAATTGCTACAGAAGCCAATATCAAGCAATCCATTAACCTTCCTGTTTTCTTCCCTAACTATCAAATATGGGGGAATACACTATCCATTTACTTGATTTGCATAGACAATTACGTTTTTACTTAGAAAGAGCTAAGACTTTCAGGGCATTGGAATAATTGTTTATATCTTTTTCAAACACTGAAAGAGGAAAGCAATTACCAAGACCTCTTTGGCGAGATGGTTAAAAGACTGCATTGCCTTTGTTTATTCTTCTAAGAACATCCCTGTACGCGGTCAGATTAAAGCTAACTCTACAAGGTATATGGCAACTTCTCAAGCCTTTTGGTCAAGGGTATCTATTGATGACATCCGTGCAGGTGCTACATGGTTGAATCCTCATACATTCATTGCTCATTATAAACTGGACAACATTTCCAGGAACAGGAGAGTCTTTGGCTCTACTGTGCTATGGAATATCCTTCCAGGAGGGCAACCTGGGTTTCTGTTGCTGGGGACTCTGTCCCACAAGTTAATGAAGATGACAACCGTCAGATAAAGAAGTTAATGTTCTTACCATAATGTTCCATCTGTGTTGTTCATCTTCATTCTCCATTAACCCCCCCCCCCATTCCTCCAGTCCAAGATTTCGAGTTAGCTGATGAATATGTTCATGGAATCACAGTTCCTGTTTGAGCTCCTGTTCTATCCATTCCTTATGATAGATAATTGTTTTTTAGCAAGCAGTGGATAAATAATGGCAGCAAGCTTGATCTGAGGTACTTTGACGAAAGAAGCATTATGGGTAGGGAGGAGGAGCTCGAGCTTTGAATCTCAAACTAATAAAACAGCCAAGTTAGTTTCGAGGGTCAGAACCAAGAAGCAAGAACCACAGGTTAATGAAGACAGACAACGCAGATGGAACGTTATGGTAAGAACATAACTTCTTTATATATCTTGTGGAGTTGGGTATGGAAAGCCAAGTGTGCTATAGTTTTCTTTCATTTTCACTTATTTCTTCAATTAATTATTTATTTATTTTTGTATGTCTGTCTCTAGAGAGTTATTGAGATTGACAAAGGGACCTTATATACAGTGGATATAAAAAGTGTACATACCCCTGTTAAAATGTCAAGTTTTTGTGATCTAAAAAATGAGACCACAATATATCATTTCAAAACTTTTCCCACTTTTAATGTGACCTATAACCTGTACAATTCAATTGAAAAACAAATAAATCTGTTTGGGGAAATAATTCCAAAATGAGCCAAGTAGCATAAAATATGAACAGCTTTATTACACAGATTGAGCACTTTTGTATCCAAATACAGGAAACTTCATCAGAATCTAAATTACACCACATATTGCCTGGTTTAAATAACCCCACCCCACATTACACTGGATAACTTAGAAGACCATCTGAGAAATAAAAATATATTGGTTTCTTAATTAAAAATATGTAAGAAGAAATTATTTGAACCAACTGATTAAGACATTCTATATACTTCACACATATAACTGTTTATCACTGTTCGTGTAATACAAACAGCTAATATTTCCCATAAATAACAGTACTCAAAAAGCCCCTCAACCCCAGTTAAATCATAAAATATTCTAAATTTTAAAGCAGAGGCCAGGGAAACTTGGTCGTTCAGTCCTAGATATGTACATTCATCTAAACGTAATTGCCATACCAGTTCCCTAAATTCTAATTTTTGTTTCCCACTCACCACCCCTGTCCTGAATTTTTACCTTTTTCACAACCCAGGATTTAAAGTCAGCCTTACTACATTTTAATACATGTCGATATAAAGCACTGGTATCCTTTTTTTGTGTTATATCGTACATGTGTTCGTAAATTCTTTGCTTGAGTGTCGTTCCATCTTACCAACATAATACACCCAACAGGAAGTGCAGTAAGCTATGTATACCACCCCCTTAGTTAAACAATTATAATGTTCACCTGTCCGAAGTCTCTGTTGTACAGCTGGTAATCTACAGTTCACTAGTTTGGGCTATAAAAGGACACTGGGGAAATCTACCACATTTGAAAGTCCCCCCATTTCCTACATCCTCGTGGAATTTTCTAGATAACTCTTTCAAAAATATCCTTTAGGCTTAAATTCCTTTTGAAACTAAATTGCACCTACTACATGCTCATAGGCAAGTATGTTTTTACTTACACAGAACAAAGTCCTTTTGTAAGTCTGATCAACTTTGTTTCCTACTCTAAGCCCTTTTAGGGAAACCTGTATCGAAGGTCACATTGCTCATTGGATATCTCAATGTATACTCTTGATGTATTCAACCAAAGGATTATCGCCACCAGGTCAAGTTAAGGTGCATTCTACTAGGTCTGTGGCTACTTCATCTTCCTTTCGGACCAGAGTTTATTTGGATGACATTTGTTCTGCAGTTACCTGGGCATCTTCACATACTTTCATTTCCCATTACAAGTTGGATCTTCTCTCCAGAAGCAGGGCATCCTTTGGCTCCACCATACTGCAGAATACCCTTCCATGAGGGTCTCCCAGGTTTTTAGTACCTGGGGACTCTGGTCCCACAGTTTGAAGACCAAATGAAAACAACTTCAGATAAAGAAGTTATGTACTCACCATAATGTTCCAACTGAGTTGTTACTTTTCATTTGTCTTCAACCATTCCTCCCTCCTTCCCCCTGCCTTACGTGGGCTGTGTGGTTGTCTGGCTGGTAAAGATATGGCCTTTTCTTTGGTATAACTGGTTATTTCTTATGATTCTCTCTGGGTAATTTTGTCAAGGGGTACAGAATTGAGTCAGGTTGGGATGCTATGGTATGCAGCGAACTCGACCCGAGGGGAGGAAGGAGACATGGGCATTATGGATAGGGGAGGAGCTTGGAGCTCGGATCCGATACTGGAAAAATGCAGATGAGTCAGATCCTTCCCAGATCAGTGTGGCTGAAGACAAATGAAAAGCAACAACTCAGATGGTGAGTACATAACTTCTTTTTTTTCTGTATCTGTGTGAATCTGTTCATCTGTGTTATTTTTAATATTTCCTGTGATTGAAACTCTGGGTTTACTGTAATTAGATATGTAGTATTTTCATGTTATTTTCTTATTTATTATTAAATATTTTTAAACTTGTCATTGTGGCTGGCCTTTTAGAGAATATTTTAATCTCTGAGAGTACTTGTATGTATTTGGTGACAGCTCTGGTTGCTCCTGAAAGCCTTGCTGTTGGTCAAACTGCCATTTGTATTAATATTAATTTCACTCAGTATAATTGGGTACCCTTGCAAGAGCCTTAAGTAGCTGGCTTTGGAGTGTCTGGTGGCAGTGTAACTACCTTATAGCTTGGGTGGAAGGGGTTATAACTAATAAATCTGTGCCAGCCTTTCCCAGGGGTGTGTGTGTGTGTGTGTGTGTCAAAATCAAATCTCAAAGAGTACGAGTGTCAGCTGCTTGCAGGAGGGATACAAACCACTGGTTTTACAGAGACAGTGCTTGGGGATTTGGCTTGGATAATCAGCTGAGAGCTCAGCTTTATAGCTGGAGTCTTATGTGGGACTTAGAGGGAGACAGACAGAAATCTCTAGACCCAGGATTGAGTTTGTTTCCTGTGTGCTCTTAAAAAAATTGTGCTTGATACAGAGTGCTGCATCTGGAAATACTGGATGTATTCATTTTTGTTCCAACTGAACATCCCCAGTATTAGTGGTGAGGATTCAGGGCTCCTTGATTAGTGGTCCAGAGTGGGGATGTCACAGAAGCATAAGACCAGGTTGATCCATCCAGTCCTACTGGCTAGGTAAGAACCTCATACTAATGATTCCCATATCACTAAGAACTACTCTGTCTGCTCTATAAATGCTTGATTTTAGACCTAGCCTCCTTCAGGACATTAGTCAATGCATGCATTATCCAGATTATAACAAAATGCATCCTGTTTTCAAGGTGTACCTTTTTCTTCTTCTTGTACATATATCCTTTCTAAAACATGCTATCCTTGACAACTTAGAAAATTCTGAGTATCTCATTGATATTGGTTATCACATTTCCTTTTTCTCCTGGTGTGTGTGTGTGTATATGTATATATGTGTGTGTGTGTGTGTGTATATGTGTGTGTATATGTGTGTGTGTGTGTGTGTGTGTGTGTGTGTGTGTGTGTGTCTGTATTTGAGTTTATGTCTATCACTGAAATCCACTCTGTCCAAAGTCTGTTTTTATCAAATGCAAACATTTGAAAAACAGACCAATTGAATGGAGTGGAAAAGTACAGTTGTGTACACTTACCATAAATGTAGATGTTCGAGTGTATTCACTGTTGCAGTCATTACATTTGGGTAATCTGCTGGCAGGTTGCCCTCAGTCAGCCTGAATAAAAGTCTTGGGTCCTGCGTCGGTTGCTGTCACCATTTCCATGACTTAAGGTCGTCAGGGGGTATAAAACATGCAGCAGACGCCATTTTATTCAGTTTTTCTTACCTCAGATGTCAGGTGCCCCCCAAATGGGGAGCAAAAATATATAAACAGTAAATATATATAAATGCACTTTTAGAAACAAACTTTACCTTCATCTAAAAGCAAATACACCACAAAGGCTTTTGTGTATAATGAAGGAAAGAAAAGGTATAGAAAGGGGGATGGTGGGTGGGTAACCCGGACTGCAACAGTGAAAACATCTACATTTATGGTAAGTGTACACAACTGTACTATGTTCTTCGTGTTTCACTGTTGCAGTCATTACATTTGGGTAGAATCCCAAAGCTGAGGATGGGAGGATGGAACTAAACAGCATTAGGAGCGGCTATAAGGCCCTGCAGAACTGCAGTGGCAAAGCCTGCCGTGGATTTGAAGAAGAGAGGCAAATGATAATGCTTTGTGAAGGTATGAACAGAGCTCCAAGTAGCAGCTTCTAGAATGTCTTTGGTTGGAACTCCTCTGAAAAAAGCTACTGAAGTAGAGGCAGCCCTGGTGGAATGTGATCTGATCCCCTTGGGCACAGGTTTACCATGGTGCAAGTAGAAAAAACGAATGCAGTGGCTTATCCACTTAGAAATAGTCTGCTTTGATAAAGCCTTCCCCTCTGACCCTGCAGCAAATGCTACCAGTAGTTGCTCAGACTTTCTTAGGGATTTGGTCCTGTTTAAGTAGAATCTTAGTTGTCTGTGTACATCCAATGAATTCAGAATCCTCTCCCCCTTGTTCTGTAGATTTGGGTAAAATGTTGGCAGGTGAATGGTCTGGTTAAGAGCCACACTGGATACCACCTTAGGCATAAAAGAAGGATTGGTCCTGAGGGACACCCTGTCTGGGTAAAATATAATAAAAGGCTCCACCACCATGAGAGCCTGTAGTTCTGAAACCCTTCTTGCTGAAGTGACTGCCAAGAGAAAAGCTGTTTTCCAAGATAGAAATTTTATATCCGCAGTAGCTGCTGGTTCAAAAAGAGGCAGGGTGAGTTTTTTCAGTACAAAATTGAGGTCCCATGCAGGAGTTGGTGATCGTCTGGGAGGCCTTAAATTTTTGGCCCCTCTAAGATACTGTTTAAGCAGAGGATGAGAAAAGAGGGGAGACTCTGTGTTGTAATGAGCCGAGATGGCAGAGGCATGGATTTTTATTGAAGAATAAGATAGGCCCTTGTCAAGCATCTCAGTCAAATATTGCAAAATCTGAGGAATATTGGGCTTTGCTGTGTCTGTTCCTTGTGCTTGGTTCCAAGCACAGAATCTCTTTCATTTATCAGCATAAGATTTTCTAGTACTAGGCCTTCTGGCTTCCAAAATGACATCCATCACAGATTTACCGAGAGGTGTTGTTTGAATAATTAGTTGATCAGCCATGCTGCAAGATTCAGAGTTTGGAGCTGAGTATGCAGCATTTGATAGTTCTGCTGAGACAGTAGATGAGGTATTTAAGGGAAGTACCATGGAGGAAGCGGAGACATATTCTTTAGAAGTGGGTACCAGTGCTGGCGAGGCCAGTCCGAAGCAACTAGGATCATCTTTGTTTTTTCCTGTCTGACTTTTAGTAAGACCTTGAAGAGTAGAGGCAGAGGGGGAAATGCATCGACTGACAGGTTTTTCCAGCCAAAGAATAGGGCATCCACTTTCCATGCTTTTTTGTGATGAGTTCTTGTGCAGAATTTGTCCAACTGATAATTTTGGGGAGAGACAAATAGATCCATGTCTTGGCTCCCCCATTTCTGTGTTAATATGCTGAAGATTTGTGGATCCAGTTTCCATTCTTGCAGGTCCATAAGATTTCTTCTTAGGTCGTCTGCCAGAGTACTTTGCTTTCCTGACAGAAATCGAGTTTGAAGATGTATTTGGTAAGTCAAGGCTGTGTTCCACAAGGCCATGGCTAGTCTTCAAAGGGGGTAGGAATGTGTACCCCCCTGCTTGTTTATATACCACATAACTGTGGTGTTGTCCATCTTTATCAGTAGTTGGCCTGGATGAAGAAAGTCCTTGAAGGCTGTCAGAGCATTCTGAACACCTAGCATCTCTTTCATGTTGATATGCAGATGCATTTGGTTTGGGCTCCATTTGCCCTCAATGTATCTCCCTGCCAGGTGGGCCCCCCAAGCATAGTCTGATGAGTCTGTAGTTAGGGTTTGGGTGGCAGGGGGTAGAGTGAATGACAGTCCCTTGTTTTGGTGACATGTCTCTGGCTACCAAAGAAACTCCTGTTGTAGTCAGGGAATGAGAGGAATCAATGTTTCCAGACTGTGACAATGTTGACTCCAACTTTTTAAATACCATTGAAGTTTCCCCATACACAGTCTCACATATGGAATTAGTAGAATGCAGGATGCCATGAACCCCAAAGCCTGCAGAATTTGTCTAGCAGATAACTGGGTTTTTGTTGCCATTTGAAGTATGTTGTCAGTTGCCTTTGTTTGTCTGGTGTGAGATAAGTCATCTGGGCAGTTGTATTCAAGCTTGCACCCAGAAATGTAATTATTTGAGAGGGTACCAGCTGTGATTTCTTTTCATTTATGGTGTATCCTAGGCATACTAGAAGCATTTTTACAAACACCAGATGTTGAAGAAGAGTGTCCTTGTCCTCTGCTTGAATGAGACAATCGTCCGGATAAGGATAAATTTGAATGCTTCTTTGTCTGCAGAATGCAATTACTGGTGCCAGGCACTTTGTAAAGACCCTGGGTGCAGTAGATAAGCCAAAGGGCAGTGCAGAGAATTGGTAATGCAAAAAACCTGCTTTGAAGCGGAGGTATCTTCTGCATGATTCCCTTATTGGGATATGCAGGTATGCCTCTTTTAAGTCTAGAGTTACTAACCAAGCATTCCTGCCTAGCATAGGCAGTAGCTGTTGTAAAGTCAGCATTTTGAATTTTGGAATGTCCAGGAATGTGTTCAAAATCGATAAGTCCAGTATTGGACGCCATGAATTGTCTTTCCTGGGTACCAGGAAAAGTCTTGAATAAAAACCTTGTCCTTTTTCCTTTTCTGGTACCAGTTGAATAGCCCCCATATCCACGAGGGACATGACTTGTTTCTGGGCCTCTGCCCACTGGTTTTGTAACAGATCCAGCCATCCGTTTGGAATTATCAAAGTATGGAAATGAAATCTGTACCCCTGGCATACTATGTTTAATACCCACTTGTCCTGGGTAATTAACTGCCAATTTTGAGCATGAAGTGCTAGTTTTCCCCCCAAGGGGGCTGCCAAAAGTGCTTGGTGATGGTAGAGGAAAGTCATTGAGACTGATTACTGTAGGGTTGGGCTTTGTCTCCTCCAGATTTAGAGGTGGAGGCACCCCATTGCTTTGACCTGTAAGAACCCTGTAATTGGTATCTGGAGCCTTTTGAGCACCTGGATTTGTCCTGAGTGGCTCTGTTGGACACAGGAAAGGACCAATTTTTAGTAGGCCAGTGTCTACTGAACCTGGGTGGCTGCACTTGCAAGAAATCTTTTACAGTTTGCATAGATTTAGCTTTGTCTTCCATTTTCTTTAAAACCTCTTCTGCCTTATTACCAAACAGAGTATCATGCTGCAAAGGGGCATCCAACAATTTAGCTTTAACATGATCAGGCAGAGTTTGCTCCTTGAGCCAGGCATGCCTTCTAATCACAGATCCAGTAATGGCAGCCCTACAAGAGGCCTCCATGGAATCAAAACCACATTGTAAAGTATGCTTTCCAACTTGTTCTGCTGAATGCAATAATTCATGTAACTCTATTTTCCACACAATCAGAAATCAACATAATTTACTGTTTCAGTAAGCCCATAACATGCTGTTGATATTTAAGCATATGAAACTGGCAGTTTAAAGCCCTGATTGCCAAGGTTGCAGACGTATAAACCTTTTTACCCCATCTATCCAGCGCCCTGAAATCTATCAGAAGGGGTAGGATTCTTGGCTGTAGAGGCCTTTACACCCTTGGGACCCTGAGAAATAGTTTCAGGATCAGCAGCAGGATTTTTGAAAAGAAATTTGTGGGAATCAAGAACCCTGTAATATCTGTCTGGCTTCCTAGGAGCTGGAGGCAGGGAATCAGGAGCCATGCTTGATTCCGAGAACACATCATCAACAATGTCTAATACAGGAGGTATTGCCAAAGGCCTATGCTGAGGAAGAAGGAAATCCCTAAGCCTCTTTTTTGATTCAGAGAAGTCCTGACTCTCCCAGTGAAAATGTTCCTTAAAGTATGGAAAGTCTCTCCAAAAGAGTAATCCTCAGGAGGAGATGCAGATGGGATGGATTCCTCTGCATCATAATCCTCATAGGGTGGAATAGAAAATTCCTGATCAGAAGAGGAATCAGATGAAATGGAAACCTGATCTGAAGATTCATAATAAGTGCCTTGCCTAGGCCTCTTAGCAGGGGGGGGGGGGTTGGGAACCCCTGATCAAGGTAATTAAATCCTCAGCCATTTTGATTATCTGTTTTTTAGGCTGAGCACGTGGCTGATGCATCAGTTTTTTAGACATAGAAGTTGTTTTTTTACCTTGTTTTTGTTGCTGGTGTTGGTTTAATATAAAAATGTTGAGGCCTGAAAACACCCTCAGAAGCCGGTACCTGCTCAGCGGCTCCGGACCCATCTAAGGGAGAGAGACATCCGCGGGTTCAATACTCTGAGAATCTCACGGCATACCAGACTCCAAATGGGTCTCAGTAGAGGCCTGCAACTCAAAAGTAGTGGGTATCAGGGGCTGCGAAAGCACCTCACTGAGTACCGACGACTGGCTTAGGAGAAGCTTCATCGTCGGTTTTAGACCTAGACAGTCTGTCTCTGTCCTTTTCTTTGCATTTTTGTGAACTCCGGTAGTCTGATTGCTAACCGTCAACATTTCAGGATAATTAAATCTTGAACTAAAACATTTAGAAGCAAAAGTATACCAACGCTAAATAGTGCGTTGGTTAAATCTAGCACAAAATCTTCAGCAAGGTACGTTGTGATCTGGGCCTAGGCAAGGAATATATTACAAATTAAAATCCTTATGAGGTATTTGCTTCCCACAAGTAATGCAATGATTAACTTTTACTGACATCGGTAAGGAGCAAGAAAAAGTTTCCCCAATGGGGTACTTAGCTTTAGTTTGAAGACTTTGGTTCTGAAACTCGAATACGAAAATTTCAGGAGTCGGTCGACCAGCACTTGCGAACTGCTTCTCCTTCGGGCACCGTGCGGCAAGAAAGACTGAATAAAATGGCGTCAGCTGCATGTTTTATATCCCTAATGACCTGACGTCATGGAAGAGGAGACAGCAACCGATGCAGGACCCAAGACTTTGTTATTCTAGCCAACTGAGGGCAACCTGCCAGCAGATTACCCAAATGTAATGACTGCAACAGTGAAACACGAAGAACATCATCTGAATTTTTTTTTGCAAGAGTACAAGCCACCTGCACCCATCTCCTTATGCATCCCACTCCTGGCTAAGTTAAATATACCAATGCCAAGATATCACAATAGTGGTGAATAGTGGAATCTCCCTTCTCTCTGGTATTCAGTGATCTCAGAAAAGTACTGCACTTGTACTTACAAGATTTGACTCTCACTTTATTAGATTAGTGCAATTTTAATAAAATGAATTTGAACACTATGTATTTTGACTAGCTACCATAATCCACACACACACACACACACACACACACACACACACACACACACACACACACACACGTATATAGGAACACTTTATAATCCCCAAATTCTGAAATATCGAATTTCACAATCTTGAGATTATAAAGCCAAAAGTTCAAAATTCCGAAACCCCAGAAGCGCGAATTTCAAAATCCGAAGTATGGAGATGTTGAAGTAGCACTTCTGGTGTTGCGCTGTGTGAATGGATAGCTGGAATTTCAGGTAAGTATTTATGTTTAAGGGTTTTGTTTAGGGGCTTTAGTGTGTGTCAGTGTGTTTTGTTACTGTGATGTGCGTGCGCGAGGGGAATGTAGCTTGTATGGTGGTGTTTTTGTGTGTTTGTGTAGTGTGACCTTGGAGTTAGTATATTTAAGTAGGGGGGTGCAGTCCCCCACATGGGGGGTGCAGGGGGGGCATATCCCCCTGCTTGTATGTAGAGTAGGTTTGTGTGTTTGTCTGGGGGGAGGTGTGTGTACGGGTATGTATGTGGTGTATGGTTAGTGTAGGAGTCACGATTTTGAAATTAGAGCTTCTGGGGTTTCGAGATTTTAAGGTTTCGGCTTTATGATCTCGTGATTCTGAAATTCGATATTTCACGATTTCGAGATTATAAAGTGAAATATATATATATATATATATATATATATATATATATATATATATATATTTATTTATTTGTGTGTGCGTGTTTATAGTATACATGAGGTTCTGGTGTGTGGTACACAAAATATCTTGCACTGTAGGTTTAGCAAACAAACTTCAGGGTAAGCAATGAAACCACAAAATATTTCATGTACTTTTCAAATTATATCCCTATGTATACCACATATCTATTTTTTACTGTACTTTTTATGTTATGTTGTCTGAACTATTACTCTCAACCTTTAATGTGTTACCACCCTCTATCAACAATGCAGAACTCCAACTTAATAAATCTAAATCCATTTATATTATTTGTACCTATATTCCTCCAGGAAACATTAACACTCTTGAAAACATTCTTAGTAGTCTCTCCACCATTCTACCCCAACAAACAATTGTACTTGGAGATTTTAACATCGACTGGACTACTTGTAACTCTCCCAATCCTACCACCCATATTAATCTTCATGGCTTCTCTCAAATAATAAACTCCCCCACTAGAATTCATAAACCTAATAATAAGGAAACCATCCTTGACTGGATCCTTATAAACAGTCATCCTGGAACCTATACAACAGGAACACTACCAGATGACATTAGTGACCATGTTCTAACCTATATAACAAAGCATAAGCCTCATAGTCCTAAAAGTAATACTTTTAAATCCTATCGCTCAAAGAAGCACTTTAAAGCAGAAAGCTTTCAAAGTGAACTTAAGGCCTATGACTGGTCACCACTGAAACTACTCAAACTAGATGAAGCTGTTTCCTACTTTAATACTAAATTCCTAGAAATCCTAGATCTCCACGCCCCCCTGCGATCTTCCTGAGTTAGGAGCAAACCAGCCCCATGGCTCACAAAACAAACCAAGGAAAAGATATTCCTTAGGAACAGAATATGGGCCAAACGGAGAGCCACTAAGAGCTCTACAGACCAGCTACTATATAAACAACTAAGAAATGCAACTAAAAAAGACATTATCCTAGACAAAAAAAACTTTTATCACCACCTTCAACAATCTCACCCAAAAAACCCTCAAAAGTTCTGGTCAGGCATTAATAAACTTCTCCAACCAGGACATACCAAAACTCCAGCCCCATCTTCTATTCCCAACAATAATCCTCTACTAATAGCTGATGCCTTCAACAATTACTTCACAGAAACTATTATAACTCTTGCAAAGACACTACCTCCCACACCCCCCAACCCTTTCCAAAACACTAGCAGCCCAGTGCCCTCCTTCCATATACAACCTGTACCAACATCCTATATCTGCAAACTTCTTCAAAAGCTCAAACCCTTTACCCCTTCTGCAGACCACTTACCACCTGAATACCTCCAAATAGCAGCCAAAGTCATTGCATACCCAATATCCATCCTTATTAACAGAACAATCACAGAAAGTAACATTCCATCCATATGGAAAGTCTCTCACATTATCCCATTACATAAAGGAGGCAAATCCACTGATATCTCTAATTTCCGACCAATTGCACTACTTTCCCCACTGGCCAAAATAATGGAAAAATGTATTCATCACCAACTACTTCAACATCTGCTCCAAAATAATCTACTGGCCAACTGCCAGCATGGCTTCAGACCCTTTCATAGCCCAACTACCACCTTGCTAACCTTCACTGACTGTATAAACAGGCATCGAAATAACAACTCCCCATCTTCTGCACTATTCATTAACCTATCAAAAGCCTTTGATATGGTCAACCACGACTTACTAATCAGTGAGCTAAAAGCCCAATCTCTTGACCCACAAGCAATACGTTGGTTTACATCCTATCTAGAAAATAGACAAGCAGTATTCTGGGACAACAATCTCTCCTCACCTATTCCCGTAAACATTGGAGTCCCTCAAGGCTCTATTCTAGGCCCTCTTTTATTCTCCATTTTTACTAATAATCTCAACACTATTTTTCCTAAAGCCACCTGCATACAATACGCCGATGACTCAACTTTAATCTGTACAGCTAAGTCATCAACCTCTCTTCAGACCTTGACTCAAACAGTATTTAATACTATAGAAACATGGTTTACCCACCATTGCCTCCTCCTAAATCCAAACAAAAACAAATTACTGTTTTTCTCTCCCACCCAAAAATCACCAGAAATCAACTTTACAATTACCTCTAACGATGGAACTACTATTACCCCAGATACTAACGCATGTCTCCTGGGCATAACCATAGATAATAAACTCCGCTACGACGACCATATCAATAACACCATCCAAACTGTTAATAAAAAACTAGGCTCCTTGTATAGTCTCAGACCCTACCTCACACCACTAGCGAGAACCTCTATTGCCCAAACTCACCTCATTTCTACCCTTTTCTATGCTTCTGCTATATACACCAACCTATCAAAATAGAACATAAACAAACTGGAAACTAGCTACAACAACATAGCCAGATTTGCCACAGGGAACACTTTCAGAACACACCACTGCTACAACCTCAAACAACTAGGATGGTCAGAGCTACAAAACCAACTACTGTATAATCAACTTGTGATCACACAAAAAATTCTTCATCACCCAAATAACACCCCAATCCTCACTAACCTGATCACCCCATATAAAAATCTTTCAACACTTCGCTCTGCAAACAAGCTACTAATTTCTAATATCAAATCTAACAATAAAGTGGGGGACTCACTATTTACCAATATTGTGGGCAAAATCTGGAAAAACCTTCCTATTACACTCACATCTCACTCATCAACATCTCTCTTCAAGAAACACCTAAAAGAACATCAGCAACTGCTCTGGCTCTGTCCCTGTTCGAAACCAGACTGAACCATAGTTCATCCCCCTTTTTCCTTCTCCTTGCTCTACCCCTATCTTCCCTGCTATGACCTCTTTGTAACTAAACTCCTCAGAAGTCACCTGTACACTAGCTAGTGCTTTGTTTGTTCTTTCTTCTTTCATCTATTTCCTTTATTCTCTTTCTTCCCCATATGTCTCAATAACTCTGAACCCTTGTATTCTCCTACACTTGTGCCAATTCTAAACTTTCCTTTGCCTCTATACTTATTTCTTAAACATAAGTCTCATTTTTTATATCTTTTCTCTATCCAAATAGTGTTAATCCTTTCATGTGTAGTAATTCATAGAAATATGCTTTTTAAGTAGTGAACGTTTAACTATTGTAGACTTGTTTTATGTATTGTATTTTTAACTACTGTTTTTATGTAAATTTTACTTAACTTTGGTGCTTATCTCCCTGGGCCTCTACTGTAAAAGGACATGTATCCAGCTAGACTAGCCCAGTCAACAAATGTAAAATAAATAAATAATAATTATATCCCTGACAAATTTAATAGACTGTTAAAATCAGGTAACCCTTGCTCTGGATGTAACACTGTCATTTGGTGTAGTGTTCATGGACTTAGAAAATGCTTTTGACGTGCTTTCACACAGATCAATGGGCAATATACTCAGGAAAAATAATTTTAATCCCTTTTTGATTAATTGAATCAACAGTTGGCTATTTGGTCATCTGCAGTGTGTATCTATAAACATTAAACAAGCCGAATATTTACCAGTATTATCAAGGATGCCACATGGAGTAATTTTAGGACATTTTCTGTTTGTTTTTTTTTCATCAAGTCCCATTAATAAACACTGCTGGCATGCAAAGAATGCTGATGACTGTTAGGTGGATTTCATACTAGAGTCCAATGGGGAGCATTCACCAGTTACAGAAATTAAATGAATTTTCAATTTGGGCTAAAAAAAGTAGGCTTACAGTTTAGTTACAATAAATGTGAAGTAATATGTTTTGGGAAGCCAGTTATTAAACCCTAATTTCTGTCTTAATGGAGTCACTTTACATGAGATGATGGAATATAAGGATTTAAACAGAATTATATATTTTGACTTATCCTTTATAAGTCACATAAATAGTGTTATGAAAAGGGCCTGGGTCTCGTGGGATTAATTCTTAAATCAGTCTCTTTAAAAGATGAATGAGACTTAGTCCACTTCTACAAAATGTATTTTCAATATATCCTTGAGTTTTTAAGTACTTATTTTGCATTTACAACACAACACAACTAACTAAATTATAATCAGTTCAAAGAAAATATACCAAGAGAATTCATTCTGTGCAACATGTTACATATCAAGAAAGATGCAAATTTTTTAATTTGTACTCACTGCATTACACACACATAAGGGGAAGGCTATTCTATACTTTTAATTCTTTCATGATACTTTGTTACTTGTTATTTACAATTTCTCCTTATCTTCTAATTTATGAGCACCCAGGCAGAACAATAACAATTTATAACACAAACCATGCCTACAATTTGGAATAGAATTCTTGTGGATATTAGGATGTCACCTAGTATAAACTAGTTTAAATCCAGTACCGATTGTTGAATGGCTGAGGAAGTTTATAATATTACATGTAAGAAATCAGTGTCCGTTGATGGCCTTTGGACCTGAACAATGTTTTATCAAAATTATGAGAAACCTAAGAGAAAATAACATTTTATACTGATTTTAGTCAACTACATACACTAAGTTTCTACTGAATGGCGCTTTAGGCAATTTGTAGGCCATCATGAATGAAAAATGTGATATGTTGGAATGCCCTTGGTTGCAAGGGAGAACAACTCTTGATGGTCCTGGGAGAAGCAGGGAATTTCTCTCTCACAAGCCAGAATGGATTAACTGTCCCTAGGGAGGTTTTGCCTGGCAAAAGTGGGTACGCTTCTTTCAAAATTCTTGTCAAAAAGTAGCAGAAACTTAGACATGTCTTCTCCTGTATTATTTACTTCACACAGGAGTGGTTTATTGGTCTTTTAGCTCAGAGTTTAGTTCAGCCTCTTGACCCTTCCAGTTCAACTGTTTCTGGCAAGAGAAAAAGGGATTCTTCATTTTCTGATGAGGCTCAAGATTTTGAACCACAGGGGTGTGGCCAAGAATGAGCCTTGAGTAGCAGCACTTTCTCTCAGCTCTGCCTTATCATATCTTTTATGACAGGAATTTTTAAATATAACTAACTAAAAAAAACATTTTTTATATATTTGGTTTCATTTAATAGTCTACTTAGTATTATAATATTTTTAATTTTTTTTTACTTTTCCTGTCAAAATACAAGAGACAAGTTTCTGGCATCGGACTTCAATATGAGCTTTACAAAATCTCATTAGGACTCAGCATTAAAAAAAAGTTTCAAATTCTAACTACCATTCAGAAATTAGCAAAAATTGACAGAATGGACATGAAAATTGATAACTTTTAAGAAACCTCTTCACAACAAATGGAGACATTACATCAAGATCTTAAGCAACAGAAGAAACAAATTACTGGTATAGAAACTTCATTAAACAAGGACAGTAAAATACAACAAAATGAACATAACTTAGAATTTCTTTTAAAGCAAAACTCCCTGCTTCAAACAAAAATAGATGATCTTAAGAACTGATCATGAAGAAATAACATCAAGATCTTTGGGCTACCAGACAATCTTGAAGAAAATGTTGTCTCTCTTGGCTTTTCCCGGTTAGGGGTCGCCACAGCGGAACTCCGGTCCGCTAATGATTGGCAGTAGATTTTTACGTGCAGAGTTGCCGGCCCTTACGCACAACCTTCAACAAAGGTACACCCATTCACGCATGTCTCCACGCAGAAGACGCTCTAGCTGAGAATCGAACAGGACAACGTCTTACTGTGAGGTGACAACGCTACCGCAGCATCACCACCGCAGTACACTGAATCTTGAAGAAAATAATATGGAGAAATGTTTAACCTCATGGCTACCTGAGATTTTACAGCTTCCTGAAGCACTTTCTTTTGGTATAGAAAGAGCCCATAGGTCCTTGGCTACATCTAAAAATACCAAAAGTAATTACGCAAAATCTGTCAGTCAAATTCTTGTCAATGCATAAAGAAATAGTTTTGAAGACTGCCTCGTCTAGGTCACCTATCAAATACACAGATAACATCATACATGTTGATAATGACTATTCTTCATTTGTCATAACTAAAAGGAAACAGTTCTTACCATTACTCAAAGAACTTAAAAAAACACAAAGTCTCATCTGCTTTTCCCTGCAAGGCTGAAAGTCTTCCTACAAGATGGTCCGAAGATATTTGATGCGTTAGATGCAGCTATCAAGTACATAAAGTTCAATAAAATATTGGAAAAAATAGATGAACTGGACTGGGCTAGTTCAAGTCTTAAAAGAACTGCAGAAAATGGTACCTGGAAAACAGTTGAACACAAGAAGAAACTTAAAAAATAATTGTGTGTTATAATATAGATTTTTGTTTTTCTACATACATATGATCTTTCTTATGACCCAGAAGTCAAGGAAAATGAAAATGGTTCAACAGGTGAGTGTTCTAATCTTTTTTATATTATGTTTTTGACTTGTGTTATCTATTGACTTGTTGATTAGATTCTTTCAATACCTATTAACATTTTGTTTCAACTCATATCCTTATTAACAATTTTAGTATATCTTGTCCTAGATAATTCTAGAAATATAATACAGTATATATCCTACATAAACATGCTTTATAAATGTTCCGTTTTAAAAAAAAAAAGTTTTATTATTATCCCTTACTTGCTTATATTTTTGAGTATATTGACTGCACTACTCGAATACTGTATTGCTTACAGACATTTAGAAGCTATATATTACTTTGGTTACATAGGTAATATTCCTGTTACTGTTTTTCTTTATCTTGTTAATGGATAGTATATATGAATAGTCTGAAGTTTACTTTTGCCTCAGTTTCTTTGTCCTTTCGTCTAATAGGTAACTTCTGTTATACAGCTTCTTATAGTTGTTAGGAATATGTGGTAGATATATTATTAGTGCTTTTTAATATAGATTCCCTATAGTGATTTTGATTAGTTGCTTACTTCTGTTTAACGCCGTTGGCTGTGTACCTTTGTTTGTGGTCTTGGGAAGTGGATTCCTTTTTTCCTTATGCTTATGTTGAAGTTGGTAACTTCATAGGGTGGCCTTTTGTCTGATACAGTGTATGTTTTGTTTTGTTTTGTTGGTTGGTAGCTTAAGGTTGCAACGAACCTGCAGTTACAACAAACCCGGGAATATTTTTCTTTTTTTGTTTGCTTTGACATTTAGCAAGGGCTGTAGTTGTTGCTGGAGTGTCTCGAGCAGCTCTCGAGTCTTCAGAAACCTTGATTTGTCGTGTAGACAGCTTGCAGTTTCCTGCTAGAACATTTGAAGTTTTCTTTCCTTACTGCAACTCGGTAATATGCTCCTCACGCATCTCTGAACTCCTTAGAACCGTGTGACGTCATCAACAGCTCGATGACCTTTTTAAAGAGGCAGTTTCAAAATCCTTATGTCTTTTTGGACTTCCACAGCATGGAATACATTGACACTGGCTTCTACAAAGAGAAAAAACGTTCATAAGACTTCTTATGTTTAAATTATTCTGTTTCTTATTAATAAGTATACTTGCTCATCAGCATCACATATGTTAGAAGTACTAAATGTAACTAGACACACTGCAAATACGGCTATATACTAGCATACCAATGTGCTACTTTAGTTCTTGTATTGCCTTTTACCTGGTTATTTATTTTTAACTTGCTTAATTTTTTTTTTTTTAAGACAAACATATTGAGAAATATTTATTCACACCCATTCACTTATCAAGATATATGTAATTTAGAGAGTTTAAGTAAGATTTGTAAACTGAATTAGTGTTTTCCTGAACTATATTTCATGGTATGTATAATTTATTTTGATTGAATGTTGAGGTCCAGAGACTATTTTATATATTGGGTTACAATCAAAAACCTCACATTAAATAGCTCTATGTTTGGTTTAATCTATGTTTGCTATATTCAGTGTAATGTTGCATTATATGTTACTGGCGTACTGTATAGTACATGTTTTGGTTATAACTGAAAGCTTAAAATACAATAAGAAAATATAGTTACATCTCTTATGTACAGTTTATTTTTAAGCAGTAGATGTTTGCTAGCAAATATGTTACATTTGCTTAATTGTCATAAGATGTATTTTTGTATCAGGCTGACTGCAGAGACATTACAATAGTGTAGAGTCATATTATTAGTCAATGTTTTAAATCTTTAAAAGTAATTTAAATTACATGGTTATGATTCCACTAATTGAAGCTTAAAACTGAAAAGGAGGATACAACAGATATAAATATTAGAAGCAAAAATGTCTATTGCTGCTGATTTGAGCTTCAGCCTTATGGTATCACATTTACAAGTCACTAGGTTTATGAATAACCTTCTTTGTGCAATACATTAACTGCCAGCTCTTTGATAAATACGAGTTTGGGAAAATTTAAAATGACCTTATAAAATTATATCGTTTTCTTATTTGGATTAAATCCAATAGATTAATGGCCCCCTTCAGAGAATAATGGGAAAATTGGACTGGGTATTGGAAAATGTTGCTCTTTGAAAACTAGTAACAGTTCTTATTTATAAATGTTACCGTCAATTCTGGAAGATTTTGTTACTTGATATCATACTCCCTATAGTTAATACTCTTATAAATATTACCCTTCTGTAGTTCCAACAGATATATTTTTTTCCTTCTAGAGGCCATCTTTTAAGATAAACAGGAGTACACCCTATGGGTTTTCTTCAGAGTAAAATTGGACCACTTCAAAATTCATTAATATATATTATTTTATATAATTCTTTTCTTGAATAACTCTGCCTATTTTAGCCAGCAGAGAAATATTATTTCAGCAGATATACACCTGGCATTGTGTGGAACCATATTCATCTCCCTAGTGATTTATTTTTTTATTATCCAACCATCTGTTAATTGTAATGACTGTTAGATCAGTGGACAAATTCTAAACTATACTAGGAATTGTGACATCAGGACATTCATATTGATTTAGTAAACCTAAGTAAACTGAATATGCCTTTTGCTGAAGGATATTATACACTCTGTTTATATTTTTTCTGCTGACTTTAAACAATACTGGTGTTAAATGTTACACTAATATGTTAGTTAAGTGAGCTTCCCACACATTTTCTAGGTTAGCAGTTCTATAGAATTAAATTTTAGTCTTACTGTTTTGATTTACTGTATACAGATCCTTTCTGTTATAATTCCTATTCTAGCTCTACTATATTTTACTGTCTATTGATCCACAGGTTTAGTCCTGACAAAAAATTGCATTTCTAATATTATAGCTAACTATACCATACATTTAGCAACTATACAATATGTTATTCAATGTTGCAATTTATTACTAGTTAACTTGTTTATTAGTTAATCTAATATAATAGTGTAAGATGAGTTCTCTTTTTTGCATAACATTGACAATCCTATTTATAAGCCATATTTTTTAATTATGTAATAGTTCATATTTAGGCAGAGCTTGATAGAAATATGCTGCTAGTAGGTTTGTTAATTTGATTGATTGTCACTCAAATTAGGAGTTTATAACTCCAGGTGGGTTTTAGAGGGTTTCAATGTTAGAAGATTCTGTTATAATTTTTTGATAATGTTTCTGATGTTCACTAAAACATGTATAGTGGAAAGTTATTTAAATATTTCTAACTCTAAATCTCTTTTCTATACTTCACACACTACAAATTGTTGTTTTCTTCATTTTTCTAGTATCATCCCATAGACCAAAAACTAATAAAAGTTTTAACCAGCATGTATTACAACCCAAAAAGTTTACAACACGACAACCTTACATTGTATTTATCTTAACATAAATGGTCTAAATAACCCCAATAAGAGAAGGTCTTTGAATAAATATTTCCAGTTACATAACTCGCAATCAATTTTTCTGCAAGAAATTCATATGATAAAGGACATTTCCTAATTAGAATCCAAGTCTTTTTCAATCCTTGTTAGTTCTGAAATCTCAAAAATAAGGTGTTGCAATACTTTGGAATAATAAATTACCACAACCTAAAATAATAGACTCATACAAAGATAATAAAGGCATGTTAGCTTCTATTGTCATAGAGTTTAATATTCACTCTAATAAATATTTACTGGATTCCTGGCTTTGGACAGAACTCAGCACAGCAACACATAGATCATATTATTCAGTTTTCTAAGGGCAATATTAGCTGGTGATTTTAATTGCATTTTTAATAGTTCAGACTCTACTTCTAAAGGTAAGAGAAGAGTTTCGGGTTCAGCCAGATTACTAAAATAGTTTTCAAACTCCTTTTTACTGAAAAACATTGATAATTATGCAGATCCACAATCATTATTCTGTACATTTTTCTCACACAGACATAACACGTAGTCAAAAATAGACAGAATTTTTATCTCTAATAGTTTAGCAGATTCTTTAAGTAATGGAAAAGTTATTACATGTCCCCTTTCTGATCACAATCCTATAACCCTTGATATTGACTTGATAATAATTGATTGGTACAAAAAAAAATACTTTCATGGGATAAAGAATTACAAGCGATACAAACTAAACTTGATATTTTGAATCTTGAGTTATCAAAAAGTCAACAAGAAAAATCCAAAATAGAAGAATTAAAATATTTAAATAAGTATCAAGATACTAAACCATAAAACTATGATTAGTCTAGAGAAATTTAAATTTATTAATTTTTCAATAAATCCCAAATCTTTGAATATTTTAGCCAATAAAGCTAAAAGATCAAATACATTCAATAATATTAAAGAAATATATTCACCACAAAAGAAAAAAATGGCATCTGGTTTACAGAGCATATTAACTAAATTTAGATAATTTTTTCTTAAACTAAATCAATCTTCTGAACTAATAAATCCAAAGAAAGATATTCAAGCTTTTATTAATAAAAACTCTAAAAAAAGATTAACAGAAGAACAAATTAAATTACTAGACAGGCAAATTACATTGAAAGACATCCAAGAACAAATTAATACATTTAAACAAAACAAAGCACCCGGTAATGACGGCATTATTCCAGAAATCTACAGAATTTTACCTACTAAAGCACTAACATTGTTACATTCAGTCTTCAATACCATATAAAATAAAAATACCATCCCTCCGTCGGGGAAATATACATTTATTTCTAATATTCTAAAGCCTGAAAAAGACCCTACAAAATGTAATTCATATAGACCTATATCATTATTAAACACGGACTATAAAATGTTTATGTCTATATATGTAAAGAGGCTTAAAAATTTTCTTCCTTAGTGGACAAGGACCAAACAAGTTTCATAATAAATAGATCATATGATAACATTAAAAGAATAATAACCTTAACTGAATCAGTTAAAAACTTAAAAAATAACATAACTATAGTTAGTTTAGATATAAATTGTGCTTCTGACACAGTTAATTGGGATTACCTATTTATTCTTCTACAGGAACTCAACTTTTCAAATTTTATAACTCTTATTACCCATTTATATAACTGATCTCAAGCTTATGTTAGAATTGGTTCTAATATTTCTCAGTTTATACCTATTACTAAAGGGACTAAACAAGGATGTCAATTATTCCGTCTTTTATTTACTTTATTTATGGAGCCTTGTGCAAATTTGATTAGAGATAATAGTAATATTAATGAGAGTCTTATAAAGCTTCAAAGATCCAAATGTTTGCAGATGACACATACTGATTACATTGGGTGGTAAGAATCCAACATTACAGGAATTATTTAATGATGCAGATTATTTCCAAAAAAACTCAGGTCTTAAATTTAATCATAATAAAACACAAATTTTATATGGTTCAAAAAAAATTTATATTCAAAATGAATTTGAAAAATATATACTGCAGTCCCAACAAATAAAATATTTAGGTATAATTATTACTAATATAAAAGAAATCCAAAAACTGAACTTCGATAAAAGTATAACAGAGATAGATAACTTAATATTCAAATGGTCTAAAATAAAATTCTCAACAGAGATAGATAACTTAATACTCATATGGTCTAAAATAAAATTCTCAACAGAGGAGAAATTATAAAGATGATATTACTACCAAAACTTTTATACATAATTCAATCTATTTATATTCCTCCACCTTATTCAATAATCAAAAAGTTTAATACTATGATTAAAAAAATGCCTCTGGTACCCAATTAAACCCAGGATCTCTTTATCATATCATATGTACAGTTGGGAAAATGGAGGTATTGCATTACAAAATTTAGAAATATATTCAATTTCTTCAGTAACTAAAACAATTTCATATCTTATAGATAGCAAATATTCAGCAAAATGCAAATATATTATTCTATCCTTATCTCAAAACTTACATAACAATAATGACTTCTTTAAGCTAAATTTAGTAAATAAAACATTCATACGGAAGCTAAAGGAATTCTTTTCTTTCTGTCCTGCCCAAAATTTTAAATCAAATTATATAATGATAATCTTAAAATCCTTTAAAAATTTTATCCTCAGATTTAAATTATATGAAAGTTGGTTATTCCTCATTTTCCCCATAGCATATACACAGGGGGATCATTTTCTTCACAAATTTTTATAAAATATCAGTATTCAAACAAAAACATCTGATTTCTTGGCATCAAATGTTGAAAAACAATGAATTGCAATCCATTAGTACTTTAATGGAAGAGAATGACCTTGATTCATCACTATGGCTTGACTTACAAGAAGCTAGAAATTATATCAAAATTAAACTTGATTTAATACCTCATTCATCTAAAAATGTAATTCCCAAATTCAGTCAGTATTTGATCGTTTTTACTCAACAGAACAATTCAATTAAAATTAGACGGTCACAAATACATAAAGTTATTAAATCAGACTTGAATATATTCCCAGATAATTATTGGAAACTTTTCTCTGACATTAATAATTGTAACCCTTCAGATACAGATAAATTAAATGTTCTTCAGTCAGCTAGTAAAACTACTCCATCACTTAAATGGAGAATATTTACTTGGAGATTTTTAAATAGATCATTCATCACTCCACATAGCATAAATAAGATGTTTAAAGAAAATATACTTTGTTGGAGATGTATGAAGGTACAGAATGCTGACTGGGCACAAATATTTTATGACTGTTTACACATGAAAAAAAATTGGGAAGATATTAATTTCTTACAAGCAATATTCACTGATAACGTTTTACTTACTAAATCATTAGTTTTATTTAGCTCTCCAATTCCATATTGTGTAAAATCAAGCAAATACTCACTTCTTTGGTCTATGCTGTCCATTGCCAGGAAAGAAATTAACAAAAATTGGAACTCTTCACAAATTCCCTCTTTTCAAATTTTTAAAGATCTCCTCTTGGAAGTATCCAAGTTAGAATTGATGACAATCAAATCTAGATCTTCAAGGAATATAGCAATATATAACAAATGGATGAATATAAATGATTTATTAGAAATTTAATAATTTGAAGGTATTAATCAGCTCTTTTTTTTTTCTTTTAACTTGTATTAGGTGTTTATAGTATAGTGATCATCATTGTACATAATTCATTTTATCTTTTATATTAGTGTCTTTTGTTTATTATCTACTTCATCATAAAATATGTTCAGTTCTCTCATAATAATTGTATGTTTCAGAAATGACTTTAATAAAATTTATTTAAAAAAAAAATATTTTGAACCACAAAATGATTGTGAAGGGACAACCTCTGTTTTCTCCTCGGGTTTCTGATTCAGATTCTGAGAAAAGTATGGCATCTGACAGTCCTTTTGAAGGATTCTCTTTCTATGAAACTTTCTAGACTGAATCATTTGTTTACGTGGGAACATACTGACATTCCATTGTCTTTGAAGAAGTATGAGTAATTGCAACTTGATTTTCCTGAACTTACACGTATTCCTCCTGTTCTTTTAGTACTGGAGGATTTATTTGTGATAGTGTAACTTGTATATACTAATCCCAGATCAAACCAAGCTGTTATTTCTGTGGTAAACCCATCTGCTGCTACACATCTGGTTAATACCAATCCCTTGCCTTCAGACAAGGATGGGAAACTTTAGATGGATTGGGGTAAAAGTGTATTCTTCTGCAACATTTATTGGAATTCTCAACTATCAAGTTCCTATGTTAAAGTTTATGCTTGCCCCTTTTGAGAACGTAAAGAATATTGTCAACTTTTACTTCCTCTGAGTAAAAGCATCTTTGTGTAACCTGATTGCTTCTGAGTTTCAAGTGGCAACCAACTGTTTAAAATGTGTTTATGATTCTGTTGATGCAACTTCTAGGACTGCATTCTCAAAACCTTCCTGATGACGTCAAAACTAAAAACTTGAATTCTCAGTTAGAGAGAGAGACTTAGTTTTTGGACGATCTGCTACAGAGAGCTATAAAATGTGATTAGAATAGTAAGCTGATTCAAGGAATTTCTCAGCCTTCCTTCTCCAAGTTTGTTGAGGGGTTTTACCTTTGTCAAAAAATAAAATAAGCACACACAACAAGCTGCTGGTAAGCAAACATTTAAAACAACAATGGCAGGGGAGATTCCACAAAGAAAGGAGGACCCCCCCCCCAGAACAAAGGACAGCCTAATAAGTCTGAATGACTATCTACAAGACTTCCCACCTAGGCAAATACTTAACCCTTCCCTACAGTTTGAACTGCCATTTCTCTGTATGGCAATAGATAGCTTCTGACAGATGGGTTGTAAAATTTATCCATCAAGGTTTCAAATGGCAGTGGGAGTCTCTCCCTCCTTTTCAAAGGATCCCCCCTCATCCACTAGAGGAAACTCCTCTTTTTTCTCCTAACATTCAGCCTCTGTTGACTCAGGGGTATGTGACAGAAGTGGTCCCTCTTCCTCAGTTATGAGAAGGATTTTATTCAAGAATGAGTCTGGTGCCAGAGATTCTTGGAGACCAGTTCTAGACTTTTCCTTTTTGAACTTGTTACTGCTTATTCCTCATTTGAATTTTCTGGTGCCTTAGATTTAAAACATGCATATAATCACATTCCTATAGATTAGCATTTCAGATGTTTAAGGTTTTCTGTCTCTGGATCACATTATCAATTCTCTGCATTATCCTTTGGTCTAGCCACTGCTTTAAGGGTATTCACAACTGTCTAGCTCCTATGATAGCCTACTACAGACTGCAAGGTATTTGCACTTTTCCTTATTTAGATGACTTGCATATTTTTGCAGTCTTTCAAAGTGTCAGGAACCTCTCACTTGGATAAGGGATTTCCTCCCCAGACTAGGGTTCCAAGAGAACATACAACATTCGCCTGGCTCCTTCTCATAGGATTGTTTTCCTGAGATGTCTCCTGTCTAGGAGTTTGCACAGAGGATTAAGACTGTGAGCTGTAGTTCCTTTAGTACAGGATTAGATTCCCTCAGCCCTCACTTGTCCATTGTATGACCTTAAAGTCACTCAAAAAGATATTGATCCTGAGTCACCCCTGCAAAGGGACTAGGCGTCCAGTGGACCTACATGGTTAGCAAATGGGTGCTTTTACTGTCTGCAACTAGACCTATTCCTCACAGATTGGTCCTTCTCACACAGGACAAAGGGTGTTTGATCAATCCCAACCCCAAACAACTGCAATTGACTGCCTGAATGATAGAATCATAATAGCTTTTCTGCACCATTTTTTCTGAAGACATGCAGCGGATATTAAAGGGGGTAAGAAGACTTGTTACTAGAAAATCACATATTATTAAATGGAAAAAAAAAGTTTTCTACTTCGTTCCAAGAAAAGAACCATCACCCTTTCATGGTAAGTGTCTATCTGGCTGTACGTTATTTGTGAGAATATCCTCTGGCCTGTCTTAGTCCTTCATCAAGGTACATTTGTCAGCCATTTCAGCATATCTGTCCATGGATCCCCCTGTTTTAATGCAATCTCATGTGAAAATATTTCTGAAAGGGGTGTTGCATATTAAGCATTCTAGGAAACAGGTGGCTCCTCTTTGGCATCTAAATGTTCTATTAGAAAAACTAACTCTTGATATATTTGAACCAATTCATCACAGTGTCTTCAGGTTCTTAACATGGAAAACAGTATTACTGATTGCTCTGACCTCTGCAAGAAGTGCATCTGAGCTGCAAGCTCTTATGGTGGTTCATCCTTATCTCATTTTCAAGAAAGTTATGGTTTCCTTAGGAATTAATATTTAATTTATGAGTAATGTAGTATGCTAATTTACTTTGAGATAATATATCCATTCCCCCCAGTCTTCTTTCCAGAACTAAAAATAAGCGATGAAGGATACTTCACACCTTGGATGCCCACAGACAGCTACGGTACTATCTAGACAGAACAAAATCTTTTAGGAACTCCTGTGAAGGGAAAAAAAAAGGCAAGCCTGTGTCAAAGCAGACTATTCCCAAATGGCTGATTCATGCTATTACCTTTTGTTATATCTACCACAATTTCAGGCAGGGTCAATGCTCATTCTTCCAAGACCTTGGCTTCATCTGTGGCTTTCTGGAAAGGGTAATCTACCCATATAGCTAAGGCTACTGCAGCAGTGATCAATATCATGAACATAATACAATTGTGTATGTAATTTACCACAACAGTAAATGTTCAAATGATCACTGCTGTAGTAGCTGCCCTTCCCTACATCCCCCTTATTTTTGTATGTTTTGCTCTCAGGGTGAGGACTTCTAGTTTTAGTTTCCTGTTATTCACCTTTTCAGGGCTCTATCCTTCCTCAGTCAGTTGGCATGAAAGTTCTGAAGGGCTTGGTACCCAAACTACTCTTTCTTCTATTCTGCCCAAGATGAATAATGGTTTGGGCATGTAGAAGGTGCCCTTGAAGCTTTGGCAGTTGGCCGGCTACTGTATCCTGTGTAGGATATAACCCTTATATCTGAGCTTACTACAGCAGTGATAATTCAGATATCTACTGTTATAGTAAATTTACTTACACAACCGTACTTTCTCCACTGTTGTGTGACCACAAAGTTGGTATATTTAAATGTGTGGGGGTGATGCAAGGGGATTTGCCCCTTTCAAAAACAAATTTTCTTTGAATTTTGCTGAAAGTGCTTTCAGCTAAATATTTCTGGTTAATCTGCAGTTGACTGAGTTGCTGTCATTCTATCAAAATAAATCCGTTTTAGATAGGGTCCAAGTTTTATTTTTTTTCCCTACCTTAATATTTTACTTTTTATGTAATTTAGATTTGGGCTTGCAGAGTCATTTACATTGTGCTAGGGCAGGGCATTCTGCCATTATGTATCTGTGTTTTGAGAGTACTATATGTGAACTTCTAGTCAAGTTTTCATGGAGTACCAGAGTGGGTTTGGGGAATTTTAGAATGATGTGCCAAGGAAGTAGGTAAACTTGTGATGATGTGCAAATAAAGTTTTGATGAAAACCAAAGTGAAAAATACATTCACAAAGGAATCGGATACATTTCTGTGTGTGTGTGTGTGTGTGTGTGTGTGTGTGTGTGTGTGTGTGTGTGTGTGTGTGTGTGTGTGTGTATGTGTATATGGAAGAATTCATATATATGGATCTACGGAAGTTAAATCGAAACCTCAGTAGATAGGCAACCTAAATGTCAACAAAAAAGTTTGACAAAAAAGATAGCGGACCAGTGTGCATGCTCAGAAACATATTCTTGGAGCATGTAATATAACAGCAATGTTTGTTTTTTTTCTGGGGGGGGCAAGATCCACCTGTGCCCCCCCCAATACCCTGCTATATACCAACTGCAAGACTGCACAATACCAGGAAAAAGGTGTATTCCCCAACCCCAGTATTATAGTGATCTCTCACCGATGTCAACAGCTTTCCTACTGAACAAATGAAACAGGCATGAAAGCTGTTGACGTTACCACCAGTTGACCAATTTACCTGGACATACACACACATATAAGTAATAAAAAAGACTTTATATATATATATATATATATATATATATATATATATATACACATACACACACATATATATACACATACACACACATATATATACACATACACACACACATATATACATACACACACACATATATATATATATATATATATATATATATATATATATATATACACATATACACACACACATACACACACACACATCTACATATACACACACACACAGATATATATATATAGATAGATAGATAGATATAGATATATGTGTGTGTTACAAAGCTGACTTACAAAAACATTGACATTCACATTATCGAGACCATAAAAACATACTGTTTAGCAGGAGGGCAAGCCCCCTGCATGGCACATTACATAAATTAACTCTGAGATCGCACTATAGCTGTGAAAGGACAAAAACCCCAATCTCCTCGGTACCACAATCTCATGCAAACACTTACTGCCACTGTTTGATGTCGAGGGCTTTCAATTCTTCATCCCATCAAGCTTACAGCACTTTGATGTTCCTGTCCTGATGAAATGAACATCAACTTTCTGATCAGTTGATGTTTTGAAGAACAATAAACAGATGTATAGATATTATTATATCATAATTGGTTGACAACACAAATGAGAGAACAAAAATGAGCGACTGCACATATATGACATACAAAATGAGTGAATCACAAAACATTGACAACTCCTCTCCCACTGTAAGTAAACTCTAGCTACAAAACCAAGATCAAGCATTGTCTGAATAGTGATACTGTTAGGTAAAACAGTTTTTATTAACATAAAGCATGGGACTGGGGATAGGGGGTAGTGTTAGGGTTACGGCTAGCACACATAAATATGGGTGGATAGGGGGACAAAGCTCCCCTTGTACCACTTTACTTACATGTGCTAACCCTAACTCTAGCCCTACACATTGGGTTACTAAAAACCCTTTCCCTAACTGTACCACTACAAAGGAAAAAAGGACACAGAACACACACACACACACACACACACACACACACGTGACACCAAACAGGCAAAACACTAAATTTATTCCCTTATCCTAACCTATCACTAACCTTAAATCACAAACACTCACACATACACATTATCCATTATAATGCAATTTTACAAATCTTCACAACCACCACCTTTTCTTTCCAGTTTCCTGCACATTCCTACATATCTTCCCTATATAAAACTTGATTTCAAGAATATGTGATTCACACAATTGTGCAGTGAAACACTTGTTCTATCGCTCACAAATGAGCTGTCAGTCACTTAAATGATAACTATGTGTATATATAAAATGCATTCAAAATTCTGATGCATCAAAACATGAACCACAAAAGAATGAAAGAAAAGGGTCAGCTCCCTGTGTTTTCTCCTGTCTACCTGATGAATCTGGGCATCTTGGGACAATGCAGCAATTGCCTCATGTAATCAGACAACCATCTCCTCCTACCACCCAACACTACAACCTGTGAGAGATGCACTTATACAGCCAAACTGGATGCAAAGCTTTCTTCACCTAAGACTGGACTAGACAGTGAAGAGCAGAAGGTAAACATTTGCACCACACACACTCATCTAAGTGTTCCTCAAAACCTACACCACCAAAACACACACATAGCAACACAAAATACACACCTACATTCGCGGAGGCTCTCCATAAAAATCTGCTCAAGCAACAGAGACCTCCAAAGCAGAAATGCATGCAACCTCCACCCCCAACACAACCCAAATGACACACAGCCCACAAACTCAGTGTGCCACTCAACCACAGCACATAAGGCATAACAACGTACCCAACACTCTAGTCATAGGTGACTCTATAGTCAGGCACACTGATGTTCCACTCACCAGGCTAAACAAGGAGAAAGTTACTGTCAGCTGCCTGTCGGGTGCCAGGATCCACCACATAACACATGCACTCAGGTCACTCCATAACAAGTACAAATATGACTCTGTCATTGTCCATATTGGTGTGAATGACCTGAGATGTACCTCACTGGACTACATGAAAAGAGACATGGAGGAGCTCTCTGATCTTGTAGCCCAGGCAGGTATAACCCTAGCCCTGAGTAGCATCCTGCCATCACCCAGAATAATACCACAGTACAAGGACAAAATGATTGACTTCAACAATTGGCTAAGCTTCTGGTGTCATTCTAAGGGGATCCAGTATCTGTCTGCCTGGGATGACATGATCGACAGACCACGATGCTTTGCCAGAGATGGCCTGAACCTGTTGCCCTTGGGATTCCAGATACTGGCTAAGGCTCTTGCCACCCCTATAAGTGCCTTTTTTAGGCAAGGTTCAAATGACAAATTCACCACCATAACAGGTACAAGCAAGCAAAATCTGAGGGTAATGCTACTCAATGCTAGAAGTCTAAACCTCAAAATGCATTCACTTGAGGCACTCCTTAAAATGGAGAATATCGACATCTGTGCAGTGACAGAGACCTGGTTCAAGGCTCCAGGAAGCACCCCTGCATTACCAAGCTATAAGTCATACCACACCTTTCAGCCACCTAACCTGGACCAAAACACTAAAGGTGGAGGTGTGTCCATATTCATTAAGGATATCCACACCTCCAGGCTAGTTGCTCAGCATAATGCATCCGAGATTATCCAAGTGCAATTAACTCTGGGCAAGACTGGAATCCAAATTATAACTTGCTACAGATCCCCCACCATGCCCCAGGATTCCCACTCCTCATTTCTTGATACACTGGAAAATATTAGGGTACATCCCAACACCCTAATAATGGGCGATTTCAACTAACCCACCATTAACTGGGAAAACTACTCCTGTACCAACTCTTTTGCTCAACGTTTTCTGGAATTCACAAATTCCAATGCCTTGGATCAACTTATCCACACCCCCACCAGGTGCAGCAATATCCTAGACCTGGTCATTATCAACATGGGCGACCGATGTTCCATTCATCGTTGGTCAGATCCGACCACAAGCTAATCAGCCTAGACATCAACATCCCCCCCCCCCCATTAAGGAAACCACCATAAAAAAATTCTTCAAAGCCAACTTTATCTTAAGACAGAAGTGGCAAACTTCACGACACCCATGCAGACGGACAATAGAGGTATGACTGATGAATCCTACACCAATGCACTTTATAAGCACTTACACAAGTGCATGGATCGTGCTATCCCTAACAGAACCAAGATGCTGTCCTCCAAAAAAAGGAAGCCAATCTGGTGGTCCCCTGCCATAAACAAACTCTACAACAGAAGAAAGAAACTGTTGCAAAACAAAAGAGTAAAATCCCATGACTGGAAGAACTCCCTGGTCAGCCTCAGTAAGAAGCCGAGATCCCCCATAAAATCCTCCAAAGCTAGTTATGAAAACAAAATCACCACAGATTCTAAAGACAACCACAAAGCATTCTATAGCTATATCAAGAATCTCAATGGCAACACTCAGATCTGCTCGGAGTTACAGCACAATGGCACTAAATATACAGAACCAACTGATATTGACAACATCCTGGCAGATAGGTTCAGTGCTAACTTTACCCCCCCTCACACCCAAAAGGGCCCCTCTCTATACTGGAAGAATGCAAAGTTCCTGTAATCACAGCTGCACAGGTAAAAAACACACTCTCCAAAACCAAGAACACAGCATCCATGGGACCTGACAACATCCCAGGCTGCGTTCTACATGAACTACAGAATGAACTGGCACCCCACCTAAGCACCATGTTCAATCATAGCCTCACCTCAGGCTTTGTGCCCACTGAATGACGCACAGCAACAGTAATCCCACTCCACAAAGGGGGAGCCATCACAGACCCCAGGAACTACCGCCCCATTAGCCTAATGAGCTTGGTCTGCAAGGCCATGGAATGCATCATCATGGAACTTATAAACAAAGACATTGGTAATCCCCAAACTCTGGACCCCACCCAGTTCAGGTTTGTAAAAGGCAGATCATGTCTCCTAAAGCTGATGGACTTCTTTGAAGTAGTCACCAAAGCCGTAGACGAGGGTAAAGTGGTTCACACAGCCTATCTAGATCTTGCCAAGACTTTTGACACCATCCTCCACTCTGGAATTATAGATAAACTCACTAAACTAGGTATAAATCCCTATGTCACAAGATGGGTTGCCAACTGACTCACTGACAGAACCCACACTGTGAAAGTAGCAGACTCCAAATCTGACTTCAGACCAGTGACAAGTGGAGTACCACAGAGTTCAGTCCTGGGTCCTCTCCTGTTTGGTATCTACTTTTCTGAAGTACAGGCTAACACAGAAGGTCTTTGGCTAATGAAGTTTGCAGATGACTGTTCACTAGGAGCCATAATTGAAACTCCTAACGATGTGGACATCCTACAAAAGGGTCTCACTGAGACAGATGCCTGGTGTCAAAGCAATGGCCTCAAGCTCAGTGCCAAAAAGTGCATTGTCATCCCCTTTGGTAAAATCTCTGTACCCATGAGCTACCACATAGGTGGTAGTCTACTTTACACCGAAAGTGTGATAAGAGACCTTGGGACACAGGTGGACAGTAGTCTCTCCTTTGATAATCAGATCGCCACAGTAGTCAGGAAATCCTTCTACGTGGCACACCTCATCACAAAAGGTTTCTCATCCAGGAAAAAAGAGGTCATTGTTCCCCTCTACTCGTCACTCATCAGACCCACTATAGAGTACAATGCCCCTTTTGGTATGTACCTCACAAGACGTCTACAACTGGAAAGGCCGCAGAAATACCTCAAAAAGAGGGTTACTGGCCTCAAACAGATGCCCTATGCAGACAGTCTCAAAAAACTCCAGCTTTACTCTGTCGCATATCACCTACTTAGAGGCGATCTCTGCCTAACATACAAAGCTATGTCAAACCCAGAGCTGTTGGACATGCTCCACTTAAAGAAATCCCAATCCCTCCAAGCTACACGCTCTAGGGACCTAAACCTTGTCACCACAATAAACAGAACATGCTGGAGGGATAGATTCCTGTCCCAGAGACTTCCCATACTCTGGAACAAACTACCTATTTATATCAAACAAAGTTCCTCATTAGCACTCTTCAAGAAAAATCTTGATGATTGGATGGGAAATAGGAAATTCACCCTGGGGATCATCTCTGTGGCTCTGCTCGACAAAGGCACAGGAAAATAATTTTCTTTGGTGGCGAAAGCCAGGGTACCTTTTTGGCTAGGCTTGTATAGGCCATAGGGCCAAAAACCTAGTACCTACCTATGAACCTATAAGAAAATCAAAACACTACAAAGATGTTCTATGCGGGAGGGAGGCACTGCTACTTATATATGCCATCTCCAAGATCGTACTTTAGTGGGGAAAGCAGAAAAATAAACAGTTCCCACTATGCCGCGATCTCATGCAACATTCTACTAGTATTTTTAGTACCAAAAAAGCTGGCAGCAGATGGAGCTGACCTTGTGTTTCAGTGTTCTGTGCAACACTATACAGCCATTGAAAATTGCAGATTGTGGATATTTTCAAATACATCATATATATATATATATATATATATATATATATATATATATATACACACACACACACACACACACACACACACACACGTGTGTGTGTGCATGCACTCACTTCTATGTATATACACAGATACACACACATAGCCCTAAATAAAACCATTAATGCAAACTAACATCAAGGTTCAGTATATCAGCAGCAAACCGCTGACTTTCAAAGTACACCTTGAAAGTACAAAACACACTGAACAAGTGCTTTGCATGTGGCAAGCTTCACTGCACCCCGCACACCCCCGTAACTATAAAGTTACTAATAGAGATTGCACAACAGTGAAGAAAATGAGAAATTCAGCTTCAGAAACATGACACTCATGGTCAC
The DNA here is from genome assembly GCF_019279795.1 of Protopterus annectens. NCBI lineage: Eukaryota > Metazoa > Chordata > Ceratodontiformes > Protopteridae > Protopterus > Protopterus annectens. The sequence continues at coordinate 498,506,210 of NC_056738.1, forward strand.
GCCAGACAGGCCACTGTTTGCCTAATGTGTAAGATGAGGCCCAGGGCTCATTAAGAACGAATAACGGGTAAAGTACTGTGAAACTATCAAGTCATTAAATATTTTACTTCCGGATACAGCAGGGACTACAATGAGAACACATTTCCTTGAACAGTGGCTACAGTACGTGATGAGAAACAACTGTGAATGTGGAGAATGTCTCACTATAGCTTGGTGCACTCATATGCATGTTCAACAGCTGCAACATGGAAAAGGCATCTACCGCTTTAAAGGACAATTATGTGGTGGTTTCATTCTATTTTTTGACCAAATTAAAGGGTGGAAATGGGATTATAAGAGAGTATTTAAAATGGGAGCAGGAGGCAGAGAGAAGGACAAAAGAGGTGATACTGAGAAAAGAACAGGATGGAGGAGTGGAATGAAGGCTAACCTTTTGTGGGACAGGTGCCCATTTCTTACACATAAATATTTAAATATTTCTAGAAGGAAGGTTAAGGGAGTTAAGGTAGGTAGCAGGGGTGCACAAACAAACAAACAAACAGAAGAAAGACAAGACTAATAGGAGAGTGCAGTGGGGAAGGGGGACATCAGACAAGCAAAGGGATAACAATGATAACTAGGAGGACTGGACAACAAACAAGGGAAGGCATAGACACAAAGTGTGGGTGACCATTGGGATCGAGTATATGGTGAGTTTAGGGAGCACTATCACACTACCTGCATAGGACCCAGTGGGAGTTCAGACCCCATATTATGAAGGGGTAAGGTCACAATCCAGGTAGGGTGGATTGTAGCAAAAGATACGTTTTTTTTTTAACCAACTGAAAAAAACGTCATGTTCAGATCCAAAATGTCTTACCCTTACTTTGGTAAGCCTTTTATTGCCTGTACAGATGCATCAAAATTAGTGATAGGAGTGATATTTTCTTAATAAGTAGATGAAAAACATCAAGTCTGCTATGTTAGAAGTAAGTTAAGTAGAGTGGAGATGAAGTATTCCACCATGAGCAAGAGTGCATTGTCATTAAATTAGAACTCACCTCAATACAAAATTTACCTTTTAGTTTGTAGTGACACAGTAGTCACTAATTGTGCACCCCTACGATGGCTACACAAACAAAAGGATGATCTTTGTCCCTACAATTCATCAACTTTACAGGCATGCATAGGCCAGGTCATAAGAACTCCAGTACAAAATGTAAAAGAAAGACTATCTAACAAGGCTACTAGGTAAAAATAAAAATTAATAGAGTCTAAAAACAGGTAAGAACTTTCACCCCAAAACAGCAGTACCTCAGACCATATAAATCAACACTTTAAACATACTTAATTACAGCAACAGCAGCATTCAGTTACAATCATTACCTTAACAGGTCAAGTGATTTAAGTACTGGTTTTACAGAAACAGTATCATTCAAACCTAAACCTGTTAGTTCCAAATTCCATTTTAATTCTGTACATTCAGTTCAAGTTGCACCATCACCTCCTCTTGAACCAAAATACAACAGTTGCAATACAAAAAACTTAAGTGTGTTTATTCTCAAAAAGATTCACGTACTTAGCTAAATCATTAGATGGTTTATTCTACCTTATATCCTGTTGTTCAAGAATACATTCTCTGAAAGAACGATTTGTAAGATAAACAGATGGTACAAGCAGCTAAATAAACTATTAGCATAAAACCTGAAATTATTATAACGGCCAGTATCAGGGTGCACAAACAAAAAAGTAGGTAAAATAAATTTACAGACACTACAACCATTACAAGGAAATGTGCCAGTTTGCGCAGAGATTTTATTCCTATGTTTATGGACTCTGTAGCATAAATGACACTTGATGAACTTATTCTTGAAGGAAAACCTAGGCTTCTCACCTAAAGTCTTCTTAAACTCTTTATTCACCATCAAGATGGAACAATTCCTTTTCACTAGAATTAGTCAGAAGAACCCTCCGGGTGTCATTACCGTTATGAGTGACACAATTCACAACATCCCCTGTACCTTTTGGATCAGAAAAAATGGTTTAGCAGTAGTATCTCTATTTAATAAAATGTCAGTAATAGTACTGTCAGTCTCTGAATAGCCTCTCTGCATATCATTAAAAACTTTTTAGAAAAGAGTTTCATCATCATAATTCAAATTGGCACCTCTAATAAACTGGTCTTTCAATACACTCCTATAAACATGGTGAGAATACATACTGGATCTGTGTAAAACAGTGTTTCTCCTGCAGGGCTTTTTATAAAGAGTAGTATTAATACAACCTTGATTATCCTTAAATACAAAGACATCAAAAAAACTCAATCAATATGTCAGAGTACTTAACAGTAAGTTTTAAAAAAGATGTAGTGCTATGTAAAAAGCACTATGTAAAAATCAGTAAAGACTTCATATATTAGTAAACCACTCCTATATAAAGCAAATAAATGCACTTTAACTCTCTTAATTAATTCATTAGCCTGAAACTTATGCAACTCAATAGAAGTTACACTCCGAGATAACATTGTTTATCTGATGCAAATAAAAATCCTTATCCACCACAGTTATAGCACCATCTTTGTCAGCTGGCTGAATTTCAATAGAAGTACGTCCATGTAACTTGTTTAAAATTGCTGATTCATTAGAACTGATATTTAAAAAGTTTGTTTTATGTTTTGGGGACAAAACATCATACACAGCATGTTTACACGATTTCAGAACAGCTTTCATAAAAGGGTGTAAAGTGCGTGTAAAAGTACTAGGTTTCTTAAAAGAAAGAGTGGCAGGAAACATTGCCTTAACAGTCACGCTCCTTAGAAACAGCTTGAGATCAATAAGTACATCAACAACATTGGATCTAGTCACTGGAATGTATGGCAAACCTTTGTTCAAAACACAGTTTATCTGGAGTCAAGAAAAATGAATAAATATTATAAACTAAACTATCGGCATCCTGCTGCCTATATTCTTCTGTGCAGGAGTTCATGCCTTTCTGTGACCTCTCCCTCCTTGACTCAGAAACCAACACTGTCTCAGCATTTCTTCCGATCGCATTAGCTCAAGTAAAGGGGGAAATGTGAAGGAGAAGCAGCTAAAGTATGACTCTCAATCAAAACATCCAGTTCCACTGAAACCTCAGGGACAAGTGCATTCACTGGTTCCTCTTGAGAGCCTGTTTGTGCTCCCTGTATCATTGGAATCAATTCCATTCATTGTCTTAGGACAGGAAAAGATATGCCTCTTGCAAAAGTCAGACATGTCTCATTGTAACTTCCTATATTTAGCTGCTTACAACCTGGCTTCATATGCAGCAGCATTATCAAGGATAGTATCAAACCTTTGTTTAATAGGCTCTATAATACAACCAGATGCAACAGCATTCTGTAGGGCATTTATCTCAGAGAAGCTTCAGTAGGTTTAAAGAACTCAATCAGAAGCCTCACATAATTAAAACTTCGGTCTAAATTCAGAGACTGCCATTGTTTCAGCAAATCTGGAATGTATTACCATATGTAGGCATTTTAAGAATACAAGTCCTCTCAGGATGACCTTAAACTATAAACATGCCTCTAAATGAACCCACTGCCACTCTAACCTCTTCTATTTATAAAGTTTATTTTCCAGGTCTTTCAAATTATTAAAGAGTCTATTCATATTAGGTACATCAATGTTTATACTAGAAGCCAGGATTGATTTTTTTCAAGCCGAATTTCCTGTGGTTCCTACATTGTATGGACTCTCTAAGATTCATAAGAGCTTACACAAGCCTCCTATGAGACTGAATGTTTCTGGTTGCGGCTGGTTAACTGAGCCACTTTCTATTTATGTTGAAAAGTTGCTACAACCATGTTTAGACACTGTTAAAATGGTTTTAAGAGATACTAAACATGTTGCTTCTAGTTTATATGATTGGTATAACTCCTGTTTGTTTCTTACACTGGATGCGAATTCTTTGTTCACTGATACTCAGTGATTTGAGGATAGATAGTGTCACAGTTTTTATCACATTATACTGAATATTCAAATAGCAAAATTAATTTAATTTGTTTGCTTTTTGATTTAATTTTAGAGAATAATGTATTCCTGTTTAATGAAAAAAGTTACTTACAGAAAAGTGGTGTTGACATGGGCACTGTTTGTGCTAATAGTTATGTAAATATGGTTTTGGTAATCTCTTTTTTAATTTCTCCAAATCTTTTGGGTTTCTAACACGATGAAGGGAATGGACCCCATTCCTAAGTCAAAGTACGATTAATGTTCATGAAATTAGTATTGTTTCACTCTTTGATGTCAGCCAGTAGTGCTCTTCACAGCACCCACAATGTGTCCAATAAAGACTCCTTCTGCAATTTGTATGGAGTTACATGTATTCGTAACATATCTAAATATGATTGTAGACTCTTTTTTTATAAGATCCTGTTGCTCCTACTACTATTGGAACTATCTGGGCATCTTTCTTCCACATTGCTTTTGTTTCATCCTGATATTTTATGACTGTCTCTCTCACTACGCAGGACACTGTAGTCAATGGATGTGGCAATTTCAATGATCAGTGCTACTTTTGTCTTCTTTTCCTGCACCACTATATCTGGTTTTCTAGCATCTATCTTTTGAACTGTTGGTAATGGATGACCCCATGTGATGTAGACTTCATCATTTTCTATTATGCTTTGTTTGTGGCTCATATTTCCAGTGTTCTTCAGCCACTTCAATACCATAATGTTTGCACAATCCCCAGTGCAACAGTCTCGCCACATTATTATACCTTTCAGTATACAGTCCTCCTGCCATTAGTATGTCGCAACCAGCAACGAGGTGGGCAACTGTTTCCAATTCTGTTTTACAAAACCTACATTGGTCTTTCTCCCACATTCAATGGACTTTGTAAACCAATGTGTACGTAGCCCACTATCTTGGGCTACCGATATTAACCTTTCATCTCTTGGTTTAAATTCACCTCTCCTTAACCATTCCTGCGTTTGTTCCTGATCAACATGAGGTTCTTCCATAAGTTTTCTATACGTGCAGCTATATTTATGCTTTTTCCACATTTCTTGCCTTCTCATCTGGTCCTTCACCTTTTATTCTTTCTTTTGTTTTTTGGCACATTCAGTTGCTGCCTGATTTTTATCTACTTGTAGTTATATTTCCATTCCTGCTTGACGCCAATATGCTTCTGCTAGCCCAAGCAGGGAAGTCATTTTAGATTTATTCTCCTCATGTTTCAAAACTTTCACTACGTTTGGGTCTTGTGAGGTCGGCAAATATGTGTGGAGTCCCATGACTGCAGATCTATACATGTAACCAATTTCAAAGAGGCCCATCCCTCCTTTAGACCAGGGAATATATAATGTTGGTATACACTGATTTTTATACATCATTTGGTGAGCGTAAAGCATCCTTCTTGTTTTCCTATCTAATCTGTCGAGCACTTTTTGGGGCCAGTCAGTCACTCCAAAACTGTAAATTGGGACAGGAAGAGCAAATCGGTTTATAGCTTGAATTTTGTTCCTAGATGTCAATGCTGTTTTCAGGATTCATTTAAGTCTACTAAAGTAATCCTTACTAAGTTTTATTCACATTTGTTTATGTTTTATTGTTGATCCTTCATCATTTCCCAAATATTTATACATTCCCTCTTGTCAAAGTTATTTTATATCACATTCTTGTCCCAAACTGATGTTTTCTTGGTGCTGCAGCTTTCCTGCTTTAAAGGTTGTTTTTGCACATTTATCAAGACCAAGTGACATTCTTATATCATCTGAAAAAGTTTTGACAACCTGCAGTTGTGCTTTCAGTTCCTCATCTGATGAGTTATACAGTTTCAAATCATCAACAGACAAAATGAGACGTCTTTGCACTTTGTGGTTTTCTGGGAGCCAAATTATAGCCATGACCTAAGGTGTTAAGTAGACAGCTTAATGGATTAAGGGCAAAACAGAAGAGCAGCGGTGACAGAGAGTCACCCTGGAATATCCCCTTTGGATTTTTATCCCTGGAATAGTAAGTTGTCCTTTATGATGGCTTAATTGCAAAATGGTCTGCCACTGTTTTCATGGTCACTGTAATGTAGTCTTATCAGTGTAGGGTGTATCTTATACATTTTTAAACACTCTTTTTATCCATGAATGTGAGATACTATAAAATGCTTTTTTATAGCCAATCCATGCTATACTTAAATTCTTCCCCTTTTTACAGTTCTCTAATATGACTTTATTTAACAACAAATGATCCTTTGTTCTGTATGACTTTCTTTTATTTGAATTTTCTTCTAAATGACTATAAACTCTGTTGGCATCATTTCCAGTGTATAGCTTATACAATGTCGGAAGGCAAACTATCGGTCTATAATTTTTAGGGTAGCTTGCAGGTTCACTCTCAAGTAGGAGCATTGTTTTTCCTGTTGTTAGCCAGGTTGGTGTCTGTTCGGGGTGCACATATAAATAATTCTTACTCATGGCTAAATCTTCATGCAAAAATGTTAATACTTTTAATCAGAAGTTAGGTAGTGCATGTGGGCCTGGGGTTTTCCAGTTAGAGGCTTTTCTTAACTTTGTTTCAATCTCTCTGGTTGTTACTTAATTTCATTTCATATGCTGCACCTTTAAAGTTCTTATTCTTTCCTTTACTTCTAGCCATTTAGCATCTTTATTATGTTTTACAGGATCTTCATAGATACTTCTCCAAAAATGTATCTTTCTTCTTTTTTGGTGGTCTTTCAGTTCCTTTTACCTTATTTCCCAATTCTCTATAAAACCTTTTGGGTCATCAATAAATTGCTTATTTTGTACTTTTCCTTTATATTTGTCTACGTATCTTCTAAGTTTTTCAGCAAGCGCTGAGATTTTTAATTTATTATTTGCAATAGTGCATGATAGATCCTGATGTGTTCTAATATTGCACATTGCTTTTATCCAGTCTATCTTTCTGAGTATTTTTGTTGCTCTGTTCCCTCTTCTATACTCTTCTAATAATGACACTTCTTGTCTTAGCTGGTTTATGGTTTTCTCTATTTGATACTTCCATGATGGTATTCGATTTGTCCCCTTTCTTTCCCTCACTACCCTGTGTTCTTGTGGTAGAACTTTATCAGTTATTAATTTAGCTGAACAGTAATATATCCTATTTACTTTTGTTGTATTGCATGAATCTCTATGGACAGTCCTAATTACTGTGTTCATTTGTTTTATCAGACTTCTGACTTTTTGGGTTTTACTGACCTTCTGCAGTCTACTTCTTTCATTGATCTGACCCACTAAGTCTGCTTCTCTCTGTGAATACCAATCCCTACTTCTTACACTTCAGGCCAGGTTTCTTGTGGTGTAAGTGTACTATTTTGGATTTGTCTGAAGGGAAGCTCAGCTGCCATCTTTCTGCCGACTTGCTGCTCTTTAAAAACTTTACATCCTCCTCCTCAGTCACACCTAATTTTCTGACCTCCACATCCTGTTGTCTAGTCCTTCAAGTATGTCTAAAATAAGCACACTGAAGAGTACTGGGCACAGAAGTGGCTGCTGTGGTACCCCACTAGTACCTTTACATATTCCTAGCAATGTAGCAACCACAGTCTTGTGCGTCCTGCCCTCTGATAATGTCTCTGCATGGTTCCACGGTCTTGGTCATATCTTGCTGACAGTTGTCCTAGCAACTGCATGTGTTTGACACAGACAAAAGCTTTTCTGAACTCCTGGTAGAGCAGATTTACTAATACTCCACTGCTGATTCTCTTGTAACCTAGTCAAACTGAATTAAGTTCCACTGGTGGATATTTCTGGCTATGGAGCCATATTGGTTATTGCAGTTGAGATTGCTTTCTCTTGGGAATTTCTCCTTGACTTTCTTGGGTCTACCATTAGGCTAACTGATCTGTAAATTACTAGCCTTCTGCTCCCCCATCATTATCATCATCAATCCCCTTTTTCCCATTTTCTACATGTGATCAGGGTGCCATGTCAACTGTCTCCATCTCTCTCTCTTCAATGCCACTCTACTGCCTTCTTCAACACTAATGCCCAACTGCTGCAGGTCTTCTCTCACGTAATCCATCCAACTCTTTGCTGAAGCCCTTGTTTCCTCTTGCCTTCTTCCTGTCTGTCTCAAATCTTTTTCACCAGTTTGTCTTCTGTTTTTCTGAACTTGAGCCCAGATCACCGTAATCTGTTCTCTTTGACCTTCTCTGCAACTGGAGTTACTTTGGCTTCTGCTGCTAAGCCCTCATTTCTTCGTCTACCCCACAGTGTGCACCCTACCACCTGTCTCAGTCACTTTATCTCCATCACCTCTAGCATCCTCATCTGCTCTGCCTTTACTGCCCAAGTTTCAGTACCATACAGTAGTACTGGTCTCACCATTGTTTTGTACATCTTACTTTTCAGGTTACTTGGCATTTTGGTGTTATATACTACACCTGACCCTCTGTAACAGTTGGCTGCAGACCATGTGATTCTAGCTTTGACCTCCTCATTCAGACTTCCCTTCTCCTCAACCAACCCTTCCAGATACTTGAAGCTGTTAACCTGTTCCACTATTTTCCCTTTGATCTCAAATCTCAGCTTCTTTTGAACTCCATGTGTTGCCATTGCAACAAACCTCTGTAAATTCCATTCCATGTGCCTTAAGTTTTGCATTCCATTTCCCTATCCTTTGCTGAAGTTCTTGCTCAAAGTCTGCCTGTAATGCCACATTGTCTGTATACAGAAACTTTGTTAATCTTTCCCTTCCTACCTGTTTGCTAATGTAGTCCATGTATGAATAGCAGTGGGCCCACAGCTGAACCCTGGTGCATACCCACTCCCACTGAGAACCCCTCTGTGAGATCAAACGCTGTTCGTACTTTAGTCATTGGGTCCTTCTACATAGCTTGCACTAACACTGCCAATGTTTTTGGGGCTTCAAACCAGTGTAGGAGTAACCAGCTCAGCTTTCTTGGGACCTTATCCTATGCTTTCTCAAAGTCTAAGAAGGCCCAGTTGGACTCTTTCCTTATCTCTAGCTTCTTCTGAACTATCTGTCTCACTACAAACATTGGGTAAGTTGTGCTGCATCCTGATCTGAACCTAAACCGCTCATCTCCCATCTTATTTTCTATTACTCTGCATATCTGTTTATCACCTTCCCCAGAACATTCATGCAATGTGTACAGGGGTTTGATACCTCTGTACTACCCACAGTTGTGAGTGTCCCCTTTGTTCTTGAACACTGACATTAGTACATTTATTCGCCAGTCATCTGGGATACGCCTTTCTCTCCACACTGCTATTAGTACCCTCAGGAGACAGTTCTCTCTATCTCGACTAGCATCTTTATCATATCTGCTGTGATCTCATCTGAGCCTGCTGCTTTCCATATTTTCTTTAGTGTTGTTCTTACTTATGCTGTGGTGGGCTCCTCCTTTTCTCTCATCATAGGCTGTGTCTGGAGCAGTACAGCTTTTGTGGGATATTCTTCCTTGAGAAGATGCTAAAGTTACTCTTTCCATCTGCCTTTGATGTCCTGTGGACTGGTGAGAAGGTTATTACTGGCATCTCTTATGACGGGTGTGTAATTATCTTCTTTATCTTTCTGTCTTTGCCTTGCAACCTGATAGAGTTTCTTTGTCCCATCTACTGATTTACTTTCCAGAAGCTGGTAGAGTGCCTGTGATGCCTTGTTCTTTAGTGAAGCTTTGTTCTTTGCTACCGCAATTGCTTTCTTAGCCTCTTTTTTAGCCAACCAGTAACCCTTCCTAGCCTGGTCCAGCTTTTTTATCTCCCACTTTTTCTTGCACACCTTTCTTTTGATAACTTCCTGGAATTCTGCATCCTACCATAAACTTTTCTTATGTACCTTATTTCCCTACCAGGCTTGGCCACATATCTCTTCTGTAGTCCTCACACATGCTATTTTGAGGCACAGCCATTCTTCAACTCCACCTATTTACTCTTCCTCTTGAGGGGTTAGGGCCCTGAGTAATTCCTTGAACTATTGTGCTTTCTCTCCAGTCAACTTCCAGGTCTTCAGCTTGATCTCTGTTGACCTTACAGTCTTCGCTGACCATTGCTTGCAGCTGATTGTGGCAACCAGTGGTTTATGCTTTAGGCCAACTGTTTCACTGGGGATGACTTTGCAATCACAGATTCTACATCAGTGCCCTTTCCTTACTAGGAAAAAGTCTACCTGAGTTGACTCTAACACCTCGGATCAGACAGGGAAGCTTATGCTCCGAGAGTCATCCAGCTTCAATGTACTCGAGTTGGTAAACTCAAAGAAAGTCTCAGAGCTGAAGATACAATGATCTTTGGATCTGATGCAGATGGTCCCAGAAGACTCTGATCCAAGGTATCCAAAACCACTAGTCGAATTGCAGAAGGAGCCGAGACCAAAGATGTAGAACTATGGAGGGCTTCCTGACCCTGGAGGAGTACGAGCCTGAAGAACTCCCATCTGAATCTGCACAGAGAGAAACTTCCTCATCATTCTATCCACATCATCTTTGGTCAGACTTCTGGAGGAACGAGACAATGAGGCCACAGAGGGAGACCCGGAATGCCGGCGAGGCTCTAAAAAATGGATATGGGACCCGAGAGGGTACTAGATCAATGGAGAAAGAATATCTGGTCTTAGGTAGAAGCTTCAGATTTGATAATTCAGCATCCAAGGAAGCAGATTTCATGTCTGATGCTGGCTTTGGTGAAGGAGCAGTTTTTGGATCCAACTTATTATGTTTCTTCCTTGGAGGCTCCACCATCAGATCTGAGGAAGGGTGGTGGAGCCTGAAGGATTCAAAGGTTTTCTGGACTGTACCTTAGACACAGGTATGGGGGGTGAGCCCCAGATAAAGCCTCCGAGAATGTTGAAGGAAGCAAGTCCTTTAAAATGCGATTATTCTTCCAGTCCACTATGGCCCAAGGATTAAAAGATTTACAAATGTTGCAATCTTTTTGCAGTTGCTCAGGGTCTAGACAGTAAACGCATAAGGCGGGAGTATCAAAGAGTAGTAACTTATGACCACATTTCTGGCATTTTTAAACCCCAGATGTTTTTTCAGAAATACGGAAAGGAAAGGGGAAAGGAGATACCAAATATGGTATCAAAGACTGCATTAGCGTGTAAAAGGGGATAGATGTAGAAAGAAAAATTTACCATCAATGGTAGAAAGAATTACTCTAAAGTGTATAAAGGGAGGAAATATAAAAACTACAGAAAAAGATAATTAGATAGTAAAATAACAGTAATAATAGAATGACTCATTTCGAATTTTGAATACTAAGCTTGAGAGCTCACAGAGACCACGTCCTAAAACAAAAGTGGCAAACAAGATCTGGGGTATGTTAGGGGATAGAGCATTATGGGTAAGGGAGGATCTCAACAGTTTATTAGTTGTCGTAAGCTGGAAATAGTGGCTGAGTCAGATCGAAACCTAATTGTTGAGAAAGAATGAAAATGGACAACACAGATGGAACATTATGGTGTGTACATAACTTTTTTTCCCCTTTTATTCCAGTCTTTCATTCTGTCTCTCCCAGTCTCTCATCTTCTGCCACTGTGTCCAGGGGGCAGTACAATGTGTCAACCTACTAACATTCCCCTCTTCTCTCTCTTGCATTAGAATAAGTATACCTGCCTTGGGTTCTGACCCTCTCTGCTCCCTCAACTCATTAATAGGAAGGCTCTTCTCTTCCTCTGTCTCACCTGGTTTTCAACCAATATGTATCTAAAGTAGTAATGTTTCTCAACTTATAAGCAAGGGAATGGCATCTAGGTCCAAGGAAATCATCGTTCCACTGTATTCAACCCTCATCAGACCCATCATTGAGTACAATGCCCCTTCAGTATGTATCTGACCATGCAATTGTAACAAATGGAATGTCCACAGTGGTTCATTACAAAAAGAATACAGGGTGTAAACAGCATGTCCTGTGTAGATCAACTCAAAGCCCTACTCTACACAGTTTCTTACAGACTGTTGAGAGATGATCTATGCCTAGTATAGTACAGTTATTGACCCAACTCACCTTTGAGCACTGCTGCCCCTTTTAAGCTATGAAGCCTGTCCTTGACCTAGGGCTGGTTCCTCTCCTAGATCTTCTCATTTGTACCCCACTACAACCAGTCATTAGACTTCATGATTTCCTTGTTCATTCTGTTAGATGTTGGTCCAGGTAACACTTGAGAATGTGATTTCCAACCTGCTAGCCAGGCATCAGTCTTACATCTCCCTGACGTGCTTGTTACCATGTCAGCTGTTTTCTCCAACAGACTGTTTACATCTATTTGTGCCATTTATGCCTGTGTTTCAAAGCATGTACCCAACCTTCCCATTTGATAACCAGCTTGGTCACCTTATCACTTTTTAAAACTTTTTAGCCACAAGTTTGGTTTGACTAATCTGCTCACTCCTGCTTCCCTTGCCATGCTCTCATTTCCTTGACACTATAGTTTATTTACTACTGGCTCCCTCTCCTCTATTTCTCTTCAGTCCCTTCATCCTCATTTTGTTCTTATCTCTCTCTACTTCCTCTTGTTATCCCTCCACTGCTCTTTCCCCATAATGGTATGTCTTATTTACCTCCTTCTCCTGCTGCTTTTCCCTGTCCTGATTTCTGTTGCTGTTTTCTACCTGTCACCTACCTCCTTCCTCATTCTGATTCTTCCTTTCCTAATTGTTCATTGCCTTTCTGTCTCCCAGTGACCATCTTCTTCCTGCCTATATTTTTTTATCTGTTCCAAATTACATCACAGCAATCTGTGTCTCTCTCTGCTACACTCCTCCTTTCTCTGTTTATGACTACATCAGCCAAAGTCCTTCTCCTAACTCTCCACCTTCTATAATTTTGGCAATGTCAATGCCAATGTCATCCTCCTGGGTTACCCAAGGACTCAACTTGTTTATTAAGATGTGATGAATAATTTCTGGTTTAATAAAAGGGTAGACTGTCAAGGACTTTATTATGTCTCTATCATCTTTGTCATGCATACTGTGCATGTGCATCGGTACAGATTAGGAGAGTGGGAAATTCAGAATAAAGAGAAAAATTGAATTCTAAGTATACAAGTGAACCCTAAAACAGCAGACTGCTCCAGTTCTTCATATCTCTTTGTGCACAAAGGTATGAGCACTTTCGTACAAATAACTGTCTTTCAGCTTTTCCCCGGTTAGGAGTCGCCACAGTGGAACTCCGGTCCGCTAATGATTGGCAGTAGATTTTTACGTGCTGGCTTGCCAGGCCTAACGCACAACCTTCAACGACGGAACGCCCATTCACGCATGTCGACACACAGAAGACGCTCTGAGAATCGAACGTGCAACGTCTAACTGTGAGGCGACAACGCTACCACAGCACCACCACCGCAGTAGGCTTTCGTACAAATACATACAAGCAAGAATAAAAATGACGGCATTAGATACTAGAATAAATAAATAAATCACATGGTGCATTTCACTTAGCTCTAAAAGGGACACTATTGGATATTAGAAATACTACTGAACAACTGGAAGCCAAATGGATAATCAGGCTCAGAAGCGACTATCGTCATGGGTTAAATTCAAAAAAATAACGGACCAACTGCAGCCAGGTAGAAGGGTTCCTAGTACTTACAATCCCCCACTAAATACACACATTGCAGCATTTGAAAAAGTTTCTGAAATGCATTTTAGGGGATTGTTTAACAAATGTAACAATGTACAAGACAATAACATTTATTATAGGAATTTGATACAGACAGTGAGACGTAATCAGATAAGGGTAATGAAACCAGACAAGGGAGGGGGGGCAGTCTTAATGTATGACACAGATTATAATGGTCATATGCAAGCTATTTTAGCTAGTGAAGACTATGAAGTTATATCTAGAAACGAATTTAATCAAGCTCTTCACAGAATTAAAAGCACTTTAAACGATATGTTCATTGATGGTAGTCTTACCACTGAGTTATACCATTATTTGGACATGACAGCCCCCCGTTTACCTATCATGTTTGGGGTTCCCAAACTTCACAAAGGTCTGGTTAAACCATCTTTTAGACCCATTATAGATGGCAGGCAATCTATTACCTATGCCTGTGCCAAATGGGTCGACAATAAACTCAAAAAAATCTTAGAAAATGAATCACAGATTTGTATTGATTCATGGCATGTCTTGAAAAACCTTAATGCGATTCCTTTTCATGATGACTATGTGTTTATTACAGCTGATGTTACTAATCTTTACACAGTCATCCCACAAGATGTAGGTATTGAATGGGTCAGGGATCTGCTTTTACTTAAAAGAATAGATGGTGCTGAAATAGATCTAATTACAGCTTTACTGGAATTAGTACTAAACAACAATTATTTTATGTTTAAAGAAACCATCTATTTACAAAAAACAGGCACTGCGATGGGTTCGCCTTGCGGTGGCTCATTCGCTAACTCTGTTATGGCGTTCTGGGAAAGAACATTCTTGTTTAACGACCTTTCTTTTAAGGATATCGTCGTATGGTATACACGATACCAGGACGATATTTTTATGATAGTAAAAGGTTGCGAAGAAAAAATAAATAGACTTATGTATAACATGAATTCTTTTACTTCTTTCTTGGAATTTTCTTTTGTCTTGGAAAAGAATTCAATCAATTTCCTAGACATTTCAATAAGTAAAGATTTTGACAACAAATGTTTTGTTACTGGTATATATAGGAAAAAACTATACAGTAACTCATTGTTACATTTTACCAGTAATCATCCGTACACACAGAAAAAAGGCATTGTGAAAGGCCAATTAGTGAGGGCTACCAGAATGTGTTCTAATGATTATCTTTTTAGTCAAGAATGTGACCTGCTTAAACAAATGTTCTTGAATAGGGGTTACCCAAGTAAACTAATTAATGATTTGACGAAGGAAATTAAATTTAAACGTCACAATGGTTTACTTTTACCTCTTTTAATTAATCAGAACATTGATACATCAGTTTCTGATATAGAGAACCAATCTATCCTTGAGCAACACATAACTGGGGTAAACAACCAGGAGGCGAACAATTACAACACGTGTATGGTTACCCAGTTTAACCAACACATTTTTGAATTTAGAAATGTTTTAAACATAAACTGGGAACTAATTGCACAGGACACATTATGTAGTGAAAGTTGTGGCCTTAAGCCTAGAATGGTGTTTAAAAGAACACCGTGTCTTAAAACGTTGTTAGAGAGACCGTTACAACAGTATTTAAATGTAAAAGGGATGTTTAAGTGTGGGTTTTGTCACTATTGTAGACACATAAAAACTGGGCATACCTTTAACATTAAAGGAACCAAATATTACATTAATGGCAAATACAACTGCCAAACTGAAGGTGTGGTCTATGTGGCACTATGTCAATCTTGCAATGCGTTCTATTTTGGAAAGACGGAGCGCCCTTTGCGCCAACGCATTTACGAACATTTATATGCAATTTCAAAAAATAATACTTTAAACGCTTTGGCAAGACATACTATTACGTACACAGAACACAAATTTTCATTCATGGTAGTCCAGCAGATTAAAAAAGATAAAAAAGACAAGAGAGGGGGCCCTTGGAATTTGCTATTAGAAGAACAAGAACTTTTGTGGCAATTAAAAACTAATGCCCAAGTTTACCCAGGTCTTAATGAGTTTTGTTCAATCAAATGTTTGTTAAAACTCAAGGCTATCCTTAGATAGTAATTTGGATAGAGTTAACATTAATAGAAGGAAAACTGTACCTGTTCTTTATTTTAAGTATGTCAGGAAAATTTAAGTTAGAGCAATCCATTTGAAGATATAGTATTACAAAATGAACAAGTATTTGTATGTATTTTTATACATTATTCGTTTTAGTATGGTGTTGGTTTTGTATGTATTCTTACTGTATATTACATAAGATGGTTTTACATTACATTGAATGACTTGAGTCTATAGTAGTATGCAATTGCTTTAAATGCAACAAGTTAATTTAATTTAATTAATTGTAATTGATTGTTAAATTGCTCGATTATGTATGTAATTATTTAAGCTGTAACCATTGTGTTTCTGTTTGTCTGAAGAAGTGCGGATAATATCTGCATGAAAGCGCTCACGCAGTAAAGCAGTTTTTTAACGTTCTACCTGGTTGCAGTTGGTCCGTTATTTTTTTGAGTTTCTTAGTTTTTGTTTTTACGTTTTTGGTCATGGGTTAAATGACAGGGTGCCCAATAAACCTAAACTAAAGAGTAGGCGCCTACGCAGATGAAGCAGCAGTACTTAGTATAGAGTATTTGTGTAGCTACTGTTTTAAAAGGAGTTTATACTCATATTGGACGTATGGCTTTTATTCATTTTATATGGTTTTTAGTTAGTGTGCATAATGCTATGTAGTGTTAGGACTGTGTCTCTTTTAGACAAGAGTGAAATGCACCATGTGATTTGTTTATTAAAGTATTTCATGCAATCTTTTTTATTCTTGTTTGTATCTAATGAAGTAGTACAACCTGCAAAAGTGCTCATACCTTTGTGAATAAAGAGATTTGAAGAACTGGAGCAGTTTGCTGTTTTTGGGTTCACTTGTGTACTTGGAATTGTTTGCTTGTTTGTTTTATGTGAGCCTGAAACTTGGAGAATTGTGGTGGTTTGTGTTTTTTACTAGAAAATTTAAATTACTGATTTCCTTGGGAATTGGTTTTCTTGTCTATCACTATATTTATTTATGTATCTATTGCTTCTTTGCATGACCAGGTAGCCTAACTGGCACAGCCATTCACCAGTGGCAAGAATCAGGTGGTAGGGAAAGAGCCAGCTTGCAGATCATGAGGACTGACTTACTTGTCCCCTCTACAGCTCCCCTTTTTCCTGCAGGTGGCTCATCAATTTCTACTTCATTTTATCTGCCACAGAAGCTTGTCTCTGCATACTGACTCCATATGTTAGCTCATGGTTGATAGGCCTGGACTCCATATGTGTGACACCTACTGCTCCCTCTAGGGATAACCCAAGAAGTATGCTAAAGCCATTCCCCTCCCGGCAGAATGAAGGAGCCTACAACAGCCACCAACTCCTTCCCTGCCCAGTGATTCCAGTGCCTGACCTATTAATCAAACTTAGGACATTTGGGTCACAGTCAGCACTTTATCTCTATGTCACATGAACTTGGTATATTTAGAATTCAGCATTTGGGAGCAAAACTTCCCATATGAAGGGTGCAAGGGGAAGCAAACTCCTGCAAAAAAACATTTTTTCACAATGTATTTTTCAATGTTTTGCCATGCAACTATGAGACTTGATTGGATGAGTAGTCAGAGGCTCTCTTTCACTATTTGCTCCTCCCATATGGCAGAGTCAACCTCTCTCTCCCTTTCCATTTTTTCCTACTTTCCTTGTGATGCTGACTTATGCACTCTTCAGATGTCCTTCCCCTACCCCTCCATTTTGTGGTTGCATCTCCTAATTTGTCCCTTCCTTATTTCATGCTACTCCATTTGCCTATACTCCTCATCCTGTCCTCTACCATTCTCCTTGTAATTTTTCTATTCTGTTTTACTTACTGTCCAGCTGCTGCCTTCTCTCCCATTCCATGCCATCCTTTCTCACGACTTGCCAGTCAACTGCCCTTCTTTAACTTCTACATTCTCCAATGAAACTCCCCATTTTCCTGTAGACTCCAAATCCTTTGCCACCCAAAGCTTCATTAGCAAAACAAGTAACAAGTGCCTCACATCCTAAGCATCCCACAGAACTTTTCACCACAGTTTTCATTCTGCATATGCTGCCTATTTCATTTTGTCCTACTCTTGGATCCCTTACAAATATTTTTAATCTAGCTTGGTCCTGCCTTAGCTTTTATCCGTAGCCTGCTAAACAAGTGCCAGCAAACTAACAAATAGTAACTAAGAACAGAGAACACAGTTGTCAATTATATTCTCTTCTAACCATACCTAAAACATTATAACGTAATCTATGGACTGGTATCTCTCCTTACAGGCAAATTCATAAGTCTTTCAATAGCAAATAATCAATTCATAGCCAGCTCTGCTCACATATCAGGCACATACAAGTAAAAATATATACGTACATGCACACTAACGATGATGCTTTTCCTGCAATAACCTAACCCCAGAAGTTAATGACAGAAGAGACTAAAAGGCTCGAATATGACTTATCTTTCCAAACAGTGTATTCTACCTTCAAATTAGAGAATAAACTTGTAAAGTTTACAAATATAAATCACTGTACAATTAATTGTTCTGTAAAATGTCATAACAATCCCTGCAAACCAAATGTAATCATCTGTAAACTAAACTAATTAAACTGAAAACCAAGTTCTTAATATGTGTTTGCATCTGTAGTTAAATAAAAAAGGCCAAACAATCCTAAAATAATATACCTTAAGAAATATTCTTAAATGCAGTACTTACATGTGAGGAACTCAGAGCTCCAATTCATTTTTTTCTGCACGTTTTGCTTATGCTTCCTGCCAACCATCATACCCTCTCCTGGTCCATCAGACAATTCCTTTCCTTCACCAGGTAACAGCTGACCAGTAGAGGCCGTCATCTAGGCAGCCATTAGGGGTGTTATTTTCTCCCCACCTCTAACACCAAGAGCTCAATGAGGTGCTGGAGAGGAGACGTACAATGGACTAATAGCAGAAGAGTTCCCCTTCACTTCCATAAGGGGCATTCCTTCCAAGCAGTCCTTTCCCTGTAGCATGAGCAGTCATCTCTTCAGTCCCCACCAGGGAGATCACACTGCCCTAGCGGCTTTTGAATGTGTTCAGGACCCCACCCTCCCCTCAGGAGAGGTGAGCAGGCCAATGAACATCTTAGTGACATTAGATGTCAGTGTGAATTTAATGCCTTATTTAAGCATACACTTAAGCATCCTAATGCCCAGTTTTGTTTTTTGGGTATTGACAAAATTATATTTAGTAGTCCCTACTAATTACCATAATCAGCCAAATAGGCACTAATGAACCCTACTAAACAGCATCAAGACTTTAAAATGAATATCACCACCCACTACTGCAAACCATATCACCATACTCACAAACAATCCTCTACACATCCTTTCTACCTTCTAACACACTCACTAACCTCTACATGTACATTTTAGTCACCCCCCCCCAAAACAAAATGAAACTTATTCCATATAATAAATTCAAATTATCCACATAAAATGGTTCACCTTAAAAAACTCACTTACACAGAACACTCCTCCAAACCACTACTAGTTCTATGCTACTACTCATACATCCTTACTTCATACCACACTACTGCAACACTATATTCTTCCTCCATGGTAGACCTCACCACCTACACACCCAAACATACCACTCAACTATACTACAGCCCTATCCCTTTTCTCTACCACAACACAGACGTTCACCCTTACAAAGTCCATACCCTAAGAAACACCTCCCACACCTCTCAAAAGCTAGAGAAACTATTAGATAAACTTGTTAAACACTATTTACACATACCTGACAAGCTAGGCCAATCTGGAGACATATACCACAATCCTGGTCCCACTACAACACCCATCATAGTTAATAACTCGATTACTAACACCCCAGGAATCCCACAGAAAAACAAGACCCCCTTACTCCTCCTTAACATGAATGTCAAAAGCATTACTAACAAAGTTCACGACCTGCATGCCCTACTCTCTTTATACTCTCCAGATATACTAATAATAACCCAAACTTGACTAAAAACAAATATTAACAACAATGAAATAACAGCCCCAGGTTACAATATTCTATGAAAAGACAGGAAATCTAGAAAGGGTGGAGGAATAGCTATCTTTTTTCAAAAATCACCTAATTCTAGACAACTTAGACAAACATTCCTGAATTTGACAATGCTGAACTTATCTTTGCCAGATTAAAAATTAAACCCCCAAAAAATATTAATATTATATGTGGTTATATCCCACCAGGAAACATCCCTACTCTAGACTCTGGGTCTCCAACTCTCTCCCACAAGAAACTATTCTGATGGGAGACTTCAATATCGATTGGCTTAACTGCTCCTCGGAAAACCCATCTTCCCATATAAACCTCCATAGGTTTACTCAACTCATCACCTCCCCTACAAGGACTGATAAATCTTCCAAAAGACAGTCAATTCTTGACTGGATTTTGATTAGCAAACCATCTCAGGCATCTCAATCAGGCTGTCTGCCACACACTAAGTGACCATCAGCCAACCTTTCTTCTTAGGACCTGTACTCACCAAGTCATCCAAACCACCTTCTGCTTAATCAGAAACAAAAAAATTCAACTTAAATCGCTTCATCACCACTCTAAATAGCTGTAAATGGGAATCTCTCAAACAGTTTCCTCTTGAAGACGCAGTAAACTCATTCAGCAACACATTCTTAGACATACTAAACTCCAATGCAGCCCCCAGAACTATCAGAGTTAAATCTAAGTATGCACCCTGGCTAACTAAAGAATGTAGATCCCTACTCAAGGTTAAAGACAAAGCCTGGCAACAATTTCAAAAAACAAAACAAAACACAAACAACCAAGCAAACATATAATATAAAACAAAAAACTAATAAAATTAGACAAAATCAACTACTAACCAAAACATCCAAAATAAACATTAAAAAAAAACCAAAATTCTGGGCAGCAGTTAATAACATACTTCAACCTGGAAAATCCATCACCCCTGCCCAACAAGAACCAACAATTCACAAAAACTGTCCAATCCCTAGAAAATTCTCCAGGCTTTGTCAGTAACCCTTCCCCTCTTACACCACAAAACAGCACCAACTCCCAAGACTCCACCTCCCACATCAACTTATACCCAGTGTCTGTTATAACTACAAAAAAAACTACTTCAAAAACTTAAACCAACAACCCTAGCTGCTGACAACCTTCCAGAAGAATTTCTACAAAATGCAACTGAAGCAATAGCCTACCCAGTAGCCATTCTCCTAAACCATTCAATATCTGAAAGCCAAGCACCCATAATATGAAATGCCTCCCCCATTCTACCACTACACAAGGGACGGAATTCATTGCCAGTCTATCTCCCTTATCCAAAATACTAGAAAGGGTCGTGCACACCCAACTAATGCACTACCTTCTCACACACAAACTACTGTCAAATACCAAACACCGATTCTGTCCCTTTCACAGCACCACCACAGCACTGTTATCCTTTATTAACACAATTAACCAACATAGAAACAGAGAATTTGTATCAGCCATATTTTTAGACATATCCAAAGCCATCAACTTGGTCAGTCACAATTAACTCATCTATATTCTCTCCACTCTAAACCTCAGCAATTCCACTATCACATGGTTTGAAAGCTACCTAACAGGATGACTGCAAACCATCCTCTGACAACACCAACTCTCCTGTCTTCTCCCAGTCTCCTTAGGGGTTCCACAAGGTTCAATCCTTGGACCATTACTATTCTCCCTTTTCACTAACCACCTCAGCACCTCCATACTACCACAAGCCCCTGTAGTACAATACACTGATGACTCCACCCAAATATGTATTGCCCCCCACACTAGAAGACCTCCACACCAAAACCCAAGATTCCTTTCCGTCAGTAGAAACCTGGCTCACTGACTCCCAAGTAATTCTAAATCCCTACAAAACTAAGCTCCTTCTTTTTAGCCCAACTAAATTTCCCTCATCTACCCAGTCCTTTAATATCTTCTCCAGGAACAAAACTATGACCATCCCAAGCAGTCACACAAAACTGCTTGGGGCTGAAATTGACAACAACTTGAAATTCAATATTCACATAGCCCAAACCATCAAAAAAGTTCACAAAAATAGGTCTGCTATATAGAAATAAACAATTTCTTACAAATAACACAAAAGCTACCATAGCCCGCACACACCTGATATCAACCCTCCTCTATGCCTCCCCAGTATTAACCAGTCTCCGCAAAACAGACCTAAACCAACTGGAATCTTGCTATAATAAAATAGCATAATTTGCCACTGGTGCTTTACATAGATCTCATCACTGTACATCACTAAAGCAGCTTAACTGTCTCAAATTCCCACACCTTCTACACTTTAATCAACTAACCTTTGCCCACAAAATTCTCCACCAACCCAATAAAACCCCTTCTCTCAAAAAACTCATTCAACCATATACCACAGCTCGATCTCTTCGCTCCAGTAACTAGCACCTTCTAGAGACCCCTAAAGCCAACAACTCAGCTGAGAAATATCTCTTCTCTAACTATATTCCTAAAATTTGGAATAAACTGCTAACCCCAACAACTTCTAATAGCTCTATCTCACAATTCAAAAAGCTCCTCAAATTACATCTAGTGGACACCTGGCTTTGCTCTTGTTACTCCCCTGGTTAGGCCCTCCTGATTTCCCAAACAATCTACTACTTTTTTATCTTGTATAACAAGTAGTAGTAACTTCCATCTGTTAAGACTATAACCCTTTTATCATTTCAATTGCATTTGTAGCAACTACATCTGTATGTGTATAACCCTCACGAGTATTTCAACTGAAGCTGTAGCATTATGATCTATAATTGGGACTTTTTCCCATAAAAATAAAATGTAGGTCTTCAACTTTTTTGCACTTTTTTTGCCATCAAAATGGTATGCTACAGGTTTGTTAAACTACTGAATTGTCTGTAACTGGTACTTTATGTATGCTAGTATATGTTAACAATATCCTTGTATCTGGAGCTTTTCTCCCCTGGCTCCTGCTGAAAAAGGACCTGCGTCCAGTCAGACTTTCCCGGTAAACAAGTGTAAAATAAATAAAAATAATAAATAAATTAGAATGGAAATACGCGCTTATTGTAAATGAACATTTTTGGATTGTGAAACTAGGAGCTTTATTTTTTTTTGGTTTGAATGAATATTAGTAATAGTTTTGTATTTATATATAAATATATGTCTTTAAATGTGAGTCCAACGAACTGTGATGTCATCTTCAAAGAAGTGACAAGTAACTGATGAACATTTAAATGTTATTACCGCACTGAGGAAGGCTGTTGCTGAAACCGGTATATGTTTTTTTTTAAACTAACTAAAGAATAAATTGTTGGACTGGGTTTGGAGAGTGCTGGCCTTTTTTTTCTTTTGCTGGTTGCTTTTTGCCATGCACTTTCACCTACCCTGCAAATTGCTGTTGTTAAAAGGGGTACAGAAACCACTAAAGTGGAAGTTTCTGTTAGTGAGCAAGGTAGTGTTACCAGAGCTGCCTTGCAACATTAATTCAGTTCAGTTGAGTGCTGCTTCAGAAAGAAAGGTTATGCCTGGGTTGTGTGGAATATCAGCATCTAGATGAAGGGCAGTACATAAAAAAAAAAAAAAAGTAGAACAGTGTCTTAAAGGAGATATGGGGAAAAGTCTGTTTCTGTAAAAAGCATATAATGTCCTCACGGTTGTACTGATGACAAACCACCCACTGTGATGAGTCCAAAACTACTGGTATTGCGCTGGAAAGAGGGTAGTTGTACTATGCTGACCTTGTTGGATTTATAAAAATTGTATAAAAGTATTGTATAATTATGATTTTTGTACCATACTGCTGTTGAAAAATGTGTATTCCTCTAGATTCATAGGGATGTGAGCCCTAGGAATTGTGATGTCATCTTCAAGGCAGTGATAAATAACTGTTGAACATTTGAATGGTTATTACCATACTATGGAAGGCGGCTGCCAAAACCAGTATATGTTTTTTTTTAACTGACTAAATAAAGAATAAATTGTTGGCTTTGGTTTGGAGAATGCTGGCCTTTGGTTTTTTTTCCTGTCATCCCTTATAACCCATCTTGTAACATATTTGTATCACTTTTATATGGGCCTTTTCCTCTATCCCATTTGTCCCTAATAACATCTACACAAGAATAGCTAGCTTCCTTACTAGTACGTCTGTTAATTTCTTTACTAGGTCTACAAACTTCTTCTTTTGGAATACTGTGTACACCCTCTGTATTTCATCTTGCATACTACTTTTATTTTAGAATGCGTGGAAAACTTTTATTAACATCACTACCTATTCTACCTAAAATACTTTTCTTACAGGTTTCTGCATTGCTCACGAGGTCTGCTATAGTCACTAACTTCACTGCACTATTGATACAGTCTGTCTGTTTAGACAGAAAACTTGCCTCTCACATTTCTTATTAATTTCATTACACTTATTTAACAGCCACCTTGGGTTTTGTTTGCAGATTTGAAGATATATAACTTTTGTTGCTTACTTATCAGTTTTAACTTTAACAAAGTCATTACTTTTATCCTTGATACATCCTGTTTGATCCACAGATGTCAGTCTGTATGTATAATACATTCACAATATCTAAAGCTTTTATGCCTGCCATGTTATACTGTTGTTCAGTTAGAAGTTTCAGGTTTGCTCTAATACATGATACAGGGATACTATGCTGCATAAATTCCTCAGACTTCTGTTCCTCCATCCTGTCACTCTGATTCTGTCTTGCTAATAAGAGGAATATATTCTCCTGACTATACAAGTCATTTGCCTTTTTAAGTTTTATGTGGCTTACTTAGTAAATCCACTAACACAGAATTACATTTAGTAACCTGCATTTCTACACCATCCTTTCACTGCCTCTATTTCTTGTGTCTCCCTTTCCTTGTAAAGAGTATCTCAGAATAAAATGTAGCAATTTTACTTTCTTCTTGGTTCACAGATTCCTATTCTTAGTGTCCCCTTTCAGTTGTATTTCTGTTTTATACCATCAGAAATAGGCTCAGAACTCTACACTGTATTATGTTTCTCATTTTCTGTGCTTAACTTTGTTCTGAAGATCCTCACTTAATGGACTTTCTTTTATTTTTATTCTCTGTTTCAGTACACACTTATTGCATGTTTGTGTACACTTCTGTACTGTATTGATATTTGCCAGTTCCTGTACTGATACCCCTTACATTTTTGGATTCAGAATTCCTTAATTGTGCATCTTCATCTCCTATACTGACATCCCTTACAGCTTTTGTTTTCTGCTGCTTTATCATTACAACACGCTTCTGTTAACAGACAGAATTCTTTTCACTGTCTGACCACCACCAAGTTCTGGCTGTTCTTTTTTTTTTTTTCTTTTCAATTTCTGTCTTACTTAATTGCTCTAGTCCCCTCTTTTTACTAACCCGATACACAGAATCCTTCCCCCCTTGCCTAGATTTACTGCACTTTTAGCTCAACAGGAATCTCACCAAAGCTATACTGAAAGTTTCCTTGTCACTCAGTGAACACGACCTTCTCTTTTATCTTGTTCTGTCTTTACATTGTTCTCCCTCTATTTCAGAGAGAACGGACACCACTCTTTCAGTGTATCTTCAAGTTGCTTTCCTCCTTCCTCAGGATCAGTGACCACCATCTCACATTTTCTTCACTATATTCCTCTGAAAAGTACCTTAGAACACATTTAATTTATTTGTTGTTCCTATCGCGTTACTTATAATTACTTGCTGGTTACAGACTTGTTTTTTTTTCTGTCCTACACTGACAGAAGTAGCTTTAGAACGTACAGGTAATATTTCCACTTATTTACAGTACATCAACCCCTTTTACTGGAAAACTCCTCCTGCTCACACTCACCTGTTGGTTAGAATTCTTCCTTTCAAAAGACTCTTAAGCTGACAGCAAATTCAGACTTCTGCCCAAGTTGTACATTTCTTTTACTACTAAAACTTACTTCTTTAGAATATACTCACTTAGAGAGGGATTCCGTCTTTTTAGTACTATTAATAAATTCCATTCCCTTATAAACTTAAAATCATCAATTAATATGGATGTTATAAACTACCTTATTAAGAACTTGAATGTGTACTGTAAATAGTGCTGATTAGTTGTCTTTTTTGCTTTCCTTTTTTCTTTTTAGTATCTAAAATAGTTGAGTTTTGAAATACCTTAGTTTATTATATTTTATATGTTAAATTGTTTGACTGAATTCATAATATAAAGAAATGATTTGTCTCAAATCTCAAATAATAAAATATAAAAAAATTTGATTCCCTGACCCACAGTACTTTGCGTCTACAGTGATTCTTCTACTGCCTGCCATGTAACACTATCAGGCTGCAATAACACTTTCAGTCTAAGCGCTGTAAAATTTTAAAATTGCAGTAGTTTAGTGTATGAATATCTTCCTTCAACTGATATTAATAATGTATGCTGCTTATCCTAGTACACTACAGTGCTTTTGTCTCTAAGCAATGGGGGATTATAATAGAGGAAATTCAGTCATCTGGGACTCGCAATGCCATGATGGCCCCTGGCCAAATAAGAAAATACTTTTATTTTAAAATTTAGACAGCTGTGTTATATTCAGTACATCTAAATCATTTTGGTTTGCTCCTGCACTGATCTATCACTACAGGACTATATTTGGTTTAAAAATTGCTAAAGGAGAAACATCACATGTATGTGCCCATCATTCGTGCATGCACAACATGAACCAGTAAAGATATTCAGCTCAGACACATTATTTACTTATTTTTTAAGTAAGGAAATGCTTCTTTTATTAAAAGAGTAAACAGGTGTCTGCAGATGCAGTGACTCTTTGAAAAATGCTGCAGTTTTCTGTTTGATGTCATCCCATTATTCATTAGGATGGCAATGAATAGAAAGTCTGTGCTTGTTAAAAATGGTATGTATATAGTTGTGGGCATTAGTGGCTTGCCTGTTTGAAGTACAACAGCAGGTCACAGCAACCAGAATTAAGTATTTTTTTACATGCTGGTATGCAGTAAGATTTTATATGGGGGAGGGGGCAAGCTATGCTGTGGATGAAAGCAACTTGCCCTCTCCATTTTTTCAGTTTAAAGTCTGGCATTAAAGGATAGACTGCATTTGTCTGAAATAAGGTGGAATATTTGTGCGTACTCTCTGCATGTGTGTGTGTGTGTGTGTATATATATATATATATATATATATATATATATATATTTTTTTTTTTTTTTAATATGCTGGCAGGCAACCAGATGGGGACACTAGCTGTACTATGGATAAAAATAACTTTCATTTGCCATTAAGGGCTAGTGTGCATTTGTGTTAAATGAACTGAAATATTAATCTATTGTTTTTTTTTTTTCTCTCTGTCTTTTTTAAATATGTGACAGGCAAACAGATAGGGGAGCATGCTGTTGTGCATGAAAGTAACTTGCTCTTCTTATTTGCTCAGTTTAAAGTCTAGCACTAAGGGTTAGTGTGGAGTAATGTGAAATAAATTGGAATCTTGCATAATAGCTTGTCTTTGCATGAAAGTAACTTGCTCTTTTTATTTTCTCAGTTTAAAGTCTAGCACTAAGGGTTAGTGTGGATTAATGGGAAATAAATTTGAATCTTGCATAATAGCTTGTCTTTGCCTAATATTTTGGTCTTCAACTTATTTTCTTGTTATTTGCCCAGCTTAGAGATTAGCTTTTCAGGAGTACTGTGCATCTGTATGAAATGCTCTGGAAAATGTACTCTTTGGTGCGGCTGTATGAAACAAAGATGAAACCTTTTCTGATTCTGCATACTGTCCCAGACATTACCTCATAAAAAGTGTTGTTTTTGGCAAATCACTGGAGATTGTAATTATTAAACAGGGGAGGAATCTGGCTGTGGATGAAGCAACTTACCCTCTTGCCATCTGATAATCTTATATTCTGGATTTACAGGGCTATTGTCCATTTGTATGAAATATGTTTTGGGTACTTTTTGTACAAAATCAAGTCAAAAGTGCCCCTGATTTTGCAGAATGTCCCTGACAATGCCTCACTTTACTCAGTTTCCCATAAAAGCTGTGGATTTCTGAAAAATCATTAAGGACTGCTATCATTAAACAATAACAAATATTTGAGTTTCAAACTTCATATCCTTCTGAAAATGCGTGCCAATGTAAAAATTGATTGATATTGTATTTTTTGTCCAGTACAACAATTGGGTTATTGGATCTGACCTTGCCACTTTTTTCTAACAACTTGGATCCAGGGATGTGACTACTCCCCTACTTATAATTCCCTTTGGTCCCCAGATTACCCAAGCTCCCATTTGCCACTTGATCCATTAGGGCATGCATTTAGAGGACTACGACGTCCATCCACTCATAAGTGCGGTTACAGGTATTTTGCTCTATATCTCTACAGATTTTCCCTGTTTATCGTTTCTTTTCCCACTTCTGTATATCCTCCCCTATTTCCAAAAATAAAAATTCTATATCTTTTCTTATTTTTCCAGGGCATTGTAAATCAGGTTTGTTCCCTGTAGATTACATTTCTTGGTTGAGTTATTGTTGAGATAGTTGATAGTATTGTTATTGTTGCTGTACTGTGCAGCTGAGCTGTTTACTGTTTCATTCCCAGCATGTTGGACAAGGCCACCAAGTTTTAAAAATGCCTGCAGCCACAAGATACCACCACAGAAGCTGCATTCGCTGTGTGTTACTGCCTAGGGGTCACACACACACACATTCGGATTATGAGACATGCACTTCCTTTGGGGCTAGAGCTTAACAAGGGTGATAAGATAAGCTAATGTGGAAGGGCCTTCTTCCCACCCAAGTGGGGAGTTTGGAGACTCCTGCCTCAGTAGTTTCTTCTCCCTTGGCTAAGAAGACAGCAAAAGCAAAAGTTTAAAAGGAGAAACAGAAAGACAGAGAAAAGCTCAAGGAGTCTACCAGACAAAAATAAACAAAAAAAAAAAAAAGAAAAGTCCAGGAAAAGGTCACTGGATCCATTGGAGCTTTTCAGCCTGGACCCAAAGACACAGAGACATTTGGATCCAGAGCCTCTTTGGATCTGAATACAGTCTTCCCCCTCAATGTTTCTCACCAGAGCCGGTGAATCTGAGGCTTCATTCCCCATTCCTGAAACAGCACTACTCTTCTCAGACACCTTCAGTGCCTTCAGCATTTTGGTCCTTCCATTTGCTGAGAAGTTTTTTTGAAGCCAATGTCAATAGGATGATGTGAAAGTTCCTTCTGACCAGATTTAACTCTGAGTCATCCTGGTTCATACTGCTCTGCCACTGTTTTCTCCTGTTATGGTTCAACTGTCGAACCTGAAGCCCACAGACCTGAGTCTGCCCTGTGTAGCACCCATGCTGGAGCCAACAGCTTTTTAAACTTTGACCCTGATGGTTTTCCTCACTCTCTTAATTCCGGCCATGTTGTATCAGGGTAAGTCTTGGAGCTGAAGCACTGGAGCTGAGGTCAGGATTGACTATGAAGTTCTTGGAGCAGTCCCTTCCCCTCGGTGCCTCAATGCCATTGTCAGCCTTTTAGCCAGGCCGGGTTGGCATTGAAGGCACCCAACTCTTACCCCTGTGGATTGGGTGGGTGCTCCCTCTGCCCCAATTTCATCATTGTCCTTCGAGACATCTGAAAGGACTGTCCAGGTCAAGAGAGAAGGTGCATCTTCCACATTTGGCTCCTTCCTGACTTTCTGTGGATCCTGTTTCCATAACAGTTCATCCTGATCAAGAGGACAGTCAGCCTCCTTCAGCCTTGGGAGTTCTTGCCAGGTGAGCTTCTTGTCTCATTCAGAGCCTCTTCAGAAGCCCTCATGGGAGTGTTTTCAAGGCAGTGGGCTTGTAAGAGGGGATATCTGAACTCTTCATCTGAGTCAGTAATTGAAGACAGATTTCAACGAGGGAAAGGGTTCCCCCTGACACCCTCAAGAAGATGCCTCAACTGGAGAAATTCTAGAATTAATGAAGCAAAGAGGGGGTTGGTCCTCCTGAGGAGTCTATATTCCTTGGGGCTGGATCTTCTACCTCCTGGGTGGCTCCACCCACTAACAAACTAATACATCTATTTTCTCAGTGGGCAAGGAAGAAGCCTGATGTGGTTGAGCCAATTCCACAAAACCAGGTAAGATTTTGGTGCCCTCAGAACTAAGTCCAACTGGAGCAAGGATCCCCCAGTAGATGCTATGTTTGTTGCAGCAGCCACAAGGAAGAAGATCTCAGAAGAGAGCATATCTATTCATCCCCCTAACAGAGAATCTAGGATGTTAGATTTGGGAAATGGATGTATGCTTCAGTGACTTTTGCACTAGCAGCAATGAACTACCTAGCTCATATGACCTGTTTTCAGAAGGACTTGATGAAGGGGTTGACAAAATCTCTTTATGGTAACCTACCTGCAAACATCCAAAAGTCAGTGGAGTCCCTGTTGTCTACCCTCCAGTCAATGACAAATATATCCATGCATCTGCTTTGCAATGCAGCTGAAAGGTACAGCCAGGGCAGCAGGTACCACCATTGCTATTCATTGGCACATCTGGATGCGCTTATGCAACTTTGCAGAAGGCATCAATATGTCCTTCATTAATCCCCCTTTGATGGTTCAACCCTGTTCAGACTTAACGTGAAGAAACAATTACCAGGAGTGAGCAGAAATCTATAGTTAAAATACACTTTTTCACCTCACAAAGGACTCTCTCCTGAAACCAGAACGGGGGAAAAATCTTTGGTTCTAAAAATCCTAAGGTTTTGGACAGGATGCTTCTATGGACAGACCCCCCCCCCCCCAAGGGTATAGGAAGGAGTAACTTTAATGGAAGAGGCAGAGGTGGATGACAAAAATTAGGGGTTCACAGTTCTTTCATGGAGAAACTTTGCCAGTGCTCCTGAAGGGTTGCTCAGCTGCCACACACTGGAATCAGTCAGTGGACACTTACCCTTGCGCCCTCAATCCTGGCAAGCTATCAATCAAGATTCATGGGTGCAAAGAATAGTCACCAGAGGCTACATTACTCCCTTTGTTTCTCCTCCACAGAAAAAGAAGAAAATTCTCGACATGCCACCCAGTCAGATGGAATTTGCAGCAGCACTATTAAGAAAACTGGAAGAAAAAGAGTCATCCAGTAGCTCCCCCCCAAGACCAGTCAGGATCCAGAGTCTATTCAGGGGTCTTTTTAGTTCTGAAGAAAACAGGGACCTAAGGCCTATTCTGGACCTATGCCATCTCAGTCAGTTTGTCAACAGACACAATTCTGGATGGTCAAGGTTCAGTCCATTCTACCTGTTCTGAGGAAGGACAACTGGATGTACTCCACAGATCTCCAGGAAGTATACTACCATATCAAGCTAGCAAAACAGACCAGGAGATTTTTCTCTTGCAGGCTGAGAACCAATCATTTTCAATTCATAGCACTGCCCTTTGTTCTTACCATAGCCCCCAGGGTGCTCACCAAGGGCATGGCAGTGGTAACACCATATCTCAGACTGCAATGGTTCCAGGTGTTCCCATATTTGGATAATTGGCTCCTTACCGCACCAACCAATGATCTACCAGTTAATTTTAGGATCTTATTGTTCTATCTTGTTTCAAAGGTGAGGATTACAATCAGTCTTGCCAAAAATCAGCAACATCAGCACAGAAAATAAAGTTTATAAGATGCCACCTGAACACAAATTCTCAAATAGCCAAACTCTCACAACCCAAAACATTGTCCCTGCATCAAGTGGCTTCAGAAGTTCTTTGACACCCTTGTTCTCAAGCAAGATTCATTCTCTGACTTTTGGGCTTGACGGCTGCTTTGATCACACAAGTACCTCAAGTAAAGTATTACATGAGAGTCCTTCAGTGGACACTGTTCAATGGCCCTTGATGATGAATCTCCTTCATGCACCAGTCTCACACTAATATGCAAGAAACACATCAGTTAGTGGTTGACTTTCCCCATAGTGCCATAGAGTCGACCACTCTCTCTACCACCTCCCTTATCCACTGTGACCATGGATGCTTCCCTTTTGGGGTGGGGGTGCATTTTGAGTGGAAAAATGTTCGAGATTCTTGGTTGGTGACCAGAGACCAGTCGTCACAACAATATCTTGGAAAGGAGGGCAGTCCTAGCATTGTTGGACTTTCGGGACTCCCTCCCTGAGAGTGTGATCTCGGTCCAGACAGAACATGGTGGTAGTCTGGTATATCACAAATATGGAGGAACCTGTTCATATCCTCTGGGCCAGGAAGCCATGAGAGTGTGGGAATGGATGACGTCTTCCTATCATTTTCTAATTTCAGTGCATATCCAGGGGATTCTAATGTTCTGGTGGATAAATTGAGCTATTCTTCTACCCCATAAGTGATTCCTCAATCAGGCAGTAACAACTCAGACTTTTAGTCACAGAGGCCAATCATGATGTGATATTTTTGCTTTGTACCAAAACAATAAGTGCAGCAGTTACTTTGCCTTGATCCCTTCATAAAGACAGACACCAAGGGACTCTGTACTCCATAACTGGCCTCTGGGTCTCCTTTATGCTTTTTCACCCTTTCCTCTGATAAAGTTTCTTTAGAAAGCCAGGAGGTGCAATGCCAAAGTTATCCTCATTGCCCCTTTTTGGCCCTGGCAGATTCGGTTCCCATTTCTCTGACTTCATCTAAAGCATCTGCCTTGGTATTGGGCCTTCATCCAGACCTTCTGTATCACCCATCTGGTCAGCCTCACTGAGACCTAAAAAACTCAAACTGACTGCATGATTTCCACAATTTTAACTGTGGACAGGGATGCCAGGCTGTCTGCCCTAGTCATTCAGATTTTATCTTTCACACAAAAAACAAATACCAGAAAAGTTTACCTTAGCAAATGGAAAATATTTACTCTATTGTGTTACTGTCCGATTTAGACCCTTTCTCAGCCGGTCTTCCATCGATTTTGGATTTTTTGGTGGAATTGTTTCACAAAGGGTCCAGTTTCTCAACTATTTAAGTACACTTAGCAGACATTTACAATTTTCATGTGGGACACTATCAAACTTACTTTGATTCATTAAAGATACCCAGGCCTTTTTTAAAGGGTCTTTTCTTTTAAGACCTCCTATCAGAGGCCCTGTTCCTCCTTGAGGCATTACAGTCATGCTACAGGCCCCTAACTAAAGCTCTTTTCAAACACACTTCTTGACTAGATCTGAAATTTCTCTTTTGGAAATGCTCTTTTTAGTATCAATCACATCAGCAAGGAGGATCTCGGAGTTGCAAGCCCTATCTTGCTAAACTCTTTATGTTTTTCATAAAAATACAGAGCATCTTTGAGAACAAATCCCCTTTTCCTTCAGAAGGAGGCCTCTGAAGCAAATCTCATTCAAGCAGTTAATCTTCTACTGTTTTCCCTAAACTTCTCAAATAAATGGGGATATACTTTACATTTGTTGGATGTTCACTTTCAACTCAGGTTTTACTTACACAAGAGAAAGGATATCAGAAAGTCTGATCAACTATCCCTTGCCTTCCCTTGCCTTCTCAAAAGCTAAACTAGGTCAAGGAGTTTCTAAAGTAATGCTGTCTAGGTAGTTTTCCGACTGTATTGCCTTTATGAAAAAAATGTGACTGACATTACCCGGCAAACCAAAGGCTTATTCTACCAGAGTAGTGGCAATGTCTGCTGCCTATTTGGGTAGGGTTACCAATGATGAAATTTGTGCTATAACTACTTGGTCTACTGATCATACTTTTGTGTTGCACTATAGCTTGGATGTACAATCCAGATCCTGTACATCTTCTGGCTCCACCATTCTTGGGAATATCTTCCATTGAAACCACCTAGGTTTTTTGGGTACCTTGGAAATTTGTCCCATTTGTTGAAATGGGGGAAAAACATAACATTATATATGAAAGTTATGCACTTACCATAATGTTAGAGCTGTGTTGTCTTGTTTCATCTGGTTAAACATCACTCCCTTGACCCCCCATCCTAAATTATTACTCTAAACCCACAGCTGAATGGTTGGAACTGACCCAGGGGTCTTGTCTCAGACAGCCTTTTTTTCGATGCCTTTTCTTATGTCCTATTTGTCAGGTAGGCTGGTCACGTTAGCCTGGTTTTATATTTCATAACTAGAGAATCTTTAGCTATAAGCAGGCAAACTGAGGTAATCTGGGGACCATAGGGAATTATGGGCAGGGTTATTGTCAGAGCCCTGAATCCAAGCTCTTGGAAAAAACAGCCAATGTCAAATCTGGTCAGATCTGATAACCACATTGTTGAACAGGTCAAAACAAAATAACACAGATCTAGCATTATGGTTAGTATACAACTTTCATCTACTGTAAAAATTAGTGTGTTAGAGTGATATTTAAAATCGGTTTCTGATTTGGTGCATTTGTCCATCATTATTTTTGGGTTTTGTCTCTGATTCTAATCCGAGATTAAGATGCATTATTATTATTTTTTTTTTTTATCATAGCCAGGTGAGGTGCACACAACAAAGTGGTTATAACTGGTGAGTGGGGGGCTGTTTGTAGATGAAAGTAACAAATCTTGTCATTTGCTTAGCTAATCATTTAGCTTTGCAGGACTAATGTACAATTGTATGAAATAAGTTGAAAAAACTGTAGGCTGGCTATTTATATAAAACACAAGTGAAATTACATAGCTCTCACATCTTCAGGTCTGCTGAATGCTCCAGATTTTGCCCTATATTTTTGGTTTGTTCCTTATAAAAGTTGTGGTTCTTTGGAAAATTGTTGAGGACTACAATCACTAAATAATGAAAATATTTGATTTTTAAACTTTGTGATCTTCAGAAAATATACTCTAATGAAAAATACATATTATTCTAGCAACTTCAAGTATAACAATTTAAAATCTGACCCCGATTGTATGCCTTTGACTCTCCTCATTTTTTGGCTTTGTCCTAATTCTTAATCTAAGAGATTGAGAAGTATTATTTTTACCACAGTCAAATGAGGTGCACACAGTAAAGTAACTACCACTGCTGTGTGACTTTATCGGGTGTTGGTGAAATAACCTAACTTTTCTTCTTGTTTTATCAGTTTAAAAAATGTGGCTTTGGAGAACTGGTGTTCATTTATGTGAAATAAGCTGGAATACATTGGCTACTGTATTTGCCTAAAACAAATTCAAACATAAAACAAAAACTTGGTACTAGTAAATGAAGCTGAGGATGAATTATATTTACAACATTTTATTTGCACTTGCTTTCACCTCAATTAAATTCCACTGAGATTTCTTCAGATGGTCTGAAAAGGTCCCTGTAGACCTTATTTGAGACAAAAGTTCTTATAAATAAAACTTTTTTTTTTTAAATATAATTCAGTTTCTGGTTCACTCTTGGCACCGAGTTTTTGGGTTTCAAGTTTTTTCAGCCGACTACATTTGAAAAAAAAATTTTGGTTAGCAACTAAACCTGAAATATATTGTGTCCATAATTATTGTACCACATTCAGACATCTGTGATATACACAGTCAACAACAGAGCTACAACTGGCGAGTATGGGGGCTTTCTGCACTTAAGAATGTTTACACTGTTGTCATGATCAAGTTAAACAGTCACTAGTTTGGCTTTGTTAGACTAGTTTGCATTTGTGTAAATCAGGTTGGAATACCTACGTACCTGGTCATGTACATACCGAAGGGGATGTTGCACTCAGTGATTGGTCTCATGAGGGCCAAATACAGTGGAACAAAGATTTCCTTGGACATAGATGCCATACTCTTCCTTGTAAGTTGCGAAACATAGAATGATTTCCTTACAAACCAAAACACAGGATTGTTGAAGGCTAGTTTACTGTCTGCATGCTCCCTAAAATCTCTGACTACTGGATCTGCTCTTAGGGGTGTTCATAGGTAGTTACTAGGCTATTGGCCCTAGGGCCTATATAAGCCTAGCCAAAAAGGTACCCTGGCTTACGCCACCCAAGAAAATTATTTTCCTGTGCTCCTGTCGAGCAGAGACATAGGCAATTCATCCTGGGGATCACCTCTATTTGCCATCCAATCATCAAGATTTGTCTTGAAGAGTGCTAATGAGGAGCTTTGTATGATACAGACAGGTAGTTTGTTCCAGAGTATGGGAAGTCTCTGGGACAGGAATCTATCCCTCCAGCATGTTCTGTTTATTATAGTGATAAGGTTTAGGTCCCTAGAGCGTGTAGCTCGGAGGGAATGGGATTTCTTTAAGTGGAGCATGTCCAACAGCTCTGGGTTTGACATAGTTTTGTATGTTAGGCAGAGATCGCCTCTGAGTAGGCGATATGCAATGGAGTAAAGCTGGAGTTTGAGACGGTCTGCGTAGGGCATCTGTTTGAGGCCAGTAATCTTCTTTGTGAGGTATTTCCACAGCCTTTCCAGTTGTTGTAGATGTCTTGTGAGGCACATACCAAATTATCAGTGAGGAAGTTGAGGGCTAACCAACTTCCCAAATGATAGTATTATGCATTTCCTGGCATTGAGTTTCAGACTGTAGCTCTGACACTAGTTATTTGTCTAAGTTGGTCCCTTCTTGGAGGATATTTGTATCTTGGGGGAATTCTGTGACTGCACCTAGTTTGCAGTTATCAGGAAACTTGGTCAACCAAAGGATCTTGATGTTGGCCTTGACTTCAGAGAGGTAGATGCCAAAAAGGAGTGGGCCCAGCAGAGAAGCCTGAAAGACTCCACTAATGACCTGCCTCTTTGTGGAGGTGAACTCACCTATCCTTACTTCTTGGGGCCTGAGAGCCACCATCTATTCTTCAGGTGACATAAGGGTTTATACCCAATTCCATGTGTTTGTCTACAATACCTGTGTGGGACATTGCATCAAATGCTTTGATTACGTCAAAGTAGGCAGTATGCACTATCTTGCCCTCATCCATTGTCTTGGTGCTCTTCTTGAAGAAGTACTCCAGGTTGAGCAGGCATAATCTGCCCTTGATGAAATCAAACTGGGTTGGATCCAGTGTCTTAAGATTTCCTGTGTCATCGTTAATCACCTCCATGATAACTCTTTTCATGGCTTTGAATATGAGACTAGTCAGGCTTATGGGTCTGTTGTTTTCAGGGACGGTAGATGGCCCACCCCTGTGCAGAAGGAGGAGTGTTGCAGTTCTCCATTCACATGGCACAAAGCCTGTATGGAGGCTATGATTAAATAGTGATTTTAGTGGTCCTGAAATAGCATCACTGAAACCTGGCTAAAGCCATATCATATAAGACACAGAATGTCTACCACCAAACTACTCCTAAGAAAAGACAGGCTACACAAAAAAGAAGGAGGGGCATAGCCCTACTATATCCAAACACCTTCACAGTGATTCCCTTACTCTAAGACTTCTCCCACCTTCTTCAATGCAGAATGACTCACTTCCTTCCTAAAACTAAACAATCAAAAGAATCTATGTATCATAGTTATATATATCCCACCAGGCAATAACATTCCAATTTTAGAAGACATCCTTGCCTGGACTGCCAACAACATAAAAAATGAAACAATCATCCTAGGTGATGTCAATATTAAGTGGTCAGATATCTCCAATGACAAACCATCCTTAGGCTTAAACCTTCACACCTACACTCAACTAATCTCAGATATCACAAGACCAAACAAAAACAAACAAAATAGCAAAGGTACAATTCTAGACTGGATCATGGTTTCAGACCCTAAAAATATCTCCACCTCAGGTATACTCCCAGACAGTATCAGTGACCACTCAACAGCATTTATGGTACACAAGTCCACCAATATACCACATTTACATCAATATAAGTATACCAGAGATCTATCCAATTTCTCCCCCACAGTTCTCAACGAGGTATTGCACAAAATCAACTGGAATCCCTTAAAATCTCTCCCCATAAATGAAGCAGTAGAGTCCTTTAACTCCACATTTCTCAGTATCCTTAATACTCTAGCCCCCCAAAGACAAAAAGGAGTAAATGCTAACCATGCTAATTGGCTTACCTTGGCCACAAAAAAAATCATGGCCTCTGGAGACAAAGCCTGGAAATCCTGGCAAAAAAACAAAACAGATTCCAACTTCGCAATCAAGCCAAACGAGTAGTTACTAAAAATAAAAAAGATTACTTCCAAAGAATTCAAAATCAACACTACCATAACCCCAAAAATTTTTGGGGAAGAGTCAATGCCCTTCTACACCCTGAAACACACCACAATCCATCCCCAAACCCTGACAAATCACCCTCCGAGCTAGCTTCACTCTAACTCATACTTCATAGAATCCATCAATAAACTCACTACCACCGTCCCTCCCATTGACACCAATCCACCACACAACAATGTATCTCATCCGCCTTCCACTTCTATTCCTACTTTTTCTCTCTGTCCCATACCCACCTAAACCATAAAAAAAAAATCATTCTCAAACTAAAAACATGCACTATTGCCCCTGACAACCTTCCTGCTGAATTCTTACAACAATCAGCCTCTTCAATAGCTTATCCCATCAGCATCCACATCAATAGATCTATCCAAGAATCATGCATACCCGATATCTGGAAAAAAGCATATGTTCTTCCACTTCATAAAGGTGGCAACAACTCTGACATTTCTAACTTCAGACCCATTGCCATACTCTCCCCCATTTCAAAAATACTCGAAAAATGCATCCAAAGCCAGCTACTCAATCACCTAGTCACACAACAACTGCTTTCCCCCACCCAGCACGGCTTTAGACCAGGACATAGTACCAACACCACCCTTATCTCATTCATAGACACTGTTAACAGAGCCCGTGACTCTGGATCCATAGTATCTGCACTCTTTCTTGATCTCTCAAAAGCATTTGACAAAGTCTCACACCCCCTCTTACTACTCAAACTATCCAACTTTAACCTATCTCCCTCTACTCTCCAGTGGTTCTCTAACTATCTTACCAACAGGCAACAGTCTACCAACTGGCAAAACTGCTTCTCTCCATTTATAAATACCAAAACAGGTGTACCCCAAGGCTCCATATTAGGACCCATCCTCTTCAATGTATTTATCGACTACCATACTAGTCTTTCAAACTCTACTCTAATTCAATATGAAGATGACTCCACTATCATCTGCTCCTCCAAATCTTTCTCCCTACTACAACAGCTTACCCAAGAAGCTTTTTCCTCCACTGAATCATGGATGTCCCAGAGCCATCTGGTCCTAAACCCCAACAAAACAAAACTCCTTATCTTTACTCCAACCAAAAACTTCCCAATAAATAAGTCAGAACTCACTGTTCAGTCCCAAAACAAAATTATCATATATGTTGTCCCCAACACTAAGCTGCTTGGTGTCACCATTGATGACAACCTAACCTTTGACCTTCATATCCATAATATCAAAAAAACCCCATCAGAAACTAGGATCCCTTTATAGACATAACCACTATCTTGCTCCTCAGGCAAAACACGCTCTCACCTCAGCATACTTGCTTCCAACCCTCCTATATGGCACGCCCATCCTTACAAACATACAGTCCTCTCTAAAAAAACAAACTAAATTCATGCCACAACAAAACTGCCAAATTTGCCACCAATGCTAAACTCCCCACCCATCACTGTACTACACTACAAGAACTCAACTGGCTTGAACTCCCCCAACATCTAGCATATTCTACAACTTACTATTGCCCACAAACTTATTTATTCTCCTGATGCCTGTCCATCCCTCACTAATTTACAGATCATCTACCACCCAAACTGGCAACTTAGATCTGAAAAAGCCTGTGGATTATTTTTGCTAACTTGCACCAAGTTCTGTTCTGTTCGAGCTATAAGGTACTGTGTTCGGTACTCTAATTTGTTAGATCTGAAAATAAACTACTACTAAATGTCAGTAAACCTAAGTTTTCAGCTGGACATATGTTATACTCTTTTTCTGTCTCCAAGCTATGGAACAATCTCCCCACTGGACTTAGAGCAATCAATAATACCAGTACCTTAAAAAAATCACTTCAATCTCATCTCACTACACAATGGATTTGTTCCTGTAGCTATACCAATAACCATAAAACCTGACCCTCCCAACTTATCTCTTCTTCCCCTATACCACTTGCCATACACTTCTCTCCCTAGCTCTCCTCTCTCTATCCAGCTCTCCTCTCTCTATCCTAACTATCACTATTTCAGATTGTCAACCTTTCTCTCTGCCTGTCACCTCTGGAGATCTCTTACTCTCACATCATTGTATAAAATCAAATAGTTGCTATGCCCCTAAATGTCTATCATTCCCTGTATTGTATATAATGTTTACTACATATGATTACTGTAATGTCTTAAAATTTGTCTTAAAAATTTTTGTCTGCAAATAACTGTACAGCTTTTCTCCAATTATAATTTTACTGTACTGTTTCAAAATTTTCTATATATATAATTGTGGAGCTTTTCTCCCCGGGCCTCCACTGAAAATGGGTTAGTCAGGCCCAGTGGACTTTCTCAGTAATCAAATGCAATAAATAAATAAAAAATAAATGTTTCATGCATTTAGGAGGGATCCTGGGATATTATCTGGGCATGTTGATGCAGTATATTTGGCCTTAGAGAGTGTGTCATATACCTGCTCTCTAGTGATATTTGGTAGGTATGTTTGGTATTTCCAAAGTGGTCGCTGGGGGAAGAGGGGGTAAAATTGGAACTGAATTTCTCAGCCAATAGATTATAATTTTTGGCTCAGTGTAGGTGGCTCCATTTATAATTAGTGCTGCACATTACTGTGTACTGTCTTTGAAGCTGTGTAAATAGCTAAAGAAAGTTTTATGGTTGTACTTGGCCTGGGAGGCTATTTTTACTACAAATTTGGCTTTGGCTGTGGTAGGCTTGATTTGTCCTCTGACTTGGTTGTTTAGATTGATGAGATTTTTTTATCCTCCTGGGCATCACATTTCCTTATTATATTTACCTTGACTTTCTTCCATTTTTTTGTACAATCTATTTATATTGGGATTTCACCAAGGTGGTTTGTTTTCTGTGCTTATGTGTTTATTCCTGGTAGGCACAGCTGTCTCTGTGTATCTATTGATATGATTGTATTGGGTCTCTGTAAACAATTCTACATAGGCAGCAGTGTTCTCAGGGCTGGGGGGGGACTGAAGTTTTGTCAGGTTATCGCTTAATAATAGGAAGTTTCCCTTAGAATAGTTCCTTAATGTTCCAGGGTTGACAGGGGTCCCAAGTTTTGTTTTTATTTCACAGGAGACAGCTTTATTGTCCAACCTCACTAGAGAGGACATTACACTGGGGGGAAAACAGCATTTTTCCCATGTTAGTCCGGACCAAATCCAGTATGTTTTCACCCCTAGTAGGCATACAAACTATCTGGTCCAGGGTGTTTGTCTTGGCAAAGTCCAGGAAT
Source organism: Protopterus annectens (assembly GCF_019279795.1). NCBI lineage: Eukaryota > Metazoa > Chordata > Ceratodontiformes > Protopteridae > Protopterus > Protopterus annectens. The sequence continues at coordinate 498,547,178 of NC_056738.1, forward strand.
CTCTGGACATGCACATTTGGGGACATGTATGATTCCCAGTTTATAGTGGGATAGTTTAAGTCACCCATGAATATTGTATTGGGTAGAATGGTGACGGACTCCAGTAAGTTCAAATATGTGTTATGGGTTTCCTGGGTCATACAGAAGGCCTACAACTTGCAAGAATATGGTAGGGGATTTTGCCTATGGTGATATAGATGTGGGGTAGCTCAAGCATGTCATCTTGTTTGACCATCTTTGAGGCATGATTGCTTTTGATGTAAATCAAGATTAAGCACTTGGGCTTTAGGCTAGTTGTTTTATATTGAGAAGGTTTGTAGTCTATACTCTTGTGGCAGGAGAGATAGCTTGCATCATTCTAAGCTGAGAATTGCTGGTTGAAGGCTTATTGTGTCTGTTATTCTGAAAGTGTCTTAGCTTTGATTTAAGCACTTGGGCTCTAAACCAATTATTTTACATTTGGAAGGTTTGTGGTCTACACATTTGCAACAGGAGAGTGTAGCCTACACCCTTCTAAGCTGGGAATTGCTGGTAAAGGGTTATTGTACCTGTTACTCTAAGTGTCTTTGTTCTGGTTTAAGCACTTGGGTTCCAGACCAGTTATTTCACACTAAGAAGGTCTGTGGTCTACACTCTTCAGGGAGTATTCTACTGAATTGCCGCTTTATTTAATATATATATATATATATATATATATATATATATATATATATATACACACATATATATATATATATATATATACATATACATATATATATATATATATATATATATATATATACATACACATATACATACATATATATATATATATATATATATACATACACAAATACATATATATATATACATACACACACACTTTTTTTTGCTGTTGTGACTGCTATTTTCTGCACTTTTAATTTTAGTACTTCTGCATTTTATAGCATAGGCTATATTCAGGCTTGCTGAATCTTGACTGTTTGTTATCATTTGAGTAATAAAACCAGCCAATTTACATTAAGAAGGCCCCCTGCACCCTTGTGGCAGAAGTGTCCAGCCAAGGACCCATTTGATTTGGGGATTGCTGGAACAAGGCTCAGTCTTGGGCTTTCCCTTTGGTTACTTTGTTTAAAATTGTTTAACTGCACTTGCATTTAAGCGCTTTGCACTCAGTTTACCGGAGCTGCTCAGAGATGGCACTGCTGCCCTGTCAGCAACTCAGTTGTGCATTGTGAAGCATTGATGCATTTTTCTACACCTAGCCCTCCAAAGAGCAGCTGCTATTTCTAGTCTTACAGCAAAACCTGGTCCATCCAGCCCACTCCCTACTATTTACTACAGTATATACCTGCCACAATGGACAGACAGTTTCCCACCATTTTTCCAACCAGCCTGATTGGCATGGGAATCCTGAGGCAATGTACCAATTGCCTCATGTATACTGACAACCAGTTACTCCTAAAACAAACAAATATAACATGTGACAGATGTAGCTATACTATGAATCTGGAATCAATTCTCTCACATAACAACAAACCAGATATCAAACAGGTTGTCAGCACACACACTCCACCTCTTCCACATAAGCTCACAACCCACATACATGGAGGTACTCGCTAGAAGCCCACCTAAAGATCAGAGACCTCCCAAGTGCAAACCTACTGCACATGCTGCAGACCCAACAGAATCCACTACACATAATACACACAACAGTGTCTCAGCCAATAAGCCCCTAAAGCAAAACATCTCAAAACCAAAAGTCTTGGTCATAGTCAACTCCATAGTGAGACACACAGATGTCTCCCTTACCAGGCTGGACAAGGAGAAGGCCACAGTCAGCTGCCAGCATCCATCATATCATGCATGCACTCAAGTCTCTCAACAAGTACCTTTATGACTCTGTATAATCCATGTTGGAGAGAATAACTTCAGATGTACCTCACTGGACTGTACGAAGAGAGACATGACTGAACTCTCCGATTATGTGTCCCAGGCATGTATGTCCCTAGCCCTATGCAGCATTCTACCTTCACCCAGGTTGCTGTCTCAGTATAAAGAAAACATGATTGACTTCAACAATTGGCTTAAATTCTGGTGTCAGTCCAGGGGGATTCAGTATCTGTCAGTCTGGGAAGATATGGTTGACAGACCACGCTGCTTTACCAGAGATGGTCTTCACCTGTCTCCTCTTGGCTTTTGGTTACTGGCAAAGGTGCTTGCCTCCCCCATAGTGCGTTTAGGCAATGTCTTAAGAACAAAATTCCTGACTTAAAAAATCCACTAGAGACAAACTCAAGGTTATACGACTTAATGCTAAGAGTGTAAATCAGAAACTGCACTCAGGGGAAACACTCCTTACCATGGAAGATGCCGATGTCCACGCAATCACAGAGACATGGTTGAAGGCCACAGAGAGCACCCCAGCCATGCAAGGCTACAATGCCTTCCACACGTTCAGACCTTAAAATGAGTGCGAAAGAACTAAAGACAAATACACCTCAAGACTGGTCAAAAGGTATGACTTCCTAGAGCTACTCCAAGTCCAACTAACTGTAGGTAAAACCCACTCCCATAGCATGGTTAGCTATAGGTCCCCCACCATGAACCATGAGAACCACTCTGCCTACCTGGACCTACTTGAGTCACTCACTATACAGCCAAACACCTTGGTCATGGGTGATTTTAACTAGCCTTCCATCGATTGGCAGTCATATATTCTAGACTTAGTACTCACCACATAGGGGGTACTCTGCACTACCCCACCTGTTGCCCTCCTTGGTAAGGTCTGATCATAAATCAGTCTTGTTTGATATAATGATCATACCTGACCCCCCCCCCCCCACCAAGAGAAAAAAGGATGAAAATGTTCTCCAAAGCAAATTATAGCTCATATACCTCATATACAGAGGTGTGCACAAATGCCCTGTATAAACACCTATACAAATGCATAGACTTGGCTGTACCTTGCATGGATCAAAACAAGGTCCTCACAAAAAAAAAACAAGCCTCCCTGGAGGACATCAAGCATAAATAGATTATAAACAACAGGAAGAAACTAATGTTGAAGAACAAGAGAGAACTGACTACACAGAGGAAGGACACCTTCCACAGCTTGAACAAGCAAATTAGATATACTGTAAAGTCCTCTAAAGCCAATTACAAAGCTAAAGTAGCATCCCTAGCTAAGGATAACCACAAGGCATTTTTTAGCTACATCAGACATCCAAAAGGGAAGGCCTAGCTTTGTGTTGAACTAGTAGAGGACGGTACCACTCCTACTGACCCTGAAGACATCGCCAACCTGCTAGCAGACAGATTTGGTGCAAACTTCAACCCCTGTCCCCACCAGACATACTCCAAAGGATACCCATCACCAGTCCACTACCTAGTATCGCCAAAAAGCAGGTCATAACTGCACTTTCTATGGCCAAAAAAACGCAGCTTCTATGGGACCAGATAACATCCCAGGCTGCCTACTAAATGGTCTAAAACAGGATTTAGTGGAATCACTTGGCACTCTCGTCATCCACAGTCTAAGTACCGGCTTTGCCAAAGCAGAGTGAAAAACAGCAACAGTAATTCCCTTGCACAAAGGGGATCCATCAACAGACCCTGGGAATTATACACCTATAAGCCTAACCAGCCTTATACGCAAAGCCATGGAAAGAATCATCAGGTACCTTAACAAAGACATAGGTGACCTTCAGACTCTTGACCCAACCCAATTTGGCTATGTTACAGGTAGATCATGCTTATTAAACCTGGTGGACGTCTTTGAGAATATTACCAAGCCCTGGATGAAGGCAAAACAGTACATACAGCCTATCCTGACAGCCAAGGCTTTTGACACAATACCCCACTCAGACATCATTGAGAAACTCACCAGCTGGGAATTGACCCATATGTCATCACCAACAGAACACATACATTCAAAGTTGAGGATTCCACCTCTACCAGCAAACTAGTTACCAGTGGTTTACAAGGTTCTGTGTTGAGCCCTTAATGTTTGGAATCTATTTCTCAGAAGTCCCGGTGAAAATAGATGGCCTGTGGCTTACCAAGTTTGCCAATAATTGCAAACTAGATGCAATTACTGAGTCCCCCAACAATGGTGACATATTACAAAAAGGGCTTACACAGACAAAAGATTGGTGCTAAAGCCATGGACTTAAACTAACGGCAAAAAAAAGGTGTTATCCCTTTTGGCAATGGGGAAGTCCCTGCAAATTACAATATTAACAGTACCTCCCTTAGCTCAAACCCTGTGGTGAGAGATTTGGGAACACAGGTTGACAGCAAACTTAACTTTGATCACCATGTGTCCACAGTGGTAAGAAAGGCCTTCTATGCTGCACAGCTCATAAGTAAGGGCAGCACATCCAAAGCTAAGGATGTTATAACTCCTCTGTACTCATCCCACATCAGATGACTAATAGAATACAATGCTCCCTTCTGTATGTATCTCACCAGAGACCTCAAGTTTGTCACCAAGAAAATTCAGAGCCTTCAACACATGACCTACATGGACAGACTGAAGGCCCTGTCACTGTACTCTGTATCTTATAGGCTGCTGAGAAGAGACTTGTGCCTAGCCTACAAAACAGTTTCAGACCCTGCCCTAATGGAAATGCTGCACATCCACAAGTCATATGGGACAAGATTCACTCATTCTAGGGATCTTAACCTAGCCTGCGACATTAACAGGACATGCTAAAAAA